>NW_025814897.1:34900000-35500000 GCF_022079265.1 Lynx rufus
GGCAGCCTAAACCCAGCAGAAGAAGAGAAATAATAAAGATCAGAGCAGAAATAAACAATATAGAATCTAAAAAAACTGTAGAGCAGATCAACGAAACCAAGAGTTGGTTTTTTGAAAAAATAAACAAAATTGATAAACCACTAGCCAGGCTTCTCAAAAAGAAAAGGGAGATGACCCAAATAGATAAAATCATGAATGAAAATGGAATTATTACAGATGTGCAAGACAAGTAGGACATACAACCATAGCAGAAAAATCATAAGATTGATTTTATATATGTTAATTTTGCGATTTTGAGATGTTTATTATATCTAAGTGGTGAGGTAAACTGAATATTCAATATAAAGTATATAGATATATGAAATATACATAGAAAATTAAATATACAAATATAGAATTTAGGGAGAGGTCTAGATTATAAATGTAGGAGTTATCCATGATGGTATTAAAAGCCATGGCAGTGAGGTGCATAGAGAGGAGAAGTAGTCTAAGGACTGAGGATTGTAGAACTCCAGTGTTAAGAGGTCTGGGAAAGAGGAGAAAGCATTAACAGAAAAAGATAAAGAATGGTAAGTGTTGCAGATAAAAAGCATGAAAAAGTGATTTCCTGGAAATAATTTTAAAACGTAAAGGAGTGAAAACTTGTATCAAAAGCAGCTTTTAAATAAAGAACATGAGGGCTATAACTGACAATTGGGTTTAGCGAACTTAAATCATTGGAAACCTTGCAAGGTCAAGGAAACCATCCAATAGTGAGGTAACCATTGTTCTGCAGAGAGGAAGCAATTGCTAGAGTGATGGACTTAAGACAACAGTGTATGAGTAGTGGTAAACTATTATGGAATCAAAACTAGCTAAAGCTTTGAAGACTTCATATAATTTCTACCAATAGCATATGTATGCAGTCTGCCATGTTCATCTATCATGTTCATGATTTTGTAATCATCTAGTAGCACCAGTTCTGCCAGATTCCACTCTGTTACCCTGAAAGATGTGGGATTATTGAGGAGTCCTTAATTAATGTATGCCAAACTACATCTGACCCCTTTGTAATTTTTGCATTTTATACAACAGTAAATTGTCAAAATTGTGGAGAGGTCTTTTGAGTTGCCACGTTCTCTGGCAGAAAGGAGACAGGCATACTTTATTCAATTTTCCTAACGAATCAGAGCCTGAACACCTGCTGCATTATCTGGACTCCTTACCTATGGTCTGGTTGCACTATTTCCTACCTCTTCTCCAGTATATTTCCCTAAATATGATTCCATTCTTAATCAGATACAACTACCTCTTCAGCACTTGCAAAACAACTTCCTGTCTCCTTCCCCTCTAATGAATTCCAAAGCTTACTAGAGCTACTCCAGATTTTTCCTATTGTGGTTTGAACTATAAACATCTGACTCTCCCCATGCCTCCCACCTCTGTAGTTTCATACAGCTCTAAGAAGTTCTTACTACCAAAGTGTATATATTGTACAAATATTGGGCTCCCTTCAAGGACAGTTGTTACAAGGCTACAAACATTCATAATGAATTAAACCTTAAGTTTTTAAATACATTAGAGTGAACATCAATATATACACTTAAAGGCAAAAATTTTAATTTTTTATAGGTTCCAGACATGATATAATGGTATACATACAATTACTATATCAGGGGAAAATGCTGTTAATGCCTGGATAAACAATTTAATTAATTAAATATATATTTTAATATGTAAAAAATAAAATTAATATTAATATTTTGGCAACTGGAATGTAAAATATTTGAACAACAAATTTTTGCATAATAGTACCTTATGTTTGTATGGTGACTTAGCTATTATACAATGCTTTCACTATGAACTGCTCTTTCAATTAGTAGAGCCTGGTTCTGGACGGTAGATTAGTACTAATATGAAGAAAGATGGACTTCAGACCGTCCTGAGTGTAATGTAGATGTTGGTGAAGAATGCTCAAAATGTAAACAGTATTTGTAATCCAGACAGTCTGACCAACTAATGAATCTACATGAAGGGTAAGAAAGAGATAGGGAAAGCCAAGGTTAGAAATCAGGGATAATATACAAAGCTTGTTAAAGTAAAAACAAAACAAAACAAAACAAAAAACAAAAAACAAAACAAAAACAAAAACATGATCTTAAGACATTCTGTATCTCACTACTGATATAACCAACATATAATTTAAAAAGAATGAAAGATAAAGAAAGAGATTCAGAAAGAACAGTGTCTTAGGAATTATTGCTGGCACCTATTATGCCCTTAAGCTCAGTATAGTAGGTCTTATAGGTTTAACTTCCTAAGTAGCTCTTAAATTCATCTTGAAAAATCTATTTTGGGGCACCTTGGTGGTTCAATGACTTAAGTGTCTGACTTCAGCTCGGGTCATGATCTCATGGTTCCTGGGTTCGAGCCCCGCTTTGGGCACTGTGCTGACAGTTCAGAGACAGAGCCTGCTTTGGATTCAATGTCCCTCTCTCTCTCTCTGCCTGTCCCCTGCTCGTGATTTGTCTCTCTGTCTCTCAAAAATAAATAAAAAGAAAGGATGCATTCTTATGTGCATCCTGAGAAACTTAACAGAAGACCAGGGGGAAGGAGAAGGAAAAAAAAAAGTTAGAGAGGGAGAGAGCCAAACCATAACATACTCTTAAAAACTGAGAATAAACTGAGGGTTGATGGGCAGTGGGGAGAGAGGGGAGGGTGGGTGACAGGCATTGAGGAGGGCACCTGTTGGGATGAGCACTGGGTGTTGTATTGAAACCAATCTGACAGTAAATTTCATACAAGAAAGAAAGAAAAGAAAAAGAAAGAAAGAAAGAAAGAAAGAAAGAAAGAAAGAAAGAAAGAAAGAGAGAGAGAAAGAAAGAAAGAAAGAAAGAAAAGAAGGAAAGAAAGAAAAACATTAAAACATTTTTTTAAAATCTATTTCCACCATCCTCATTCAGAGTACCAGCATCTCTTGCCTGGATTGCCATAAGAGCCTAATAACTGACATTCATATGTGTAATAGCTCCATAAAGTATTTTCTTCAAATAGCAATCATAGAGTCTTTTAAAAATAAGAATTTTACTATATTCTTTCTCTGATTTTCATTGTTTTGTTAATACAGTCTAAAAAGTTCTTTCACATTTACTCTTATTATCCTGTCTATCCTGATTTCAAACCTTCTAGTCACCCCTTGTCTATAATGTTCTCTTTGTTCAAAAAATATCCTGCCATTGCTTTGACATGGATGTCAGAGAATGCCAGTGACCACTATGTATTAGTTCCCACCTCCCCAGTGAACAGAACCTTATTTCATAACTGTCTCATTTCTCAGCATGAATTTGACATTTACTAGCCTTTCTTTCAGTTATAAAATTTTACCAACAACCTAATATGAAATACTGTGGGACGTCTAGGAAATTCTCTTAGGTCTTCTCTCTCTTTTCCCATAACTGTCTCTGTGTACTTGTGATGACCTCATTCTAGCTACCATTTGGGACCATGAATGAGAGCCTCAAGTTGAGGATATTTGAGGTTGTAGAAAATCTTAATACTGTCAAATGAGCTCTGGACTAACTACTTCCAGAGTTATTTTATTTGCCAGAAAAACACACTTAAATCTCATGTAAGTTTCCATTTTGAGATTCTCCGTTACTCATGGTCAAACTAAATTCTCACTGGCGTATAATTTTCAGATCTTGGCTCAAGTGTCACTTCTTAATCCACCGATTAGGCCAAATTTCTCCATTAAATATTCTTCCAGTTGTCAGTTTCCTTTGTTTAAAACTCTTACTTACTTGTAACTGAAATTTTTTTTTCCTTTTCCACCAGATTATTTACTTATTTTCAGTCTCACAACTAACTTGCAAATTTGGAAAATATTACAGATTTTAAAAATGTGGAAACTGAGGCTCCAAAACATTAATATCTCACATATAGATTTTCTGACTCTAGTTCAGTGTGTATTTCATTATTCTGAATACAAAACATCAAGCACAATTTTATCAGAAGGTGAGATACATTTTCCTGAATAAAGAGGAAGACTCATGATATTTTTAGAAATCATTTGCATTTGGTTTACCAAACATTTTTGTGTAATCTCCTTAGCAATTTTTCAAAGATTATTATTATTATCCAATTTGTGTATATAAGGAAAATAAGACTTAGTGATTTCCAGTGATTTACGTAATACCAGTTAGCCACAGTGGCAGAATTGGAATTTTTATACAGTTTCTAGAACAATGCTTCCCAGCATATCTGCCTTCTGTATATGAAGGATGTATAGATCTGCGTTTAAATGGATTTTTGAGTTTGCTGGCATGAATTTATATAATGGTTATGGTTCTGGTTTTAAAATGAAATTGCTCACTTTGACTGAGGAATTTCATAAGTACTTGGCCACATGAACATTAATCTAGTAACCTTCCATTGGCTCTGGATGAAATTCTCATATTATTCCTTCTTTGGGATTAAAATCTTCAAAGTATTTGAAAAACCTAATGTAACTGAAAAGGGACACTATATTGTCACTACTGATCATTAATATTTTAATGGCAATGAGAAAAATAGTAATAATAAAATTTGAAATGGGAAATATCCAGAAAAATAGTTACTAAGAAAAACAAACAAAAAATGGAATCGCATGAATAGTTTTTTTTTTTTTTATGTATATTCCTGGAAACCATCTTAAAAAGTTCTGATTCAGTAGGTTTTAGTAGAGTCTGAATAACTTCTTTTTAAGCATCTCAGGGGACTTTTATATTCTGTTTCTACTTCAATAGACTGAGGAACTCATCACCTAATAAATCAAAAGCAATAGGGACATAAGCAGGTTAGTTTTGATGGTGTGGTATGGTTAATATAAAACTGGAATGTGGAAAACATGACAATGGGGAATTGGCTGAGCAGACAGTGAAAGAGGAGGAACTAAATGATGAGATGAGAAAGTGCCAAAGACAAAGGATTAAAAAAAAAGAGTATAGGCAATCCACAAAACTGTTAGACAACTAAAACTTTTTTAGTAGAGAAAAACTCCTCCCTGAATACGCGCAAATTCTGACCACACTCTCTATGCAAATGTTATATAAGATCTAGTACATTATGTTGCTTATTATTAGTATATTAACTATTGATGACATATATATCTATGAAATGAATTTTTAAATAAAGTTAAGGATGCAAATATAAAGTACGAAACACATAAAATGCAAGCTAAAATTCACCTAATGAAGCTAAATTAAGTTGGATATATGCAATGCATTCGATTACAAGTTAGGTCAAAAAAACTATTATATACAGTGTATGTGATGCAGTCATGTTAATGATGATAATGAAAACCATAACTTCTGTAGGTCTTGACTTTTCTATTTTTAAAGTTGCAGCGTTAATATTGCATTAGCATATTTTTGCCATTTAATTTAGAAATGCTTTTCCAAAGGTTGTAAATTGACATGACATTATTATTATTATTTTTTTTTCTTCGTGGTAACACTATGACTTCATGATTACCATTTAGCCTTGAGAAAGCAGGATTTTAAAAGAGTGGAAACGTATATGTGTGCCTGTAAAATCTAATGCAACACCTGCCAGGAACCTGAAGCCTCCCTTGGATTAAGGAATAAAATAAAATTGAATATACATATCTTCAGCATTACTTAATGATTTTATTAATCACTTGCAATAGAAAACAAAAATGTTTATTTTCTATTTATATACTTTTTAAACAAAATCTTTCTGCTTCTTTATTCCCCTCTCAGTAATATTCATTATATTCTTTTTAGTACATATTTTAAAATTATAATGATCTAGAATATGTCTGTCCAATTGGGAATCTATTAATTCCAAGACATAGTAATAAAACTTAGAAATAAAAACAATATTAGATATCATCTAGTACAACTTATATATTTAGATATCAAGAAACCAAGCTCCTGGGAAGTAAAGTGATTTGCCCATACCTTGTGGATTACAATACCAGAAGTATACCAGCCTGTCATAATCGCCTGGTTTTGATTAAATCTTCTGAGTTCAGACATGACCTGAAGACCAGTGTCTATGTTATCAGAAATACACTGTGAATGGGAGAATTTGAAATAAGTAAGAATTGCTGTAACCAGGCTTACTTAGCTTTTGATTTATTGCTGCTCATTATTTGGCATATTTTATTTTTCTCCATATTCCATGGTTTAGGCTTTAGGTTTGGGTTTAGTTTGTTTTTCTTCGTCAATATTTGTTCTAACTACCATTCACCCATCTTTAGGTAATAGACATGGCACACATATTGATCATCTTTCAATTCTTTCACTTGATTTTTCTTTTTATAACAGTGCTAGAATTCTCTACGTTATTCCTGAAGTGATCTCGAAGTATTGATTTTACCATTCCTCCTCATAAGAGAGTCATTTTCACAACAATTTCAACATAAATCTTTAGGATTAAAGTTGTTTATTGGGTTTCTTGGTGCTCCCAAATCTTATTTTATTCAGCCTCTCCAAAACTGTACTCATTCGGTAACTATTTACTGAACTCCTATTATATACCATGTTTGGGGTTATGCCATGGAGATTGCAAGAAGAATAAAACATGTTCTCTATTGTACACAAGCTCACTCACAGTACTTGGTCAGCTTACCTATCATTTACTTATTCAAATCCACTTTGTGAATGTTTCCCAATATACAACACAAAGCAGAAATATGCTTACTCTTACCATAATAACAAGCCCATCTTTTAATCTATTAGTCCTTGTATTTCCTGTCTCTTTATTAAACTTTTCTACTTTAGGAAAGTAATGTATCTTCAGAGTGTTTAAGAATAAAACTCCAGAGACAAGAGAAAACAAGACTAAAACTCCAGAACCAACCTGCTTGTGTACACACCTCACTCTGCCTTTTGTATATATTATCTGTGTGACCTTGGGAATTGTAGTGAAGATTTTGAGCCTTATGTTCTTATCTGCAAAATAAGAGTGATATCAGAACCTACCTCTTATGATTGCTGAGAGAATTATTTGACTTAATATCCTAAAACACTTAGGACTGATGTCTGGAGAAGATGGTAGAGTAGGAGGAACCTGAACTCATCTCCCATGGGTACACCTAGATAACACTCACATCATTGTGAATAATCCAGAAAATGACTCAAAGACTGGTAGAACAAACTGTACAGTTAAATGTAGAGAAGAGGGTAGGGAGGGTAGAGATATGCTGAGGAGCTAAACCCTCTGGGTCTGGCCACCAGGCAGAGAACTGCAGACAAATAAAGGGGAGAGAAGCAGACTACCACACTGAGGCGCCTGCATGGAAAAGATGAATCCTCATTACATTTGGCTCTGAAAAACAGAGGGGATGCATTTTGTGAGTTCTTACAACCTGTGGGGACCTAAAGCCTAGAACTTTAAAAGTCAGCAGGTTCAAACTATGGGACAGCTGGAAGGGAGATAGGAAACTGACCCCTGCCCTTAAAGGACAACAAAACAAATAGTCCTGGGAGATAATGCATAGGTAGAAGCTTAAAATATGCCTGGGGCAATAGAGAGGGAGAGCTATTTACTAATATCAGAGTTCCCAGAGAGACTTCTCTACTAATAAAGAAGCTGGTAAGGTATCATTCCCCTCTGCAGCCACACAGCTATAAACACAGGCTACATGCAGGAACCAGCTTGCCTGCATTGACTATACAACTTATTATACTATGACCTGCCCCCTCCAGCAGGGCCAGCCTCAGTTCCAGCTCTGCAGGTTCTCTCCCCCAGAAGACCTGCACAAACCTTGCCAACACCTTGTCTCCTGACTGCATGTCTTAGGAGTGTTCTAACATCAGCAGCAGCAGCTGATCATATGACCCCCTCCCTTCCCTGCCAGAGAAGGATGCAAGTACCTTGTTAAAACTGAGAGTCTTGCCCATGCATGCTTTGCAGAGCAACCACAGCCAGCCCCAATCTTTGCATCAGCTGTGTGTCCCCTGTGGAAGAGGACCAACAATCTCTTGTTAAAAATTTACACCCTTCCCACTACTTACAAGAACAAGAAAGTTAACACAGAAAAACAGATGCAGAGGGCTAGACAAAATGAGGAGACTGAGGAACAGATCCCAAATGAAAGAATAGAACAAAATCACAACAAGGGACCTAAGCAAAATGGAGATGAGTAATAACCTGATAGAGAATTTAAAGTAATGATCATAAAAGTATTCCCTGGGCTTAAGATTAAAGGACATAAGTGAGAACTTTAACAAAGAGATAAAAAAGAATCAGGCAGGATGAACAACACAATAATTGTAATAAAACATACATTAGATGGGGGCACCTGGGTGGCTCAGTTGGTTAAACATCTGACTCTTGATTTCAGTTCAGGTTATGATCTCATGAACCATAAGACTGAGCCTCATGTTGGGCTCTGTCCTGACAGCTTGAAGTCTGCTTAGGATTCACTCTCTCCCTCTCTCTGCCCCTCCCCTGCTCATGTGAACTGGTGCTCTCCCTCTCACTCTCAAAAATAAATAACCTTAAAGAAAACAAACGTGATTAAATAAATAGCAGGCTAGCAGAAGCATAAGAATGTATCAGTGCCCTGGAAGATAGAATAATGGAAAATAATCAAGCTGAGCAGCCAAAAGAAAAAAAAATATGAAAATGAGAATAGACTTGGAGAACTCAATGACTCCATCGAGTATAATAACATTTGTGTTATATAAATCCTAGAAGAAGAAGAGAGAAAAGGGGGCAGGAAACTTATTTGAAGAAATAATAGTTGAAAACGTCCTGAATCTGGAGAAGGAAACAGAAATTCAGATGCAGGAGGCAAAGAGATTCCACAACAAAATCAATCCAAGGAGATCCACAGCAAGGCACATGGTAATGAAAATGGCAGAAAGCAGTAGTAAAGAAAGAAGCAAAAGAACAGAAAGCAGTTACATACAAGGAAAACCCTATGAGGTTATTAGCAGATTTTTCAGCAGAAGTCTTGCAGGACAAAGGGAGCGGCATATTCAAAGTGCTGAAAGGAAAAAATCTACCCAGCAATGCTATGATTCAGAATAGAAAGAGACGTAACAAATTTCCAAACAAATAAAAGTTAAAGGAGTTCATGACCACTAAACTAGCTCTATAAGAAATGTTAAAGGGGACTCTATAACTGGAAAGAAAAGATCACAGGTAAAAGTAAGAAAAGTAAGAAGCACAACAGCAATAAAAAATATATCTATAGAAATCAGTCAAGAAACTCTCAAAATAAAAGGGTGTAAACTATGAAACCATATACCTGAAATGTGGGGGGAAGAGGAATAAACAATGGGCTTAAACTTAAGCATCTATCGATTTAATAGAGACAGATATGTAGAGAAGATGTTATATCCAAACCTAAATGTAAACACAAATCAAAAACCAGTAGTACATATGGAAAGACTAAAGAAAAATTAATCAAAATATGTTACTAAAGAAAGCCAACTAATCATGAGAAAAGAGAACAAGAAAAACAAGGAATAGAGAAAAATTACAAAACAACCATAAAACCAGTAACAAATTGGCAATAAACATGTACCTATCAATGATTACTTTGAATGTAAATGGACTAAACACTCCAATCAAAAGACCTAGGGTGACAGAATGGATGAACAAACAAGAAAGAGTACAACATCCATTCATGATAAAAATCCTCAGCAAAGTAGGGTTAGAGGGATCATATAATAAAGGCCATATATGAAAAACTCACCGCGAAAATCATACTAATGGGGGAAAAAACTGACAACTTTCCCTCAGATATCAGGAACAAGACTGGGATGTCCCTCTTACCACTTTTATTCAACATACTACTGGAAGTTCTAACCACAACAATCAGTCAAGAGAAATAAACAAAAAACATCCAAATTGGTTAGGAAGAAGTAAAACTTTATCTGCAGATGATATGATAATATATATAGAAAACCCTAAAAACTCCACCAAGAAACTCCTAGAAGTGATAAATGAATCTAGTAAGGTCACAAGATTACAAAATCAATGTACAGAAATCGATTGCATTTCTATACATTAATAATGAAGCAACAGAAAGAGAAACTAAGAAAACAACCCCATTTTCAATTGTACCAAAAATAATAAAATATGTAGGAATAAACTTAACCAAAGAGGTGAAAGGTATTCTGAGAACTACAAAACAATTATGAAAGAAATTGAAGATGACACAAAGAAATGGAAAGACATCCCATGCTCATGGATTGGAAAAGGAAATACTGCTAAAATATCTATACTACCCAAAACAATCTACACATTTAATGCAATCTCTATCAAAATACCAACACATTTTTCACAGAACTAGAACAATCTCAAAATTTGTATGAAACCACAAAAGACCCCAAATAGTCCAACTAATCTTGAAAAAGAAAAATTAAACTGGAAGTATCAAAATTCCAGACTTCAAGGTATACTACAAAGCTATTATCAAAACAGTGTGGTACTGGCACAAAAAAATAGAATAGAATAGTGGAACAGAAAACACAGAAATAAACAGAAACACAGAAATAAGCCAACAGTTATATGCTCAATTAACCTTTGACAAAGGAGGAAATATCCACTGGGGAAAAAGTCTCTTCAGCAAATTATATTAGGAAAACTGGTTCCCTACATGCAAAAAATGAAACTGGACCACTTTCTTACACCATACACAAAAATAAACTCAAAATGGATTAAAGACTGAATTGTGAGGCCTTAAACCATAAAAATCCAAGAAGAATGCACAGGCAGTAATTTACCTGATGTTGACTCTAATGTCAGTTTTTATACGTCTCCTGAAGAAAGATATGTGTCTGACATTGGCTCTAATAACACTCTTTAGATATGTCTCCTGACACTGGCTCTAATAACACTTTTTAGATTTGTCTCCTGAAGATATGTCTCCTGAAGCAAGGAATATAAAAACAAAAGTAAACAACTGGGACTACATCAAAATAAAAATCCTCTGCAAGCAAAGGAAACACCGACGAAACTTAAAGAGAACCTACAGAAAGGGAGAAGATATTTGCAAATGACATATCTGATAAATGGTTAGTATTCAAAGTATATAAAGAACTTATAAAACTCAACACCCAAAGAACAAATGATCCAATTAAAAATGGGCAGAAAACATGAATGGACATTTCTCCAAAGAAGACATACTGATGGCCAAGAGACACATAAAAATTAATGCTCAATATCACTCATCCTCAGGGAAATAAATACAAATAAGAGCACTGTGAGGCATCACATCATACCTGTCAGAAAGGCTAAAATCAACAACACAAGAAACAAGTGTTGACAAAGATGTGGAGGAAAACGAACCCTCATGCACTGTTGGTAGACATGCAAACTAGTGCAACCACTGTGGAAGACAGTATGGAGGTTCCTCAAAAAATCACTGTTTTACACCTGAAACAATTGAAACACTGTATGTTATACACACTGGAATCAAAACAAACACACAAATAAAATACTTAGGACAATGTTTGGCAAATTATACATGTTGTATCAATGTTAGTGATTATTATTTGGAAAATCAGAAAAAAATTATTCCTTACTCTAAATATGAAAAATTCTCCTGTACTTCTAAATTTTTATTATATGTTAGGTAGTTTTTCTTTCTAAAAAAATACAATTAATTAATTTAAATTTTCCATGATGTTTATTCCATTACTTGTGTAACTGGGCAAATTAGATTTTTATCTTTGCTTATTATATTATCCTAGTTTTGAATACTGCATTATCTTTGAGATGAGGATTGTGTATTACATAATTCAAACATTATAAAATTACTCATCTGTATGCAAAATCTTCCTCACTCTCTCTATATATATCCACTCCTTATTACTTCTTGACTTGCACCATCACTGCTTTTAGGAGGCCAGTAATAAAGAAGGTGATACTCAAACTCTTCCTTCCCTTCTCTTGTGGTTCAAATACTTGCAATGGTCTTTAGTTTTTATTTTCTTATTTATGTTAGTTAGATTTTGCCAGCATACTCTTTATTCTTGCTCCTCTTTAATTTCTTTCATATATTTCTTAATTAGTTATCTCAAAAAAGATGTGAGTATATGTGGGAAAATACATATATACTAAATATATTACACACACTTTATTTTTTATCTACCTATTTATTCATAGCTTCTTTCTGCCTCTCCAAGCCATGAATATTAAATGGGACAGAAATTCCAGGAGTTCTAATTCTTTTACAAATATAGGCATATGCAAATTCAGAGATCACTCTGGAGGCCAGATGTAACTATTGTCATATATAACATTTCCAAAACAGAAAATGTTTTCTAAAACACGAATGAAGTATAAATATTACGTTTTTTTTTTAATTTTTTAACGTTTATTTATTTTTGAGACAGAGAGAGACAGAGCATGAATGGGGGAGGGTCAGAGAGAGAGGGAGACACAGAATCTGAAACAGGCTCCAGGCTCTGAGCTGTCAGCACAAGCCCGACGCGGGGCTCGAACTCACGGACCGCGAGATCATGACCTGAGCCGAAGTCGGCCACTTAACCGAGTAAGCCATACAGGCACCCCCAAATTTTATGTGTTGTGATATCAACAGTCATGCATTATTTGTGTTGTTCAGAAACTTGAGATACTACTCCCAGCCATCAGTCTATTTTTTAGTTATCAACCCTAAATAACAAAATATTGAGGTATAAATTTATGGTTCGCAAAGCTCTTTAATAGTATATCTTTACATCAGGTGTGTAAAGAAGCATGGAAGCTGACATCATGCTACATGTGAGGGGGTGAGGCCCAGGGAGGTTCAGCTCCTTACACAAATTCCAAAGATCTTAAATACAAACCCTTGAACTGAAGCCAGGTCAGTTTATTTAGTATTCAGTGCTATGTTGACAAGAATGTAGTGCTACTAATATACTACATCGTGTACAGAAATACTTCAGAAACTCTACCAAAGCTTCATGTATTTTTTCTTCTTTTACCAGTTGCTTGGTTTTCGTTGAGTAAATATAGTTGAAATATTTTAATGTTTTGTATTGAAGTTTGTCTTTACGTTTGTCTGCAGATGACCCTGACCACAAGATAATGGGGGAAAATCCAAAGGAAGAAACTCAAGTTGCACCCACTGTATATGTGACAGGCATAGTGAAACTTTACAACGTCAGGTTTGTGATCTTATGTCATTTTTGACTGTGTCATGACAGTGTGAATTGAGGATTTTTTTCAAAGTCAGGGTATAATACAAAATTTTAAAAAAGTCTAGAGATACCTCATAGGTACCATGATGTCATCTATGACCCCCTCTAGTGCACATTTGTCATCATTTTGTCTCAGTACTTGAACCTTTTCATAGATTTGGAATCTTGAAGAAAAAAAATCCCATTTTTACTCTATGCTTATATTACAGGACCAAAAATATGGTTTAGACAGTCATTATTTTTTATTTCTTATGTTGATTTAAGGAATAAAATTTAAAAATACCAAAATGAATGGATTGTCCACAGCAATAACAATCAACACATATTACCAAATCATAAAACATTTAAGATTATGCTAAATATTAATATTGACTCTCAACTATTATCTCACTGCAGATAATAAATCTAAGGCAATCTTAGAAATTCCATTTCTCTTTCCAGTGAAATATTCGGGAAGAAACATCCACCCAAATCTAGTAGTGTGATTTGAAGTTTGATCTATTAGGAAGCCCCTGAGGAAAATTGTCTCACTGTGAAGACAGTTATCATTTCTAGACGGGATCTTGTGTATTGACCTGAAGATGAAGCCCACTGAGAATGGGAAACACTGAATCAAGTGGAAAAATGCAAAGACCCTGGGTTCTATAAAGTCACTGAACCATAAAATCACACAACTATGAAATCTTCCTCTCTCTGGACTTACTGTTATGTGAGGAAATTAATTTCTACTTTAAGCCTGGTTTGGCCATTTGTGCACAAAAATATCCTGACTAATGTCAAAATAAATGTTCAGTTTAAAGTTAGTTCTCTCCATTTCCTCTCCCTCTGGGAAATACCATAGTATGTCTGTAGACTCCTAAAGTAAAACCAACTAATTAATAACCCTGTGTAACCATGGCAATTAATATGCTACCAAAATGCATGTAATGCTGAATTTTATCTTCTTGAAGAATAATATTGCTTGGTTCTATCTAATAATTATAATCTACTAATTTGTCTCTGAAAAACTGCTATTTAGTGAATTTAATGAATGAATCCTTTATTGTTTTCATAATGATAGCCTCTATAAACAAAAAAGCTTAACTTTCAACTGGGTTTTATGAATCCTTATTAATGGTTTAACAAGATGTGAAACAATCACTATAACTATCAGATTTACAACCCCATTAACCACTAAATGGTACTAAATGCTAATTTGTATGCTGAAATAAATTTCATTCCAGTACCAAAAACATATTCATTAAATCACTGATATAAACTAAATCCTTTTAAGAATTTTTGTTATGTGTTATGCTCCAACTTAAAAGAAAAGAAAAAATGGTAAACAATTAGATAAGATTATGTTGCCTATACAATATTTTCAAAGGAAGAGAAATTCAGCATGCTCTCTCTAGATAACTACACAAATACATACACATACACACACCTATTGAGAGAGTAATCTTATGTAAATTTATATACATATAAATGTACACATACAGCATGTGTGCCAAACATAAAAAGTATGCAATTTTCATGTATGCATACAAACTCATGCACAAATACAATTTCAATCATATCCATCTTGTGCTGCAAAATCAAGGAATCAAAGTTCTAAATAAGTGATGATTATCTATTTTCTTTTATTATTTTACATTTTAATTTATAAGATTATCATGAAAATAATATTTACTTGCAGTTTAGAGACATTTTGTATATGTTAATAATTACACTACAGTTTCTGTTTCTCAAATTAATTTAACAATTAATTTATGTATGCCAGGAGTAAATATTGCACTCCACAGATCAGAATTATACTACATAGACACATGATAAATAGAAGAGTTCTAATAATGAAGCTCCAATTCACTAAATGTTTACAAATACTACAGCTTATTCTTAATTCTTAATATATTATTTGTACTCAGGCATTTGACACAGTTATTATATAATTTTTAAAAGTTTTTCTCTTTAAATAAGTTCACAGAATTCTGAACCAATTTTTTTCAGCTGTAACTCTTTTATTTTCTAAATAGAATTTTGTATTGCTCACATTAATCTGAGAACTGAGTTGAATTTTTTAAAGTCAGGTTAATGTATTACATCAGAATGCATTGGACTTGCAATAAGCTATGCCCCAATTTATAACCAGTTCCACATATTTGCACTGTTTTCACCCCCAACTAAGAAATGCACTAACAATGAATTACTTGCTTACACAAATAGAAGTGGTATACTCAGAAAACCTCTGTAGGAAACTCAAAGAAGGCAGAGGTTAAATGTTGTATTCAAATCAGGGAATAAATAAAGTGCACCAGGTTTTTTTTTTTTGTTTTTGTTTTTTGTTTTTAATGTTTACCCTTGAGAGAGAGACAGAGACAGAGAGAGAGAGAGAGAGAGAGAGAGAGCGCATGGGCAGGGGAGGGGCAGAGAGAGAGAAGGAGACACAGAATCCAAAGCAGGCTCCAGGCTGTCAGCACACAGCCCAACACAGGCCTCGAACCCACAAATTCTGAGATCATGGCCTGAGCTGAAATTGAACACTTAACCAACTGAGCCACCCAGGCATCCCATACTGTACCAGTTTTTAATGTGTATTATATCTAGTGATTTCTATGCAGATTATTAAAATTGGAAACTTTCATTATATTTTTAAGTATTATGGCAAAATTTATAATATTACCAGGAAAATAACTTTCAGTTTATTAACCAAATGAGAAATATATAAACTCTATATGAGAAATATTTGAAGAAATACATAAATAACCCATGATATTGCTCAAAAATGTGTTAAAATGGAGATTCTAAGGATATTTGCAATTCGTTTTGGAATTTTAATAAATAGGTAATTTGAAAATTATTAAATATTAATTATTAAAATAATTCGAGAACATTTTCACACGTTTAAAAATGGTTATTCCAGCAAATGGCAAAACCTGTCTCCTTATGAAGATTCAATTCAATTAGAAAAACAGGTTTGTTAAGTAAGAGCCCAGAAATATTTTTGTTTTATTTTATTTTAAACACATCAAATGAAATGTATTCTACAAAACAATCTAAATCTATTTTGTTTAGGGGCGCCTGGGTAGCTCAGTGGTTAAGCGTCCGACTTCAGCTCAGGTCATGATCTCGCGGTCCGTGAGTTCGAGCCCCGTGTCGGGCTCTGTGCTGACAGCTCAGAGCCTGGAGCCTGTTTCAGATTCTGTGCCTCCCTCTCTCTCTGACCCTCCCCCGTTCATGCTCTGTCTCTCTCTGTCTCAAAAATAAATAAACGTTAAAAATTTTTTTACAAAATAAATAAATAAATCTATTTTGTTTCTACAAAGTCATATTTCAGTAAAATTAAAACAATGGAAGCTAATCAATAATCAGAAAAAATCCATAAAAATATTTCTATTCTTTTTTATGAATGTGTATCTTTTGCAAATTACCTAAATTCTACTGTGATAAAGATTGTTGAATAATCTGTGAAGTCAATAATATGATATGTCAGAAGAAACGAATCCTACTATCACTCTCCTACTTATAAATGTGTTCAGAAAAAGCAACTTTTGTTGTGGAGAGAAAGTAAAGCAGTATTAAAATTATGCTATGGGAATGTCTCCTGATTTTTCTGATGTTGAGATTAACATATTTCCTACCAACATTTCATAAAGAACATTGAAACAATTCTGCTAGATTAAGAAGTAAAAATTATATAAACTAGTCATTTTACTTTTGTATGCCGATCTTGGAAAGTTGACAATTTGGGAAATATCTAACTCAACTTAGTTCATTGCTTATATCTTTATCACAGCCTGTGGGAAAGCATTTCTTTAAACATAAGCAATTCTTTGCTTTAATTTTTGATACAGATGCAATAACCATAAATATTGTGCAAAGGGCATCAGCTGCGTCTGAAGTAGAATTATAATAGTACTTCCTTTCTATACTCCAGACAAGTCTGTGGATAGTATTCTACTTCTGCCATGTTTGTACCAATCTCCAATTTTGACACTAAATGTAATCTAGATCTGTTATGACATATAGTTCTCTTTTGCTGTATTGAACTGTTGTCATTTATACCAACTAATTCTCAAGACCCAAAGGGGAGTGAATTCAACTAGTCTCACACAGATTTGCCATCTAGTGATGACAGAAGGTAAATATAGATTTAAAAAAAAACTACAAATTCTTATGAAACATTCTAAAGTACTGACAAAGTTCAGTGTTGTTAAGATAGTTCCGTGGTGATATCAAGAAATTGGTCTCATTTTAGAGTTGTGCTCTACCATTTGTAAAAAGTGACATGACTCTCCATGTTCACAGTTGGGCTGCAGTCATAATTGTGAAGGTCCAAGAGACAAGCCATCCTTGTATGCCCCATTTAAAAGGCCTCTACAAGCATCAGATAGTTACTTCTGCTTTTATCTCAATGGCCAAAACTGTCATTTGACTCTCCTTGGGTGGAAAGAAGATAAAGAAAGGTTATTCTTTAAATGTGCTGCTGTGAAAAAAATTGAAGCTCTATTATTGAGGAAGAAATAGTAATTGAGTATTGGACATGGATTTAGTAGCGCCACCACTGAGTCTTAAAAAATATCCAATGATGTGCCCCAGTGCTTATGGATTGAAGAAATGACTTTTAAATATTCCTAGACTTCTTTATAATCACATCTCCTAATCACCTTTGCAGCAATTAACATTCAAACAAATATTAACTGAATTCATGGCGGATGTCAATCAGGAGACTATTCTAGACCCCTGTGAAATAAGAATATGGTGGGATTTCTCCCCAAAGGTATTCCTCTCTAGTCCACCTTCCTTATAACAAGTTGATATTTCATAGTATTTTTATTTTTTTCCTTTGTAAGTTTTTATTTAAATTCCAGTTAGTTAACATACAATGAAAAAAGTTAGTTTCAAATTAAAATTTAGTGATTCAACACTTCCATACAACATCCAGTGCCCATCACAAGTGCACTCCTTAATCCCCATCACCTATTTAACCCATCCCCTCACCCTCCTCCCTCCTGGTAACCATCAGTTGCTCTCTATAGTTCAGAGTCTGTTTCTTGATTTGCCTCTTTTTTTTTCCCTTATGATCATTTGTTTTGTTTCTTAAAGTGAAATCATATAGGGTTTGTCTTTCCTGACTTATTTCACTTAGCATAATACTCTATAGCTTCATCCACATCAATGCAAATGACAAGATTTTATTCATTTTTATGGCTGAGTTTATTCCATTTATGCAATGGAATATAAAGAAGATCTTCTTTATACATTCATTATACATCTTTATACATCTTCTTTATACATTCATTAGTCATGGGCTTTTCCCATAATTTAGATGATGTTTTTAAACTCCTCATTGAATGCCACCTTCTGTCTTAAACATAGAGAACACAGATGAACAAAATAAGAATAGTTATGCCTTCCTGGTACTTTATCTTTATTGAAAAATGTACATAATATGAATTAAAATTATAAGAACATCTCTTGATTTTTCTGATGTTAACATTAAAATATTCCCTGTCAATCTTCCATGTCGTATCAGCCATAAGTCCCCTAAATTCACAACTTTTTCATTTCAATGTATAAATCTAGTAAACTATTAAAACTGTTCTCCAGTAACCTAACCATTAAGACTTTACTAGTTTTACAGGAAACTAGTTCAAATTCCACCTCTCAACATAGAGACTTCCATTATCTACCTGTCAGAGTTCATTCTTCATCCTCTGTTCTCTCTCAGCATATATTATATACATCTTTCTAACTTTCAAAATATCATTTTGCCTTAAAATTAGTTGTTTATGTGCTTGTCTCTCACTGTATTGGAGCCCTTTCACCTAAGTTCAATCTCGTATTCTTCTTTTATCTTTGTCAGTGCTTTAGAGTGTTTCATAAATATTTGTAGTTTTTTTTTTAAATCTATATTTACCTTCTGTCATCACTAGATGGCAAATCTGTGTGAGACTAGTTGAATTCACTCCCCTTTGGGTCTTGAGAATTAGTTGGTATAAATGACAACAGTTCAATACAGCAAAAGAGAACTATATGTCATAACAGATCTAGATTACATTTAGTGTCAAAATTGGAGATTGGTACAAACATGGCAGAAGTAGAATACTATCCACAGACTTGTCTGGAGTATAGAAAGGAAGTACTATTATAATTCTACTTCAGACGCAGCTGATGCCCTTTGCACAATATTTATGGTTATTGCATCTGTATCAAAAATTAAAGCAAAGAATTGCTTATGTTTAAAGAAATGCTTTCCCACAGGCTGTGATAAAGATATAAGCAATGAACTAAGTTGAGTTAGATATTTCCCAAATTGTCAACTTTCCAAGATCGGCATACAAAAGTAAAATGACTAGTTTATATAATTTTTACTTCTTAATCTAGCAGAATTGTTTCAATGTTCTTTATGAAATGTTGGTAGGAAATATGTTAATCTTAACGCCAGAGAAATCAAGAGATATTCCCATAGCATAATTTTAATACTGTATTTAAATGTGTCCATCTTCTAAATAAAGTTTAAATATTATAAAGGCAGAACTACTCTTGTTTTGTTCAACTGTGCTCCTTGGGTCTAAAACAGAACCTGGAATGCAAGGGTAAATTAATAAATTTTACAAAATATCAATTAAGTTTGAAACAAAAGACTTTCTAAGCAATTTTTCTTGACTTAATTATGAAACAGACCTCCTAAACTATTAAAAAACTTCAAATATCTATCAATATAATTCATTATTGAGGTAAAATTGGCACTTCCCTTGTTTTCATTTACTTATTAAAGTAAATCCCAATTAAAATGAATTTACTATTATGCCTAGGCCATTAGAATTTAGAAAAATTAATAAAATTGAAGACATACATATGGCCAAGAGACACATGAAAAGATGCTCAACGTCACTCATCATCAGGGAAATACAAATCAAAACCACACTGAGATACCACCTCATGCCGGTCAGAGTGGCCAAAATGAACAAATCAGGAGACTATAGATGCTGGCGAGGATGTGGAAAAACGGGAACCCTCTTGCACTGCTAGTGGGAATGCAAACTGGTGCAGCCGCTCTGGAAAAGTGTGGAGGTTCCTCAAAAAATAAAATAAAATAAAATAAAATAATGAACTACTGTATGACCCAGCAATAGCATTGCAAAGAATTTACCCAAGGGATACAGGAGTGCTGAGGCATAGGGACACATGTACCCTAATGTTTATAGCAGCACTTTCAACAATAGCCAAATTATGGAAAGAGCTTAAATGTCCATCAACTGACCAATGGATAACGAAGATGTGGTTTATATATACAATGGAATACTACTTGGCACTGAAAACAAATGAAATCCGGCCATTTGCAGCAACATGGATGGAACCGGAGGCTACTATGCTAAGTGAAATAAGTCAGGCAGAGAAAGACAGATACCATGTTTTCACTCATGTGTGGATCTTGAGAAACTTAACAGAAGACTATGGGGAAAGGGGAGGTGGGAAAAAGTTACAGAGAAGGAGTGGCCAAACCATAAGAGCTCTTAAGGACTGAGACAAACTGAGGGTTGATGGGGAGTGGAGGAGAGGGCAAAGTGGGTAATGGGCATGGAGGAGGGCACTTGGGATGAGCACTGGGTGTTGTACGGAAACCAATTTGACAATAAATTATATTTAAAAAAGACAATTAATAAAATGTTCACTTTAAAAATTATCTTTCATATTTCTTCTTTTGAGTCGTTGTAGATCACCATACTTTAAATGTTATGCTCAATCTTAAAAAAAAAAAAAAACGGTTGCCCTTCCCCTTCTAGCTTAATGGAATATATGATAAATAATAATGTGAATCTATTAAAAAAGTAGTTATATATATTAGGAAATATGTCTAACTTGAATCCTACCTCTTCAGTAAATATCTATTGGTTAAGAATTAACTCAATAGAGCACTAAAGAAAGAGGATTTGCAAGAATTCTCAAAATAACATTCAAAAATTATTTTATTATTTACATACTATATGAGAGAAAATCGAGGCTTGACAAGTCATATAACTTCTGTTTCAGTGAGCAGATGGGCAATAACCTGGCATGACAGACTTCATAAATTCCACTAATGCTACCTCTATATTACCCAAGTGCAACTGGAGGCATAAGACTATATTTTGTAAAGTAACATTCAGTTCTCACAGTTTCAATAATCATTTTCAATATGTTTGTAATCAACTGAGAGTTTAAATAGCTCAGAAACACTCGATTTATTGCAGTTATTTTTATGTAAGGTGATAGCCCAAATGCATTGATTCTTTGACATAATTGTTCCTGGTAAACAGAATTGAACATGATATATTGTCACAAGAGATTTATTTGATAACATTTTAATAGTTCTCCAGAGGAGAGTTTTGTTATTTGTGCACATTTTTAATTTAATTTAGTTTTTTAAATTTTTATTTAATTTCCAATTAGCATACAGTGTAATATTATTTTCAGGTGTAGAATTTAGTGATTCAGTACTTCCATACAATAACTGGTGCTTATCACAGCAAGTGCCCTCCTTAATGCCCAGTATCTACTTAACCCACCACCCACTGACCTCCCCTCTGGTAACCATAAGTTTGTTCTCTATAGTTGAGTCTGTTTCTTGATTTGCCTATTGTTTTTCCCTTTCCTTATTTGTTTTGCTTCTTAAATTCCACATATGAGTGAAATCATATGATTTCTTTCTCTGACTGACTTATTTTTCTTTTGCTTAGCATAATACCCTCTAACTCCATCCATGTTGCTGCAAATGGCAAGATTTCATTCCTTTTTATGGCTGAATAAAGTTCCAGTGTGTGTGTGTGTGTGTGTGTGTGTGTGTGTGTGTGTGTATTACATCTAGTATGCAGTATATATCCATTCACCTATCAATGGACACTTGGGCTGTTTCATAATTTGGCTATTGTAAATAATGCTGCTTTAAACATCAAAGTGCATGTATCCCTTTGCATTAGTATTTTTTATTCTTTGAGTAAATACCTAGTAGGGCAATTGCTTGATCATAGGGTCGTTCTATTTTTAACTTTTTGAGGGACTTCCATACTGTTTTCCAGAGTGGCTGCATCAGATTGCATTCCTACCAACAGTGCAAGAGGGTTCCTTTTTCTCCATATCCTCACCAACACTTGTTTCCTGTTAGTTTATTGTAGCCATTCTGACATGTATGAAGTAATATGTAATTGTAGTTTTGCTCTGCATTTCCTTGATGATCAGTGATGTTGAGCATCTTTTCATGTGTCTCTTGGCCATATGTATGTCTTCTTTGGAAAAATGCCTGTTCAGGTCTTCTGCCCATTTTTTAATTGAATAATTTTTTGTTTGAGTTTAATAAATTCTTTATATATTCTGGATAGTAACTAACCTTTTATCAGCTCTGTCATTTGCAAATATCTTCTCCCATTCTGTAGGCTGCCTTTTAGCTTTATTGATTGTTTCCTTCACTGTGCAGAAGCTTTTTATTTTGATGAGGTCCCAATAGTTTATTTTTACTTCTGTTTCCATTGCTTCAAGAGATATATCTAGAAAGACGTTTCTATGGCTGATATCAGAGAGGTTACTGTGTGTGTTCTCCTCTAGGATTTTTATGGTTTCAGGCCTCATATTTTGGTCTTTAATCCATTTTGAATTTAGTTTTGTGTATCATGTAGGAAAGCAGTCCAGTTTCATTTTTTTGCATGTTGCAGTCTAGTTTTCCTAAAACCACTTGTAGAAGAGGCTTTTTCCCATTGGATATTCTTTCCTGCTTTGTCTAAGATTAATTAATTTTTTATATAAAATCACATTTTCAGATAATTTAACCTTAAAAGTAAGGCCTAGTTGTTGTTGTTGTTGTTGTTGTTGTTTCTAAGTGGAATGCTCAGGTAAGTAAGTGAATATATGACTGATATATTCAAGCCCACTCCCCCCTCCCTTAAAATTAGTTTAATTACTTGTCTAGTTACTGTCTAGATATATATTATGTGTATTTGATCAAGGAGAGTGACATCATTAACTAGGGTAAAAGATAGGCAGTGGATTAAATACGTAGAAAGTTTTCCCTAACTTCTCCATGTATAGTTACCACCCCTTATGTACATACTATGCTCTGCAATCATCTGTGTGTCAGGAGGGTGGGGGGAGGCGTGGCTAGTTGGTTTCTTTTCTTTTGCATCTTTTTCAGATGTTTTATTTTATTTTTTGAGAGAGAGCACAGATGGGGCAGGGGCAGAGAAAGAGAGGGACAGAGGATCTGAAGCAGGCTCCACACTGACAGCAGTGAGTCTGATACAGGGCTCAAAATCACAAATCACGAGATTACAACTTGAGCAGATGCTCAACCAACTGAGCTACCCAGGTCCCCCTGCATCTTTTATGTTTGGAACAGAATCTGGCAGGTATCAGGGGTTTAGTCTGTTGAACTAATCTGGAATATTTGTCTCAAGAAAACCACATTAAAAAAGATAGTTTGAGGCATAAAGTTAAATGGCAGATAGGCATGATAGTTGTCTTTAATTCTTCTAAGGAGTGCCATCTTTCATTTTACAAATGCATGGATATACACTAACTATGTATAAATAGTTCCTTAGATATGACTGGCTGATCATATCCTTGACTTGGTAGAAATTATAATATTCCTAAAAATTTCTTTACCCTTCCCCAGATGTGAGTCACCCTGTCTAAAAAAATAATTATATGTTAATATAAATAGTATTAATGTGATCACTAAAAAAATCAGGTATGTCAGAGTGAATACTAGTCTAGATTGGGGAAAATGGTGGTAATCTGGGATGCCTATTTTTAATTTTTATGTTCTAAGATGTCTTCATCCCAATTTCCACAATAGTATATTTAAACTATATACCTTTTTAAATCTACTAAAATACACATTTGCATTTGCTATAATATATGATATTAGTATACAATTTGATACCATTTTTGTCCTGCTGCATATGTGTATACCAAAAATGTAGTTCAAAAAGATAAATATAGTTAAATGCAGCAATATACACTAATAAAAATTGTTGTGGGAACTGTAAAAGCAACCCAATTTCTCACAAAAAAATGAAGAAATGGATATAATATTTTCACAAAAGTTTATATAAAAAGAGTGTCATAAAAGGTTACATCAACAAAAATAAAAATGACCCATGAAGAGACTGAAAAGGCTATTAATTTTTTTTAAATACCTACTTCCTAAAATTTTCCTTAAAAATATTGTTCTATCTTCAAGGTCTTCAAATAAAAGTGGACATCTATTTACATAGACAAAGCCTGTTTATGTATACTATAACCCAAAGAATTTTGAGATATAAGAATTATAATTTCTACTTATGAAAAGCCTCAGTGCACAGCACTTTCTGTGTACCATTCATTTCATCTTTAAAAATCCTGTGTTAGGCTTTTTTATTCCTGTTTTATAAATAAGAAAACAAAGACAGAAAGAATAACTTTTCCACATTACCACTGTTATTTAGTGGCAATGATGATCTAATTATATTCTCAGTGATACTATATACAGTATGCCTACTATTCAAACACAGAATTCAACATCTGAACTCTGTTTAGAAATTATTGGTTTTGTTTAAGTACTGCTTGTATTTATGCACACTGTAATATCCACATATTTATGGATGGTTACATTGAAAAAAAACTGTCTAATTATATATATGTGTATGCATATATGTATGTTTATGAAATATATACACATATATAATATATGGATATATGAATTTTGCTTAAAGGAGCAATATTGACAGAGTAAATAACATACATAGAAATCTCCAGGATGATAATGGATCTAGTTGAGGAAAAAGTTAACACATGTAAAAAAAAAGTGAGGGATGAATTGCTGATTTTAATATTTGTAGTCTGACATATATTTTCACTTAGGGTTCATGTGGAGTTCATTTTGCACAAAAAAGTTCTAGAGTTTGAATTTCTAGGTAACCTGTGCATGCTTAAAATTTTGATAGTGTTATTGAATGCCCCAAAAAGTCTTTGTTAACTAACACTCTGAATAGTAGAGCATAAGAACACCAGTATGTGTGTGTCCTATTTAAAATGAGATGTTATTAATCTTTTATGTTTCGCTAATCTGATTGTGAAAAATATCTTATTGTGGTTTTAATTTGTATTTTCTGATTTATTTATGAGTTTAAAAAACTATTCAAAGATTAATTATCCACCTATTTTTCTGTAAATTTCTTATGTTCCTTGCCTATTTAACTGGTTTATAAGCTTTTTCCTACTGTATTTTAGGCAAGCTTTATTATTAATGGCATTTCTTTTCTTTAGATGAATATTTCCAATCTGTCAGTAGTCTTTCATGATAAAGAAGTGCTTCATTTTATGTAGTCAGATCTTTCTTTCATGATCTGGAATATGAGCATTTTTTTTAATTAAGACCAATTTCTTGCTAAGGTCATAAATATTTGCCTACATTTTCTTCTAAAAAAAAATACCCAGATTTTTTTCTCCTGGCTTTCATTCATTAATTCTTGAGTAAATTATTTTCCAGTGGGATTTAAGTTAGCAATTATCTCTCACCCTCTTTTTTCTTTTTTTTTTTTTTTGGTCCATATAAATAGCTAGTTTTCCTAATATTATTTAAAAACTAGGCTATACTTTCCCCATTGATTTAAAATTCCCCTTTATTTGCAAACCCAATTTTAATTTATGTACATATGTATTGACGTCTTCACTCTGTTCAAATAATATACTTCTCTATTCCTGAACATTATTTTCAACATTTGGACTTAATAGGACATGCATTTGCACATTGCCTGCTACCAACTTTAAAATATTTCACTTGTTAGATTTTTTTAATTTAATAATATCATCCCCACAACAATACGGTTCAAACATCATTTACCATGGTATGTTAACTGTAAGGCATTGCATAAAGTGCAACCTTTGTTGCTAGCATTTCAGTCCACAAATCACAAATAGACATCATGTTTAGCGGCCAATCACATCACTTCTTTCAAATTCTGCCAGTGGTTATTGCATACTTAATTAGCTCATATACAGACAGCAAAATGTGTAGCTGTTTTGGCTCTTTACCAACAATAAAGTCACATGACATTTTACAAAATTCATCAATCAAAAGAGGTAACTAGGCAACAAAAGTAAAATGCAACAAATAAAAGTTATAATGCTGGAGTGAAACTGGATGTGTTTAGATTTGAAAATGATGACAGTAAAGCAAAATAAGATGTCTTAGATCTGCATGACCCTATGATACAAAGAATATTGAAAATCTCTGATTAATATAAAAACAGATAATTCATAATTACTGTATTTTCTTAATAAATATCTTATCCTCTCCCAATCTATAAACATTTAGTCAGAAAATATTTTTGAGCGTCTATTATGTGTCAGCCATCATTAAAAGTATTGAAAATGAAGATGTAAATAATAAAGTTCCTGGTTCATGGAATGCATTATGTAGTAAATTTTGAAATTTCTAGAGAAAATAAAAGGATATATCCCTATCTCATGCTAAATGTCAAAGTAGAGTAAATGGAATATAGTGTTAAAAAAATACAGAAACTAAACAGGAAAAATACAAGCAACAAATTCTAAGTTGGAAACCTAATTATAAAAGCAAAGGGAAACACTAGTATTGAAAAAAAGTAACTTTTAAAACATAGAAATTGACACAATTTTTACATTTAAATGGCATTTAAAAAGAAAACAATACACAAGCAAACAAAAAGCAGAACTGAATTTATAAATACAGAGAACAAACTGATGGTTGTTGAGGGGAGGGGATGGAGGGGTGGGCAAAATGAGTGAAGGAGAGTGGGAGATACAGGCTTCCAGTTATGGAATGAGTAAATCATGGGAATAAAAGGTACAGCAGAGAACATAGTCAATGGTATTGCAATAGGTTGCATGGTGACAGATGCTAGCTATTCTTGTGGTAAGCATAGCCTAACCACAAGAGTTAGGCTATGTATAGAGTTGTTGAATCACTAGGTTCTATACGTGGAACTAAAATAACATTGTATGTCAACTATACTCAAATTAAAAAATAAAATAGGGGCACTTGGATGGCTCAGTCAGTTAAGCATGGAACTCCTGATTTTGGCTCAGGTCATGATCTCACAGTTCGGGGATCAAGCCCTGCATCAGGCTGTGATGAGCATGTAGTTTGCTTAAGATTCTTTTCCTCTCTCCTTCTGCCCTTCCCCTACTTGTGGTCTTTCTCTCTAGAAAGTAAGAGAAAGAAAGGAAGAAAGAAAGAAAGAAAGAAAGAAAGAAAGAAAGAAAGAAAGAAAGAACAAAGAAAGAAGACAAAAATAGCATGGAAAAGGTAACATGTAAAAAAAGATATGGCTATAATAAATGTCTTCTTGAAGAGCTCTTTAGTTTCTATGATATAAACAGAATCTGTGAATAAAAAATAGAGTTATATTAATTACAGACTTTTGGTAAAAAGAAAGTTGATGTGGGTACAGAATTATTATTATTATTATTATTATTATTATTATTATATTTATCTGCAATTAAATAGAAAAGGGAAGTATATTTACTTACAAGAGGCTAGAGTGAATTGAATGATAAAACTCAGCTGTTTTCCAATGTTAATATTCTCACCTTTTTTATTGTTACTATTTCTCTATTGTTACTATTTCTCAGGTTTTATTTTGTAGATACTGCATTGAAACTGAAATTTAGTTTGTTAATAAAATAATATTATGTATTTCATCTCAGTCATTATAGCAATGATCATTAAATATTCCAGAGTATAATTCAAAATAATGATTTTTTTCATTTCTCCCTTGAAATCCATTTTTCTGTTCTCTTACAGATAATCATTTTTACACAAAAAGACATAGTGTACACCTTGAGAATCTTCAAAACATACAATGGTTAAAAATATCATATTACTTATTTTGTTCACTAAAAATTCAGAAGGACTTTTATTATTAAGACAAATTGAAGATACAAGAGAAATGTTGATAGTAATTAAGCTATGTAATTTCCACAATGATACCTGTTATAGTGTCAATTTATCTACCAAAATATTATTCACTATTTCTCTCTCAGTCCACACACACATAGACATTTATACACACAGGTGTGGTATACATAACCTATTTTCCAAGAGTACCAAAAAGAGGAAAAATTAAAACAACAATTCTTAAACCAGGGTCTGAATTCTTTTGGTAAAACATCATTAGAGACACCTCCTGGAATTGCCTTATTGATAAAATAGACTTATTTGATAAACTTGAAAAGCAATGTCTTTTGCTTCTCGAATAAACATTTTTGTCTTTGATCTGTGTTTATAAAGAAAAAGAGCCTAACACTTGTTACACAAAATTCATTTTTGTCTATTTATCTCTCAGTTATTTTAATTCACATTTCAAAAAGGAGAACTTAGTGTCTTTTTTTTTTATTTTTTTAAATTTATTTTGAGAAAGAGAGATAGAGAGAAAGCACATGGGGAAGGGGAAGTAAGAGAGGGAGAGAGAGAATCCCAAGCAGACTCCATGTTGTCAGCACAAAGCCCGATTCAGGGTTCCATCTCACAAACCTGATCATGACCTGAGCTGAAATCAAGCATTGGATGCTTAAAAAAACTGAGCCTCCCAGACACCCCTGAACTTTAGTGTCTTAATTAAAGACATTTCAAAATAAAGTTGTTGATAATTATCTTTCAATGCATACATGAGCTAGATTGAATTTAATGTTTCCTCTAAATGCCCAAGATTGGTTTAGGGATATGGGAGACAAAGAACAACCCCTACCCGCAAGAAAATTGGTCTCTAACATTTTAAACGTAAGAAAAAGCACTTTCCTTACCTTTAACCAGAATTAAATATGACTGCTATTTTATTTTTCACAATGATAACATTATTATTAGATCTTTATCTTTTACACATTTTAAGTTAATCAACTGTGAGAATTTATTACTACCTCCAAACATTTCCCTTCATTAAGTAATGTGATTAGTTCTTCACAGTAAAGATATGATGAAAAAGTCTTTCAGAATCCAATTCATTTCTTCAAACAGATCTCTTCAGGCAAAGTAAAATGAGTTACAATTAATTTATATTAATTGATCAATACATTGGTAAGTCTTAAATTACTATTCTTTATTGGGGGCAAATACAGATGTCTGCATTTGTGGTATTTTTTTTTATTTCTATGAGAATATTTAATGAGGAGTAATATGTCCTTTATAAAAAGTCTGAGCAGGCTTCTGTGAGATAGACATGCCAGATCATGTAAATATATAATTTTTTAAATGAGCTGTGAACAAAGCTTAATCAGTTACAAACAAGTAAAATAAAAATAAACAATACTTATTATTTAAAATAATACTTGGTATATAGCCCTCAATCCACTTCCCACACATTAACCTCTAAAATATCTTCAAAGAAAAGTAATTATATTTTAAGTAAACTATTTTATATTAAGGTTACATTGAAAACATAGTTGTTCTGATTATTACACTTACTGTGAGTCATTATCATAATTTATTCTATCGTGTCCTGGTAAAATTTACCATTCAGTACATAAAATGCAACCTCTCTTTTCTTAAATCCTTTTTGGTGATCAATAATTACTTCAATAAAAATTTAAAAAGGTTTAAACTTTGTGCCCAGTTCCAGAAATGTGTGAACATTTAGTATAGATTTAACTATGGATATAACCAGTTTGGATTTTGAAAATAAGAATACACTTGTACTTATCATCAAATCAAAGTGATTAAGAAATGACCTTGCTGGTGGTTGTCAAGATGTTATGCTTATTTTCTTTTTTAAAGCTAAAATAGTCTCCCAGTATTGTAATTTTGACATTTGTAATGTGTGTCTTCATAATTATGATAAGCTTTTATATTTCTAGTACATTCAAATAATTAATTCAATTAACAATATTTTATCCTCCACAAAAAAAATGTAATCAGCTGTAAAGTGGTAACTTTTTTGAAAAGAAATGCCTCTTGATTTTTTTTCAGAGACCTTTTAGCCTTTCTGCTTCTGTTCATCCTGCCCAAATAACCATGCTCATAGGCAGCTGCAGAAACACAGGACTTGTAACGATGGGTGCTATAGGGTGAGCTTTCGATCACATGACTCTGAAATCAATGCATCCATTGACCTCACAAGTATTTCAGCAAGAATATTTATCCCTGTTTCTTAAAAATTTAGACATTTAGCCTATAGGTAAAATTCTGAGAATAGCTCAGTTATTATTGAGAAATGCATTGGTCAGACTCTCTCTGCCATTATCCATTACTAAATAAATTATGAACAGAGACTATAAGACCAGTGCAACCTACAATGTCTAAAACTTTCTTCAATAATTATTATTACTTTTTTTATTAAAACTGAAGACAGAAGGGGAGCTTGGATGGCTCAGTCGGTTAAGTGTCCAACTTCAGCTCAGGTCATGATCTCAAGGTTTGTGACTGACTGAGGCACCCAGGCACCCCTGAATTCTTTTTCTGACTTTAATTTTATGGGAAATTTCTTTTTCCTTAGTAACATTACCAAAAAGACTTCATTTATATTGATTACTCCATTATAATTAATATAACACAATTATATCATAAAAGGTTTTTCAACTTACTCGGCTTTTGCAAATGACCTCCCTTTCAGTAGTTACCAGGGCATTAATTATATGTCACCTTAATCATCATGCTTACATGAGAGAAAAAGACTTAATTTTAGTTGTGAATGATTTAAGTTGTGTTCTGCTCTATTCCAAACTATTGAAAAATACATTAATAATAAAATAGTCTAAGTCTCAGAGTGAGAAAGCAAGCACAATGTCACCTTGTATGAAAATATGTGCATTTATACAGCATATCACATATGACAAAATATCACTCATTTTTACTGTATCCTACTTACATTATTTAAAAAGAAAAACACATAATTAACCATTATTTTTCTCTTAAAATTATATATATGAACACTTTGTTGACAAAAACTAGTAGCAGGAGACATTAAAGTACATTTTCCCCATGTTTTCCCCTGAAAATGTTCATTGTCATTAAATGGGTGTTGGTTTAATAGTGTTTGTGTTTAGCACGTGCTATTCTAAACTGCTGTAAATAATCTTTGTGATTATATTCTCTACTTTCTTCTTATTAGTTAATTAGTCTATTATGTGACTAGATAGGCATATACACTTTTTTTAATTGTATCGTAGATTGGATTTACAGATACAACTTTTAAGGATTGTACATAATTTTTATATTCAGTACAATTTAAATGAAAATATTTAAAGTACAATTTAAAGTCCCAATATTTACAAAACACTTATCTTCATTTATCTTCCTAGTATTCTGCAATTGGATAACTAAATTATATCACTAAATTTTCCCACTGTATATAATTTGAATATAATTCACTTTTTTCTTTCCTGAATCCCTTAGGATACTTCTCCAATCTTCCTTTCAAGTGAAAAATACTAGCTAAACGTACAATAAATATTTTAAAACTTATGTAAATTGCTAGGGGTAGTTAGCTTGAGCAATTAATTGAGGGGGCTGATGTGTTAAGATTTTTGTGTGCATGTGCATCTATTAAGATTTTTATATACAGTGAACCCACCCTGTGGACCTTAACCTGCTCATATACTATAAGCAGAGATGAGAATAAAAGATGAGATGGCTGTTTAAATCTATCATCTTCACTAACAAAATGAATCACAGTACTTGAACTTGTTTTTGAGGGTTTTCACATGTATCATTTCATTTGATCTTTATAACTCTTTTTAAGCGGGCAATGCGTTCTTGTCCCTATTCTAGCTTAGAGTCTGAAAGATTATAGTATATAAGTGACTTGCTAAAGGTCACACAACTAATCAGTTAAGCAGCAAGCACTTATTCTATGGTCTATAAAGATTCAATCTCATAATTATCATCATCATTATCATCATCATTTGTTGAACATATGGTCATGATTGTTTGAGCTGGTGTAGCTTTTATTTGCAAAAAAAAAAAAAAAGCTCTAATTTGGGAGAGAGCAGAGTAAAAGAAAATAGTCTAAATATACATAACTAGATGCACTTCAGAATAACCAGAAAATTGCCCAGTGCATATTAACACTTACTTTTAATTTTAATAAGGATAAGTTAAGATAATGAGAATGAGAAGTTGTTTTTGTACACATGTAACAGACAAACACTAGAATTTTTAATCTATTTATTTCATGAAATAAAGACAAAATGCTTGTTAGTTAAATTAGATATTCTAGTCTTAGAATTCATTGTATTAGAATATTTTTTGTTAATCAATATAGTCAGAAATTACCCACTGTTATCAGTGACATGTTACACGGTTGATATTATAATTCGTAAAATTCTTGACATTTGTTTTTATTGAGATATATTGTATTGCCAAAATTTCTTTCTGTGAAGTATTAATAGCTGACACTCCCAAATTTAAAATGCTTCCTTTTATTTATCTTTCACCTGATTTCATGATTAACAGATGGTAAAATTAGTCAAAATGATAATTCTAATAATGTAATATTAATTTCTAATTCATGGTAAACACTGTTGTTTGTAATGACAATTTAAATCATTCTTTTTTTTTTTATATGAAGTTTATTGACAAATTGGTTTCCATACAACACCCAGTGCTCATCCCAAAAGGTGCCCTCCTCAATACCCATCACCCACCCGCCCCTCCCTCCCACCCCCCATCAACCCTCAGTTTGTTCTCAGTTTTTAACAGTCTCTTATGCTTTGGCTCTCTCCCACTCTAACGTCCTTTTTTTTTTTTTTTTTTTTTTCCTTCCCCTCCCCCATGGGTTCCTGTTAAGTTTCTCAGGATCCACATAAGAGTGAAACCATATGGTATCTGTCTTTCTCTGTATGGCTTATTTCACTTAGCATCACACTCTCCAGTTCCATCCACGTTGCTACAAAAGGCCATATTTCATTTTTTCTCATTGCCACGTAGTATTCCATTGTGTATATAAACCACAATTTCTTTATCCATTCATCAGTTGATGGACATTTAGGCTCTTTCCATAATTTGGCTATTGTTGAGAGTGCTGCTATGAACATTGGGGTACAAGTGCCCCTATGCATCAGTACTCCTGTATCCCTTGGGTAGATTCCTAGCAGTGCTATTGCTGGGTCATAGGGTAGGTCTATTTTTAATTTTCTGAGGAACCTCCACACTGCTTTCCAGAGCGGCTGCACCAATTTGCATTCCCACCAACAGTGCAAGAGGGTTCCCGTTTCTCCACATCCTCTCCAGCATCTATAGTCTCCTGATTTGTTCATTTTGGCCACTCTGACTGGCGTGAGGTGATACCTGAGTGTGGTTTTGATTTGTATTTCCCTGATAAGGAGCGACGCTGAACATCTTTTCATGTGCCTGTTGGCCATCTGGATGTCTTTTTTAGAGAAGTGTCTATTCATGTTTTCTGCCCATTTCTTCACTGGGTTATTTGTTTTTCGTGTGTGGAGTTTGGTGAGCTCTTTATAGATTTTAGATACTAGCCCTTTGTCCGATATGTCATTTGCAAATATCTTTTCCCATTCCGTTGGTTGCCTTTTAGTTTTGTTGGTTGTTTCCTTGGCTGTGCAGAAGCTTTTTATCTTCATAAGGTCCCAGTCATTCACTTTTGCTTTTAATTCCCTTGCCTTTGGGGATGTGTCGAGTAAGAGATTGCTACGGCTGAGGTCAGAGAGGTCTTTTCCTGCTTTCTCCTCTAAGGTTCTGATGGTTTCCTGTCTCACATTTAGGTCCTTTATCCATTTTGAGTTTATTTTTGTAAATGGTGTGAGAAAGTGGTCTAGTTTCAACCTTCTGCATGTTGCTGTCCAGTTCTCCCAGCACCATTTGTTAAAGAGGCTGTCTTTTTTCCATTGGATGTTCTTTCCTGCTTTGTCAAAGATGAGTTGGCCATACATTTGTGGGTCTAGTTCTGGGGTTTCTATTCTATTCCATTGGTCTGTGTGTCTGTTTTTGTGCCAATACCATGCTGTCTTGATGATGACAGCTTTGTAGTAGAGGCTGAAGTCTGGGATTGTGATGCCTCCTGCTTTGGTCTTCTTCTTCAAAATTCCTTTGGCTATTCGGGGCCTTTTGTGGTTCCATATGAATTTTAGGATTGCTTGTTCTAGTTTCGAGAAGAATGCTGGTGCAATTTTGATTGGGATTGCATTGAATGTGTAGATAGCTTTGGGTAGTATTGACATTTTGACAATATTTATTTTTCCAATCCATGAGCAGGGAATGTCTTTCCATTTCTTTAAATCTTCTTCAATTACCTTCATAAGCTTTCTATAGTTTTCAGCATACAGATCCTTTACATCTTTGGTTAGATTGATTCCTAGGTATTTTATGCTTCTTGGTGCAATTGTGAATGGGATCAGTTTCTTTATTTGTCTTTCTGTGGCTTCATTGTTAGTGTATAAGAATACAACTGATTTCTGTACATTGATTTTGTATCCTGCAACTTTGCTGAATTCATGTATCAGTTCTAGCAGACTTTTGGTGGAGTCTATCGGATTTTCCATGTATAATATCATGTCATCTGCAAAAAGCGAAAGCTTGACTTCATCTTTGCCAATTTTGATGCCTTTGATTTCCTTTTGTTGTCTGATTGCTGATGCTAGCACTTCCAGCACTATGTTAAACAACAACGGTGAGAGTGGGCATCCCTGTCGTGTTCCTGATCTCAGGGAAAAAGCTCTCAGTTTTTCCCCGTTGAGGATGATGTTAGCTGTGGGCTTTTCATAAATGGCTTTTATGATCTTTAAGTATGTTCCTTCTATCCCGACTTTCTCTAGGGTTTTTATTAAGAAAGGGTGCTGGATTTTGTCAAAGGCCTTTTCTGCATCGATTGACAGGATCATATGGTTCTTCTCTTTTTTTTTGTTAATGGGATGTATCACGTTGATTGATTTGCGAATGTTGAACCAGCCCTGCATCCCAGGAATGAATCCCACTTGATCATGGTGAATAATTCTTTTTATATGCTGTTGAATTCGATTTGCTAGTATCTTATTGAGAATTTTGGCATCCATATTCATCAGGGATATTGGCCTGTAGTTCTCTTTTTTTACTGGGTCTCTGTCTGGTTTAGGAATCAAAGTAATACTGGCTTCATAGAATGAGTCTGGAAGTTTTCCTTCCCTTTCTATTTCTTGGAATAGCTTGAGAAGGATAGGTATTATCTCTGCTTTAAACGTCTGGTAGAACTCCCCTAGGAAGCCATCTGGTCCTGGACTCTTATTTGTTGGGAGATTTTTGATAACCGATTCAATTTCTTCGCTGGTTATGGGTCTGTTCAAGCTTTCTATTTCCTCCTGATTGAGTTTTGGAAGAGTGTGGGTGTTCAGGAATTTGTCCATTTCTTCCAGGTTGTCCAATTTGTTGGCATATAATTTTTCATAGTATTCCCTGATAATTGTTTGTATCTCTGAGGGATTGGTTGTAATAATTCCATTTTCATTCATGATTTTATCTATTTGGGTCATCTCCCTTTTCTTTTTGAGAAGCCTGGCTAGAGGTTTGTCAATTTTGTTTATTTTTTCAAAAAACCAACTCTTGGTTTCGTTGATCTGCTCTACAGTTTTTTTAGATTCTATATTGTTTATTTCTGCTCTGATCTTTATTATTTCTCTTCTTCTGCTGGGTTTAGGCTGCCTTTGCTGTTCTGCTTCTATTTCCTTTAGGTGTGCTGTTAGATTTTGTATTTGGGATTTTTCTTGTTTCTTGAGATAGGCCTGGATTGCAATGTATTTTCCTCTCAGGACTGCCTTCGCTGCGTCCCAAAGCGTTTGGATTGTTGTATTTTCATTTTCGTTTGTTTCCATATATTTTTTGATTTCTTCTCTAATTGCCTGGTTGACCCATTCATTCGTTAGTAGGGTGTTCTTTAACCTCCATGCTTTTGGAGGTTTTCCAGACTTTTTCCTGTGGTTGATTTCAAGCTTCATAGCATTGTGGTCTGAAAGTATGCATGGTATAATTTCAATTCTTGTAAACTTATGAAGGGCTGTTTTGTGACCCATTATATGATCTATCTTGGAGAATGTTCCATGTGCACTCGAGAAGAAAGTATATTCTGTTGCTTTGGGATGCAGAGTTCTAAATAGATCTGTCAAGTCCATCTGATCCAGTGTCTCATTCAGGGCCCTTGTTTCTTTATTGACCATGTGTCTAGATGATCTATCCATTTCTGTAAGTGGGGTGTTAAAGTCCCCAGCAATTACCACATTCTTATCAATAAGGTTGCTTCTGTTTATGAGTAATTGTTTTATATATTTGGGGGCTCCGGTATTCGGCGCATAGACATTTATAATTGTTAGCTCTTCCTGATGGATAGACCCTGTAACTATTATATAATGTCCTTCTTCATCTCTTGTTACAGCCTTTAATTTAAAGTCTAGTTTGTCTGATATAAGTATGGCTACTCCAGCTTTCTTCTGGCTTCCAGTAGCATGATAAATAGTTCTCCATCCCCTCACTCTGAATCTAAAGGTGTCCTCAGGTCTAAAATGAGTCTCTTGTAGACAGCAAATAGATGGGTCTTGTTTTTTTATCCATTCTGATACCCTATGTCTTTTGGTTGGCGCATTTAATCCATTTACATTCAGTGTTATTATAGAAAGATACGGGTTTAGAGTCATTGTGATGTCTGCATGGTTTATGCTTGTAGTGATGTCTCTGGTACTTTGTCTCACAGGGTCCCCCTTAGGATCTCTTGTAGGGCTGGTTTAGTGGTGACAAATTCCTTCAGTTTTTGTTTGTTTGGGAAGACCTTTATCTCTCCTTCTATTCTAAATGACAGACTTGCTGGATAAAGGATTCTCGGCTGCATATTTTTGCTGTCTAGCACCCTGAAAATCTCGTGCCAATTCTTTCTGGCCTGCCAAGTTTCAAAAGAGAGATCAGTCACGAGTCTTATAGGTCTCCCTTTATATGTGAGGGCACGTTTACCCCTTGCTGCTTTCAGAATTTTCTCTTTATCCTTGTATTTTGCCAGTTTCACTATGATATGTCGTGCAGAAGATCGATTCAAGTTACGTCTGAAGGGAGTTCTCTGTGCCTCTTGGATTTCAATGCCTTTTTCCTTCCCCAGTTCAGGGAAGTTCTCAGCTATGATTTCTTCAAGTACCCCTTCAGCACCTTTCCCTCTCTCTTCCTCCTCTGGGATACCAATTATGCGTATATTATTTCTTTTTAGTGTATCACTGAGTTCTCTAATTTTCCCCTCATACTCCTGGATTTTTTTATCTCTCTTTTTCTCAGCTTCCTCTTTTTCCATAACTTTATCTTCTAGTTCACCTATTCTCTCCTCTGCCTCTTCCATCCGAGCCGTGGTGGTTTGCATTTTGTTTTCCATTTCCTTTAAAGCGTTTTTCAGCTCCTCGTGACTGTTCCTTAGTCCCCTGATGTCTGTAGCAAGAGATTCTCTGCTGTCCTGTATGCTGTTTTCCAGCCCAGCGATTAATTTTATGACTATTATTCTAAATTCACTTTCTGTTATATTATTTAAATCCTTTTTGATCAGCTCATTAGCTGTTGTTATTTCCTGGAGATTCTTCTGAGGGGAATTCTTCCGCTTGGTCATTTTGGATAGTCCCTGGTGTGGTGAGGGCCTGCAGGGCACTTCCCCTGTGCTGTGGTGTATAACTGGAGTTGGTGGGCGGGGCCGCAGTCCGACCTGATGTCTGCCCCCAGCCCACCGCTGGGGCCACAGTCAGACTGGTGTGTGCCTTCTCTTCCCCTCTCCTAGGGGCGGGATTCACTGTGGGGTGGCGTGGCCCGTCTGGGCTACTTGCACACTGCCAGGCTTGTGATGCTGGGGATCTGGCGTATTAGCTGGGGTGGGAAGGCAAGGTGCACGGCGGCAGGGGGGCAGGCTTAGCTCGCTTCTCCTTAGGTGATCCACTTCAGGAGGGGCCCTGTGCAGCCGGAGGGAGTCAGATCACTGCCGGAGGTTTGGCTCTGCAGCAGCACAGAGTTGGGTGTTCACGCGGAGCGAGCAATTTCCCTGGCCAGAGCCGGTTCCCTTTGGGATTTTGGCTGGGGGATGGGCGGGGGAGATGGCGCTGGCGAGCGCCTTTGTTCCCCGCCAAACTGAGCTCTGTGGTCCGGGTCTCAGCAGCTCACCCTCCCTTTGTCTTCCAGCCTTCCCGCTTTCCGAGCAGAGCTGTTAACTTATGACCTCCCAGACGCTAAGTCGCGCTTGCTGTCGGAACACAGTCCGTCAGGCCCCTCCGCTTTTGCAAGCCGGACTCGGGGGCTCTGCTTGGCCAGCGAGCCGCCCCTCCGCCCCGGCTCCCTCCCGCCAGTCCGTGGAGCGCGCACCGCCTCGCCGCCCTTCCTACCCTCTTCCGTGGGCCTCTCGTCTGCACTTGGGTCCCTTGACTCTGTTCTGCTAATCCTCTGGCGGTTTTCTGGGTTATTTAGGCAGGTGTAGGTGGAATCTAAGTGATCAGCAGGACGCGCGGTGAGCCCAGCGTCCTCCTACGCCGCCATCTTCCCAGAATCCCTCAATTTAAATCATTCTTAACCAACCAACTTTCAGTCATTCTGGAGAATGACTTTTGTAGCCATAATTATATGCATTTTGTGCTTCTATGTTTAGATATCACTTCATTTCCAAATTCCCGTTCTCAGTTTTGGCCTTTTAGATAGTCTAATATTTGCGATCATAATAAATTATAGGTTTTTTCTGCTCGCTGTGTATTGTTATGGAGATCAGTATGTTGAATGGAAGTGACAGTTATATTAGAAGCATGATGGTGGGTAAGAGAGATTATTTTGTGAAAGCTAGACAGACATATACATTTATCAATAAATACGATTCTTCCCTATACCCCTATTTCCTCAATGTTTGTATTTCCTTTTTTTAAATGATTCATGATTCTTAATGAATAATCCATTGCCTACAATCAACAAAATTAAAAAAAATAGTGGCACAGAAGTCAGTTGTCATTATTTGAAAATAAAGATCTGCTCTTGAAAACATATGAAAAAAACTATCACTGTACTCCAACTCTAGGTTTAGTCAAATATAATAAGCATGTAAAATACCTCACTTTATCATTAAATTGTGTAACTTAATCTATGATTCTGTGGAATTCATGTTCGTTTCTTTAATCTCTAAATTAGTGTACATACTTAACAAAGTGACTTAAATAAGATGATATCATCACTATCACAAGTTTCCCTTTCAGTGAAGTAATAAGCTTGCTTTTCAAAAGTAAAAGATTAAAATACTTCTCATACTCATTTATAGTCATTAACAGTCTCATATACTTGCATGTAGAAAAATAACTTTCAGTATCTTTGGGAATAGCAACTGTTCTGTAACCTGTTTTGTTGTATATAAACAACATTCCATTTTCAATGAAAAAAAGTCCGTTAAATTTTTCAAAAGAAAATTCAAATTCCCAAAAAATTTTCTATAATTTCCTTTCTTCCAAAATTGATACATCCATAGATTTCTTGCTACTATGCACACTAATCCTCTCTCTCTCTCTCTCTCTCTCTCTCTCTCTCTCTCTTTCTTCACTGCCTGGTCTTTCAATTTTGATATCAAAAAAAAATAAATTCTGGAATTCACTCTCTTTTCTAATTGCAGACTCTTGAGATGCACTTACTGAGTCCATGATTTTAATATTGTCTAAATATCTATCCCCAGCCTTGACTTTATTTGAATTCTAGATACATATATCTAACTGCATAAACACCACTTCTATATCTAATAAACATTTCAAGCTCCACAGTTACAACATCTAAAAAGATGCTCTTGATATCTATCCCCATCTCATTTCTCCTCCAATATTGCCTTTTTCAGCAACCAGTAATCCCATTCACAAAGTTGCTTCAAATAACAAAACTTAAAAGTAATCCTTCATTTCTCTCTTTTTTTTCATTCATCACATTCAATCACCAAAGCTTTCTGACTTACAAAACATTAACAAAACACAAATACTTTGGTCATCTCTACTAGTCTCACAGCCAAATGAGAATTCACTTTTGGGCCATGTTATAGCTTTCTATCTAATTTTCTTGCTCCCATTCTTTCTCAGAATAATTTTATTACCACACAACCACCAAAGTTATCCCTTATCCTTTCCTGCCTAGTATGGTGTGTGTGTGTGCCGCGCGTGTGTACAAGTGTGTGTGTGTGTGTGTGTGTGCTTTTAACTTGGACTAAAATATGTTTCTCTAGCCTCTCTTCATTGACCCTGGATATTCATTTTAAGTTTCACAAATGAACTATAGTTTTGCTTCCATATTTCTTTGGATTAAAAAACAAAGACTGTTAATTTATCCCCATTACTAAATTTTCCTTCGGTTTAAACAATCGTACTTCCTTCGATTCTCCTTATGGGACTTGACTCATAAATGCTGCACGTTCCTGATACATCTCCTCTGAACAGTTTCCTTACAAAATGTGACCAGAACTCCCTTTACTTTGGAATATTTAACATCTGAAAACATTTAGTCAAACAGTTCCATTGCTTATTTTTCATGGGTGATTATAAGTTTCTAATTTTGCCTTGATTATAGGTGACAAAACAAGAATTTATTCTGGAGTCAGAGACACTAAATAATGTTGAACAAAAGAATAAATAAATGAATGTTAGTTTTTAAAAATTCTTAAAGTAAAAATGCCAAGGCAATAAGTGTGATTTTGTTAGATACAATTCTACAAAGATATTGACTTTTACTTAAAAAATTTAAACCTCTGGAAATGAGTGATTGGCTGGGTAAAACGTGATTGTATTATGACTGCATAATATCATAAAACATCCTGGTTTAAAGAAAATAAAAATAAGAAAATATCACATAGTCACTGCAATCAGGTATCTCTATTCAAAGTACCATCTTTTCAGTTTCAAAAGGAAACAAAGCTTGAAGGATATGAATTTCAAAAGTGTTTATTCCATGATCTCTAGCAAGTGTTTTAAATGGTTTTTGTACTGTAGGATGATGGTACAGAAATTACGTTATATGAGGGGGGGAAGAAAAACAATTTGTTGTTAATAGAAATGTCGCATTTGGGATAAATTTCCTTTTTTTTCTAAATCTCCAAAATATATGTTTAATGTCACCAAAAATATTAATTATCAGTATCTCACAATATTTTAATAGAGTCAACTACATAATGAGCCATAGCTTGTTTCCAGACATACACAAGTATTCCATGCATTTAATAAATGGATGAATGAATGGAGAAAGGAAGAAAGGAAGTAAAAAGAAAGGAAGGAAAGAAAGAAGGAACAAGGGAAGGAAGGAAGGAGGGAAGAAGGTAAGGAGGAAGGATGGAGGGAATGGAGGGAACAATGAAGAAATGATTATTTCTAGGATCCTATTGGCATATATAAAATACAACCTCTCTTCTATGGTCATGATTTCTGTCTTTAATAATATGTTGTTTTCCCATTTTCTTTTAATGTTTCATGTGCCTATATATTATTTTTAACAACTAGAGCTTTAAGCTGCTTAAGAGAAGCAAACTGGTATCCATTACTTTCCTATATAGAATGTTTTAAATCCTATATAGCTGTCTTTCCTTGTATCTGTTTTTGTCTGCTTTTAAGTATTTGTTTTTTAAGTCATCCAATAAGATTTGATTACTCGCAAAAAAATAATGTTTTTGACATAAAATTGTGCAGTTCTAAGTTTTTCATATTAAATTACCTATTTTTCCCGACTTAATATAAATCAAAGTAATTTCGGGGCGCCTGGGTGGCTCAGTTGGTTAAGCAGCCGACTTCGGCTCAGGTCATGATCTCACGCTCCGTGAGTTCGAGCCCCGCGTCGGGGTCTGTGCTGACAGCTCAGAGCCTGGAGCCTGTTTCAGATTCTGTGTCTCAGTCTCTCTGACCCTCCCCCGTTCATGCTCTGTCTCTCTCTGTCTCAAAAATAAATAAACGTTAAAAAATATTAAAAAAAATAAATCAAAGTAATTTCAAAATCATGACATTTTGTTTAATTAGGCCCTTCTGTTGAATTTAAAAGTTTTTTTTTATAAAAACTAAAGTAGAAAAATTAAAACGATGAAAATAAAGAGAGTGAGCATGGAAATCAGGAGAGCTAATAAGAATTAGTAAAACACTTATCTTTAAACTGAGATTTTTAGCTTTCAAAACAAATAAAACAAACAAAATATCACCACTAATGTAAAGTGTATGTTTAAAGTATCACTTTTCAGGGGCGCCTGGGTGGCGCAGTCAGTTAAGCGTCCGACTTCAGCCAGGTCATGATCTCGTGGTCTGTGAGTTCGAGCCCCGCGTCGGGCTCTGGGCTGATGGCTCAGAGCCTGGAGCCTATTTCCGATTCTGTGTCTCCCTCTCTCTCTGCCCCTCCCCCGTTCATGCTCTGTCTCTCTGTGTCCCAAACATAAATAAACGTTGAAAAAAAATTAAAAAAAAAATAAAGTATCACTTTCAAATTATAAATGATGGAAGGTTTTTTTAGTCACCTTCTAATTTTACTTGGCTTTCTTTATAATTTTAAAATTCACTCATTTCCATTTTGCAAAACTGCCTACACTTTTATATCAAAACTGTCAAATAGAGATTTTTATTGTCTTACTTCAAACATCAACTTCTTCAAGGTGCTTATCTCTTAAAAAGGGAACATTCAATAAGATAAAAGTTATAAACATTAAACACATATTTTAATAGGGAAAATAAAGTACTATATAATTGGAAAATCTCAGTATAATTTCATTAGTATTTTTTATTCAGAGCATTCCACATTCCAAACAACTGTTTAAATACTAAATGCTTTGAATACAATGCTTCTTGTTTTTCCTCTTCTTTAGAACTATTCCCTTATTTACACTAGGTGGTAATAGGTAATTTATCTGCGAAAGTCATCTCTGTTATTTAGCAAAGTAGCTGCAATTTTATTTGCTACCTGCTTTGCTACCACATCTATTCTTGATCTGAGCAGAGAAATAAAGTCATCTAGAAGCAAAATATTTGACTGAAGGCTATCTTTGTTTATATTTTGTGTGAATCATTTTATTTATTTATTTATTTATTTATTTATTTATTTATGGAGGGGGAGGGCAGAGAGAAAGGGAAAGAGAGAGAATCGCAAGCAGGCTCCACACTGTCAGCACAGAAACTGATGCAGGACTCAATCTCACAAACTGTGAGATCATTACCTGAGCAGAAATCAAGAGTCAGATGATTAACTGACTGAGCCACCCAGGTGACTCGAGGAGCATTATTTTTTTAATTCAATGTCTTCAAGCTAATCTAATCTATATCTATTCAACAAAGGATGCTTTACTTTATATCTTAATGATGACTTCCCAATGTTATTTGTGAGTTTTGGAAATTAATTATTTTAACAAAAAGTAAGAGATAGTAAAAGAAATAGCTCTTTTTAACAAGTTTAAAAATCTCATTACACAGTTTTACTTCAAATGAATAATCAATTATAGATAAGAATTCAATAGCTAAAGCATCTATAGTCTTAAATATCAAAACATCCAATAATATATCTCAACATGGTTTTAAAAAGTAAGATTACATTGGTTTAATGACTATAAGTGATTGAAGAAAATTTCAAAAATGCACCTGACTTTATATATATGATTTTTAAAAATCATTTATTCTCATTTAACATAACTGCCAAATGCTTGTACATCAAAGCTGCCAAATAGGAATATTTTAGTGTTTTACTGCTTAACATTTCATCCATCTTCCTGATGGGTTCAGAAAGATTTATGCCTGGAATAGAGTATACAATGAGAGAAGGAGAAAAAAAAAAGGATAAAGCTGTTAACGGGGAAAAAAATGCTAATAATAAATAGAAACATCTAACACCTATCATGTTGAATTGTGGTATGTGTATGTGTATTGATTAAAACATTTCTAGGAGATATAGTGAGGCAATAAAAAAAGAAAGAATGCACTTATATGATATACAATATAAAATTAAACTATCTTACATAAATAGCTTACATTTCAAAAGAATAGTGTTCAAAATTTTTGTTAGCAGATTGTGGAATAATTTTAACTCTAATGAATTATATGAAAAGTGTTGTTATTTTTTGTTTGTTTTTGTTTTTAATTAAGGAAAGGCCCAAATTCTGGTTTTATATTACAGATAGAAAACTGCTCCAAATAAACCATACCCATTTATCTTTCAAGGCCAAGAGAATGCCCATTCCTGAGACTTTCAGTGTTAACAGAAAAGAAAAACAAAGAAAACTTTATTTTCCTCTTCTCTCCATGTCTGGCATATTTGTGTATAATCATGGATTTTCTATGGAAAATGAGACAGAGAGAAAGAGAGAGAACACATAAAATTGATATTCTAGACTTGGCAGACCCTGGAGTACTGTGAGCTTCCAAATGTCAGGGAAGGTATCTTAAGGTAAAACTATTTCTGGAAATGATGGTTGAAAAGCAAACAGCAGTACAATGTATTTTCTTACAACCAAAACTACTTATGGCTTTAGATGATTTAAAAATGCATTAGATAAAAATAATTGGTATCAAGTAAATGAAATACGATAACCTTTTACAAGATTTCTGTTGACTTTTTGTAGGTTTGTTCTTTTACTCTGGCTAAATTAAAAATATTTTTTTACATATTTTCTTACCTTAGTGATATGGAAACTATGTTGTACAATGAATGTTAATGAGGGAGAGAGAGTATTAGACAAAAAAAGTATTAAGTATCTGGGCCAATGCAAACTTGATATTCTAGATCAATTCTAATGGATGTGAGGACTTTGAATTTATGTAGATATAGATTGCTCCTGTTTCAGAAGCCACTTTGTTTATAACTAGCCTGCTTTTCACTGCTTAAATTTAAATGTTAGAATTCCCAACTGAGATGTTTAATGATTACTGTGTCTGCTAGTATTCAGCATGCACAAAGTTTAAGCACACAATATAGGCACAGCCTTGTTAAGGGTCATTCTCACATATATTAATAAATAAAGTAAAATGTCATGTCAATTTATGGCAACAGAAAGCTTTTGTATAATGATTATATTATATAATTGTGCGTACTAGTAACAGACATCAGCATAAGTCAATTGTATTCTTCCTAACTAGATACTGCTTATTCAATATGTGACCAAAACGTTTAAATATTTTTCAATATATTAATAACATATTAAATTGAAAATTAAAAATAAATTATGACATGGGAGTCTAATTTACTCATAATAAAAGACAATGAATTTAACATTTTGTAAGATACATGATCTTAGTGCCTGTCAAAAGCCATTATTAATGGGATGAACTACAGATATCTACAGTTCATAACAACCCAGTGTCTTTTTATGCCTTCTTTCTTCTGTACATCTGTGCAGCATATGACAATTATATCTGTATTATATTTGCCATTTCCCCTTCCTGTCAATTATTTGCTGGCTTACAACTTCAGCTTGAGAAAAGAAAATAAAAGTAGAAATATAAAAGAAGAAACATATTTCAGACATAAAAATGTTATTGTTAGTGAACAAATGGATATATGTATGCATGTGAAGCAGGGTTCATGCATGAGCAGTGATTAGGCAGGATGGCACAGTGGAGGATATAAGGTCATGGAGGAGAAGATACAAGAGCATATCAAAGGTGAATTTGTGGTTTTGAATTTGAGTGATTTGATTAATAGAATTGGTTCTATTAACAAAACTGTCAATTCAAGAAACAAACAAACAAAAAATAGGTTTAGGAGATACAGTTCAGGAGCAGTTGAGAGAGTATCCACATAGAGATATCTGAGGTAAGAAATATAAATACCCTGGCTATGTCTCTCTTGATTGATCTGTGCTAGAAACACAATATGGATTGCATGTCTCTACTGCAAGGAGAGGAAAGGATAGGGAATGTTTTGATAGTGGGAGCTATGGAAATACATGAGATTTTCAAGTAAAAGAGCCTAGAAAGGGACACAGATGGCATTTTAGCAAAAAGAGGAGCAAGAATGGCCAGATTAGAATTGTACAGGGTCTTAGGATACAGGGAAGGGAAAATGTCAAGAATAAGGTTAAAGGAGTTTTGGAGAAATAAATATATAATAAATAAGGTAATTTTAGACATCACTCATTGTATTTATTTAAATGTATATAATATATAATATAATTGATAGACTGATTGATAGTTTTATAGAACAAATGTAAGGTTAGCAATAAATATAATTATCTTTATCAAGTAGTGGTATGAGAAACTTAATGATTACAACATAAATAATTAAGCCAGACAGCCTTTAAAAGGGTTTCTCAGTGCACTTAGAATCCAAAGTCCTTACCGTGGTCCTAATGATCTTCTCTATGTTTCCACACTTTCTTTTCACAATTACGTTTTAGTCACTGTGGTTTTTGTTTCTATTTCTGGAACATACCATGCTTACGTTCATCTGAACTTCTTTGCACTTGCTGTTTCCTCTGCTTGGAATGCTGTTTCTTAGTCCTTTACATAGTTGATCTCTTAATTATCTATTACCACCTATCATACTTTCTCATGAATTGCATTCTGTCACGCCCTTCTATTTATTGTCTACTTATTTCCTGCATAGCATGTGTTATAATTATCAATTACTTATTTATACATTTGATTGACTTTATTCATGTATGTATTTTCTTTCTTACACATGTTGTCTTCTTCCAAGAAAACAGAAAGATGATGTACCTTGTCTGTCTTATTTATTGCTGTTCAATCAATATTTGGTGAATGAATGAAGAGATAAGAGAGTATATGCTTGAAAATTAGCAGAACACTGAGGGGCTTACATTATAATGTTCTACTTGTAAGTAGAATATGCATTCATAATGCGAATTTTGGAAGCTATAGAAAGGAGGCAATAAAAATTATACTACCATCATTATACTATTATTATCAGGAGATTTGTATTTTTACAGTTTGTTGTATTTATTTTCATTCTTATTTTTTACATGTATTATCATATAGTTACAATTATATCTTTTTGAATACTATATTCCTTACCTGGCAAATGTCCTAATCATGATTCATGTCATTAAAAAGCTCACCATAAATATTATTATGTACTTTGTTCCACAGAAGTTTCATACATATATAATTATTCTGTGCTGTTTCATATTTGATATGCTTTTTCATTTTTAATAAAACCTTAGTGGAAACTTGCAAATAATTTGCCTACAACCCAAAATAGTATTTTTATAATAAACCTATATAAATAGAATGACTGAATTAAAGTCATAAGGTATAAACATAAGGTATAAAGTCATGAGGTATAAACTGTAGATGCACAGTATCAAGTTACATTCTAAAAATTAAAGTAATCTGTCCGTACATCGGTGATATATGAAAATATCCATTTTTGTTATGATCACCAACATCCGAAGAGTTCTTATTTATAATATAACATAATTGCAAGTGATATACCAAACATGATATCTCAGTTCTGTAAAATTTTTATTTATTTTAATATTACCAAGGTAGGGACACCTGGCTGGCTCAGTTGGCACAGCATGCGACTCTTGATCAGGTTCGTGAGTTCAAGCCCCAGGTTGGGCATCAAGCCTACTTAAAAAAAATAATATTAGCAAGGTGGAGTGATTGTCAGGTGATTATCAACCATTTTTACTTCATAATATTTATTTACTAAATAATCACTGACTCAGTCTTATCAAAAAAAAAGCTACAACAACAATTAGCATATTCTATGCATAGTAGAGATCCCTGAAGGAAACTACTCTTTAAAAAACCAAGCTGGATAAATAGTAATGAAATGTTTAAGTTGTACTCCAAGTCACACATTTGTCACGATGTGATACAGACAGTTATGAGATATTCCAATGAACAAAACACTTCACACAGCCCTAATGGTAAAGAAAAGTTTGTGAAGGAAATAGCATATAATTGGCATCTTGAAGTGTAATTAGCAGAGACAAGGTAGGGCAGGATTTCAGGTTGAGAGCATTGTAAATAAAAGGAGCTGAAGATATATGATCAGGATCCTGATGTGACAAGTTAATTGGGGCTGGAATGCAAGAGAAGAACCGCCAGAGAATAGTAGAGAGTGGATGAACTGAGACCTTGAATGGTACTGTGTGCTATGCACCGATGTTTGCACTTGATCCTAATCGCGGTTTGGGAAATACAGAAGGTGCTTAGTTGGAGCAGTGAGCTCACTCTGACTTCCAAAAAGGACAAAACTAGAAGAAGAAAAAATGTCTTAGGCAATCCAAGTAAGAGGATTGTTTTTAGACTGGTAATTGCAGTTAAAATATGGAGTACGAAGTAACAAATGACATACATTTCTGCCTTAATCTTCTTTGTGGATTAATACCTATGCCATAGAAGACAGGATGCAGATAATGGAGAAATAAAATATATACATTTCACTTTTGGGGATGTGAGTGAGGAAGAGTTATGAGTGAGGGGGAAAATAGGAGGGACAGGGTATGATGGATCCTATATTTGGACATATGTGTTTGAGTTACAATGGAACTTTCCATCTCAAAATACACAGTAGCTATTGAGTATCAGCTATTGAGTTCTGAAACTAAAGAAGTAAATTGGAATTGAAATTTAAAAAAATAAAATGAGAGTCATCAATATATAGATAATAATAGCAGGTGTAAAGGAAATGGCATGGCCCATGTTGAGTGACATGGAAACTCCATAAAATAAGTCTTAGATTAAAATCCTCTGACATTTTGTAAAACATATGTATAGGAAAGAGGACATATCATACATCTCTGTTTCTCTGAGTTAGACGTGTCTTCTTTGTTTGTTTTTTAGAATACACATATAAGTAGAATTTATCTTTCTCTGTATGCTTATTTCACTTAGCATTATATCCTTCAGGTTCATTCATGTTGTCTCAAATTACAGGATTTGCATCTTTCTGATGTCTGAATGTTTTTTATTATGTATCTATACAATATACTACATCTTTATCCATTCACTTCCCAACAGACACTTAAGTTGTCTCCAGATCTTGGCTATTATGAATAATGCTGCAATGAACATGAACATGTGGATATGTCTACAAGATACTGATTTTGTTTGGTTTGGATATATACACAAAAGTAGGATTCTTGGATCATAAAGCAGTCCTATTTTTAATTTATGAAGAAATTCTATACTGTTTTCCATAATGGCTGTATCAATTTACATTTCCAGCAACAATTTACAAGGATTCATTTTTTCCACGTCCTCACTGATATTTGTTTTGTTTGGTCTTTGTGATCATAGTCATTCTAGTAGATGTGAGGTGATAACTCATGGTGTTTTTGATTGGTATTTCCCTGATAATTCATAACGTTGAGCACCATTCAATTATCCATTGTTCATTTATATGTCTTCTTTCGAGAGATTTCTGTTCAGGTCTTTTGCCCATTTTTTTGAATTGGGTTATTTGATTTTTTTTAATGGCTGTTGAGTTGCTTGAGTTTCTTATATATTTTGGATATTAGCCCTATCAGATATATGAATTGCAAATATTTTCTCCCATTTCATAGGCTGTGTTTTCACTGTGTTGATTCTTTCATTTGCTGTGCAGAAGCTTTTTAGTTTGATGCAATCTGATATATCTATATTTTCTTTTGTTGCCTATACTTTGAGAGTCACATTCAAAACATCGCCCAGACTAATATCAAGACACATTTTCCTTATGTTTTCTTCTAACTGAAAATATGAACAGGCAAATCATAACTAAGAAAATTGAAGTGGTAATCAAAAATCTCCCAATAAATAAAAGCCTAGAATCTGATGGCCCCACTGGTAAATTCTACTAAACATTTAAAAAGGAATTAAAACTAATCTTTTTAAAACTCTTCAGAAAAACAGAAGATGAAGAAATACTTCCAAACTATTTTACAAGGGCAACATTACTCTCATATGCAAGTCAGACAAGAACACTACAAGAAAAGAAAATTATAGACCAATATCTCCAATGAACACAGATGCAAAAACCGTCAATGAAATAATAGCAAGCTGATTCAACTGAATATTAAAAGAAAAAGAAATCATTCTTTTTATTCCCTCTTAGCTGCCAATAGCTGGTTAAGTATCTAGCTATGAATGCTTGAGGTATAAGAACAGAACACCAAATGGAACACTTTGCACAAACCACTACCTCTTACCTTTCAGGAGAAGGCTGAAAAAAATGCTTAACAAATTTTCTTCAATATCTCTTGACTACCTCTTCAAGTCACATTCCTAATAGTAAATGTATACAGCAGTGGAGCTTAGCTTACTGATTTCAACAGGAGCTTCAAGGCAGAAAAAATCTAAGAATAGAACTATTTTGTTAAAATTAATATCCCAAATTCTATTTTGCAGTTCGGTCTGACACACTCATGAACACTAAGAATACCTAAAAAAAACATTATTCAGATTAATTAAAAGACTACTTAGTTTATTCAACTTTATGCAATCTCTCTACTGAATATGTTAATGATATTACCAATCAAAAGCCTGTATGTAAGGAATTAATCTCTCCACAGAAACTTTCCTAATAAAATCACTTCCATGATTAAGTTACAATTATCAGTGCAAGTCATTCTGTGCACAGTACAATTTACAGTGCAAGTAAAAATGAGGCATTAAAACTTCCCGGGAGTTGACCAAAATGGTGATATGAGAGGCATCTGAGTTCTCTGCCTCCCACAAATGCACCAAATATATAACTATATATGGAGCAGTTCCCACTGAAACAGATCCAGAAACAAGCTAAACAACTTCTAACACATCAAATGAATGAGAAAATACTCACACTGAGATGAGTAGGAAAGGCTGACACATACTCTTGTCACAAACCCACCTCTAACATAGTGGAATGTAATCAAGAGGAACCCCCAAGAGGAAGAATTAAGATGGTGGAGTAGTAGGAGCACCTTATGCTTGCTGCGTCCTTTGAACACTGCTGGATAATTGTCAAATCATTCTGAACACTATGGAAACTGATCTGAGGACTGAGAGAACAAACTGCACTACTAGAGGAAAGAAAGAGTCCACATCATGGAAGGTAGAAAGTGTGGTGATGTGACTTCAGGGGAGAAAAGAACTGCGGGTACTGTGAAGGGGAGAGGTCCTGACCACAGAGAGAAGAGAAAGAAAGAAAGAGAGAGAGAGGCATAAAACAGCACACAAGGGAATTGCACAAGAAAAAAACTTCTCCAAAACCATTGACTGGGGAAAGGAGAGGGCTGATTATCACAAGTTTTTACAAGAAGCAGGCTGAAAGTCTGAAGTTTTAGAAGTCTGCACCATCACCATGGTTGAGCCTGTGGAAAAGGAGAGCAGAGATCTGGGAGCAGAAACATGCTCTGTCATTCCCCTCGGTCATTCTGGGAGAGACCGTTCCCCTTCTTGGAGTGCATTTGGGAGAGGCAACACAGTCTCTCAGGGGACAAAAGAGACATTGAGACTTTGAGCAGCCAGTTCATTACCATACCTACAGAGATGCCTGCTGAGGGCAGCTAACCTGGGTGCAGGCTTTTAGCTACACTTTACCATAAAATCCAAGCCCCCATGTGGTAATGTGACTGCTATTCTGGGACCAGCCATAGTGCAGGATCACTGTAGGTCTGTGTTATATCAGGTCCCTAAAATTTGGAATTGTGAAACCCAGCCACATATCTGAGATCAAACACAGGAACACTGTGTTGATGGACAGGCAGATGGATCAGACACAGACAGGGTGAAGGCAGGATCTGAGAGAAATTTGGGACATAAGAGGGGAGATTGTTTGCTCTTCTGTGAGGGCTTCTTGAACAGTGGCAGGTGTAAACTCCCCTCTCTGGGGAAGAGAGAGGGCTGATGCCATTTTTCACTCCTCCTATCAGCATATACAGACCTCAGCTAGTGGCACAGGGCACACATTGGAAGCTTGAGCTGCTTATACTAAGTCCCACCTCCTTGCACTCTGCAGGTGCCTTTGTACTAGGGCAAGTGCGACTGACAGCCAGAGCACCAGCAGGCCCCTCATCAGATCAGCACAACCCCTGCCACACCCTGCACATACCAGGTCTACTGCAAAACTTCTGCTCTAGTAAAAATAGGACAGGCACAGGCTTTCCTAACACACAAAAGATAGAGACCTAGACAAAATGCCAAGACGGAGGAAATTATCCCAAAAGAAAGAATGAGAAGAACTCACCACCAGGAAGCTAATAAAAATAGATATAAGTAACATGCATAAACCAGAATAAAAAAAAACAATCATAAGGATACTACATGGGCTTGAGAAAAGCATAGAAGAAACCAGACAGACCCTTACTGCAGAGATAAAAGACATAAAATCGAGTCAGGCCAAAGAAAAATGCTATAGCTGAGATGCAAAATAGACTGGATATAATGACCACAAGGATGGAAGGAGCAGATGGATGAATAAGTTATATATAAAATAAAATTATGGAAAATAATGAACTGAAAAGAAGAGGGAAAGATTAGATCATAAACATAGGCTTAGAAACTCAGTGACTCCATAAAGCATAATAAAATTCCTATCCTAGGAGTCCCAGAAGAAGAAGAGAAGGAAAAGCAGCAGAAGGATTATTTGAGCAAATTATAGCTGAAAACTTTCCTAACCTGGGGAAGAAAACAGACATCCAAATCCAGGAGGCACAGAGAACTCCCATCAAAATCAACAAAAGTGGGCCAATACCAAGACATGTCATAGTATAATTTTCAAAACACAGAGATAGGGAAAGAATCCTGAAATCACCAAGGGAAAAGAAATCCCTAACCTGCAGGGGAAGCCAAATCAGGTTAGCTGCAGATCCCGTCACAGACCGTGTCAGGCCAGAAGGGAGTGGCATGATGCATTCAACATGCTGAATGGGAAAAATATACAGCCAAGAATACTTTATCCAGCAAGGCTATCATTCAGAATAGAAGGAGAGGTAAAAAATTTCCCAGACAACAAAACCTAAAGGACTTCATGACCCTTAAACCAGCCACACAAGAAATATTAAAGAGGACTCTTTGAGTGGGAAAGAAAAAACAGAGAAAATCTCAAGAAACAACAACTTTATAGGTAATAAAATGGTACTAAATTCATATCTATCAACAATCACTCTGAATGTAAATAGACTAAATGCTCCAATCAAAAGACATAGGGTGTCACAATTGATTTTAAAAAAAACAACTTATCTATATGATGCCTACAAGAGACGTAATTTTTTTTAATGTTTACTTTTGAGATAGAAAGTGCACAGGCACATGGAAGCAGGGGAGGGGTAGAGAGACGGGGAGTACAGAGGATCTGAAGCAGAGCTCTGTGCTGACAGCAGAGAGCCCAATGTGGGACTCAAAATCACAAAGTCGACACTTAACCAACTGAACCACTCAGGCACCCTGAGACCCATTTTAGAGCTAAGGATATCTACAGATTGAAAGTGAAGCGATGGAGAACTATGTATCATGTTAATGGACATCAAAAGAAAGCCAGAGTAGCCACACTTATATCAGACAACATAGATTTTAAACCAGATTGTAAGAGATGCTGAAGGGCAGTACAACATAATTAAGGGGTCTATCCATCAAGAAGATCTAACAATTATAAATATTTATGCCCCCAACTTGAAAGAACCCAAATGTACACATCAATTCAAACAAACATAAAGAAACTCATTGATAATAATACAATAATAGTAAGGGACTCTAACACCCCACTTAGAGCAATGGACAGATCATCTAAGCAGAAATTCAACAAGGAAATAATGGCTTTGAATGACACACCAGACCAGATGGACTTGACAGATACAGTCAGAACATTTCATCCTAAAACAGCAGAATACACATTCTTTTCAATGGAACATGGAATATTCCCCAGAATACATCATATACTGGGTCAGAAATCAAGCCTCAACAAGTACAAAGATATTGAGATCATGCCATGCATATTTTCAAACAACAACACTATGAAAATTGAAGGCAACTATAAGAAAAAAAATTTGGAAAGGCAACAAATACATGGAGGTTAAAGAACATCCTCTAAAGAATGAATGGATTAGTGAGGAAATTAAAGAAGAAATAAAAAGAGATAGATAGAAACAAATGAAATTAAAACCACAATAGTCCAGAGCCTTTGAGATGCAGCAAGGTGGTCACTGGAGGTAAGTATATAGTGATAGTTATACCTCAAGAAGCAAGAAAAGTCCCAAATACACAACTAACCTTACACCTAAAGGAGCCAGAAAAGGAGTAGTAAATAAAGCCTAAAGCCAGCAGAAGATTGGAAATAATAAAGATTAGGGAGGAAATAAATTATAAACAAACAAACAAACAAAAACAGTAAAACAGATCAACTAAATTAAGAGTGGGTTCTCTGAAAGAATTAATAAAATTGATAATCCCCTAAAAAGACTTCTTAAAAAGAAAAGATAAAAAACCCAAATAAATAAAATCGTGAATGAAAGAGATCACAATCAATAGCACAGAAACAAATACAATTAAAATGGAATATTATGAAAAATTATATGGCAACAAATTGGGCAATTTGGAAAAAATGTATAAATTCATAGAAACATACTAAGTACCAAAACTGAAATAAGAAACAATAGGAAGTTTGAGCAAACCCATAATCAGCAAAGAAATTAAGTCACTAATCAAAAGTCTCCTAATAAACAGAAGTCCTGGGCCAGATGGCTTCACAGGGGAATTCTAACAGACATTTAATTTAAAGAAGAGTTAATATGGGGTGCCTGGGTGGCTCAGTCGGTTAAGGGCCCAACTTCGGTTCAGGTCATGATCTCAGTTTGTGAGTTCAAGCCCTGCATTGGGCTCTGTGCTGACAGCTCAGAGCCTGGAGCCTGCTTCAGATTCTGTGTCTCCCTCTCTCTCTCTCTGCTCTTCCCCAGCTCATGTTCTGTCTCTCTGTCTTTCAAAAATAAATAAACGTTAAAAAATGTTTAAAAAATAAAGAAGACTTAATACCTATTCTTCTCAAACTGTTCCAAAAAAACAAAAATGGAAGGAAAACTGAAAAACTTATTCTACAAACCAAGCAATACCTTGATTCCAAAAACAAAGATCCCACTTAAAAAAAAAGTGTTATAGGCCAATATCTTTGATGAACATGGATGCAAAAATTCTCAACAAGATACCAACAAATCAAATCCAACAGTACATTTAAAGAATTATTCACCACAATCAGATCAGATTTATTCCTGGGCTGCAAGGATGGTTCAATATTTGCAAATCCATCAACATATACCATATTAATAAAAGATAAAAATAAGAACCATATGATCCTCTCAATAGATGCAGAAAAAGCATTTGACAAAGTACAACATCAATTCTTTATTAAAAAACCTTCAACAAAGTAGGGATAGAGGGAACATATCTCAAACATCATGAAGGCCATATCTGAAAGACACACAGCTAACATCCTCAATTGGAAAAACTGAGAACTTTCCTCTGTGGTCAGGAACAAGGCAGGAGTATCCACTCTCACTACTGTTATTTAACATATTACTGGAAGTCTTGGCCTCAGCAGTCAGACAATAAAAAGAAATAAAAGACATACAAATTGGCAAGGTAAAAGTCAACTTTCACTATTTGTGGATGACCTGATACTCTATGTAGACAACCTAAAAGGCCCTACCAAAAATTGCTAGAACTTATGCACAAATTCAGTAAAGTCATAGGATATAAAAGCAACGTACACAAATCTGTTGCATTTCTATACACCATAAATGAAGCAGTAGAAAGAGAAAACAAGGAATCAAACCCATTTACAACTGCACCAAAAACTATAAGATACCTAGGAATAAACCTACCCAAAGAGGCTAAAGATCTATACTCTGAAAACTATAGAATGGTAATGAAAGAAATTGAAGAGGACACAAAGAAATGGAAAGATATTCTATGTTCATGGATTGGAAGAACAAATGTTGTTAAAATGTCTGTACTACCCAAAGCAATTAACACACTAAATGTAATCTCTATCAAAATACCAGCAGCATTTTTCACAGAGCTAGAAAAACAATCCTAAAATTTGTATGGAACCACAAAAGACCCCAAATAACCAAAATAATCTTGAAAAAGTAAAACAAAGCTGGAAGCATCACAATTCTGAACTTCAAGCTACATTACAATGCTGTAGTCATCAAGACAGCATGTCACTGATACAAAAACAGACACATAGATCAATAGAACAAAATATAAAACGCAGAAATGGACCAACAACTATATGGTCAACTAATCTTTACAAAGAAGGAAAGAATATCCAAAACAAAAATAACAGTCTCTTCAACAAATGATGTTGGGAAAACTGGATAGCAACAAGCACAAAAAACTGGGCTGCTTTCTTACACCATACATAAAAAAAATTGATTAAAGACCTAAATGTGAGACAAGAAACCATCAAAATCCTAAATCACACAGGAAGCAAATCTTTGACCTCAGCCATAGAAATTTCTTACTACACACTTCTTGGGAGGCAAGAGAAATAAAAGCAAAAATGAACTACTGGGACTTCATCAAGATATTCTTGTATTTATATTTTTATTTGCACAGCAAAGGAAACTGTCAACAAAACTAAAAGGCAGTTACAGAATTGGAGAAGATATTTGCAAAAGACATATCTGATAAAGAGTTAATACCCAAAATATATAAGGAATTTAAAAACTCAACACTCAAAAAACAAATAATCCAGTTAAGAAATGGGAAGAAAACACGAATAAACATTTTTCCAAAGAAGACATCCAGATGACCAACAGACACACGAAAAGATGCTCAACATCAGGGAAATACAAATCAAAACCACACCACCTGACACCTGTCAGAATTAATAACACAGGTAACAACGCATGTTGGCAAGGATGTAACACTGTTGGTGGGAATGCACTCTGGTACAGCCACTGTGGAAAACATAGAAGTTCCTCAAAAATTTAAAAAATAGAACTACCCTATGACCCAGCAATTGCACTACTAGGTATTTACCCAAAGGATACAAATATACTGATTCCAAGGGGCACATACACCCTGATGTTTATAGCAGCATTATCAACAATAGCCAAATTATGGAAAGACCACTAAGGTACACTGACTGATGAATGGATAAAGAAAGTGTGGTGTATATACAATTTAATATTACTTAGCTGTCAAAAAAATGAAATCTTGACATTTACAAGGAGGTGGATGGAGCTAGAGTGTATAATGCTGAGTGAAATAAGTCAGTCAGAGAAAGACAAATACCATACGATTTCACTCATGTGGAATTTAAGACACAGAACAGATAAACATAGAGAAAAGGGAGAAAAAGGAGAGGGAAACAAACAATAAGGTACTATTAATTATAGAGAACAAAATGAGTGTTGATGGAGGGAAGGTGGGCAAGGGTTGGCTCAGTGGTGACAGATATTAAGAAGGGAACTTCTTGTGTTGAGAGCTGGGTGTTATATGTAAGTGATGAATCACTAAATTCTACTTCTGAAACCAATATTACACTATATGTCAGCTATCTAGAATTTAAATAAAATTTTGAAAAAGAAAGATAGAACCCCAACTCCCAATCAGATAAAGTTGCAAGATTCAAAATCAATACACAAAATTAAGTTGTATTTCTATACACCAAAAAAACAATCAGAAAGAGAAATTATGAAAACAATCCCATTTATAATAGCATCAGACAAAATAAAATACTAAGGGATAAATTTACCAAGGAGGCAAAATAAGATCTACACAATGAAAACCCTAAGACATTGAAGAAAAACACTGAAGAAGTTGCAAATGAATTGAAAGATATTCCCTGTTCATGGATTGAAAAAATTAATATGGGGGCACCTGGGTGGTTCAGTCAGTTAAGCATCCAACCCCTGGTTTCAGCTCAGGTCATGATTTCATCGTTCATGAGTTTGAGCCCCGCACTGAGCTCTGTGCTGACAGCTGCTCTGTTAATCTCCTGCTTGTGCTCTCTCTCTAAATAAATTAATAAACTTTTACAAAACATAAGAAAGAATTAATATGATTAATATATCCATACTAGGGTGCCCGGTTGGCTCGGTCCGTTGAGTGTCTGACTTTTGATTTCAGCTCAGGTCATGGTCTCTCAGTTATTGGGATCAATCCCCATGTCAGGCTCTGTGCTGTCAGCAACACAGAGCCTGCTTGGGATTCATTCTCTCCCTCTCTCTGTCCCTCCCCCTCATCTCTTTGAAAATAAATAAATAATCTTTTAAAAATGAATAAAATACAATATCCATACTACCCAAAGTATCTACAGTTTGAATGCATATCATATAAAAATTTGAATGGTATTTTTCACAGAAATAGAAAAGACCTCAAGTATGTCTCAAACTTCAAATTACCCCAAATAGTCAAAGAAATATTGATAGAAGAGCAAAGCTAGATTCACACTCCCTGATTTAAAACTATATTACAAAGCTATAGTAATCAAAACAGTATTGCATTGTTATAAAAACAGACACACGGATCAATGAAACAGAATAGAGGTCCCAGAAATAAACTCATGCATACCTGATAAATTAATTTGTGACACAGAAACCAAAAGTATATAATGGGAATGACAGTCTTTTCAAAACTGGTGTTGGAAAAACTGGACAACTACATGCAAAAGTAGGAAACTTGTAATCTAACAGCATACACAAAAATCAACTCAAAATGCATTAAAGACTTTAATGTAATATCTGAAACCATAAAATACTTAGAAAAAAATAGAGCATAAACTCCTTGACTCTGGTGTGGGCATAGATTTTTCAGTTTTGACACCAAAGGCAAAAGCAATAAAAGCATAAAGAAAAAAGTAGGACCACATCAAACCAAAAAGCTTCTGCACAGTTTAGGAAACCATAAACAGTATGACAAGAGAATCTAAGGAATGGGAGAAAATATTTTCAAATCACACATATGACAAATAGTTATTCAAAATATGCAAGGAGGTCCTATAACCCAATTTAAAAATGAGCAAAAGACCTGAATAAACATGTCTTAAAAGAAGACATACAAATGATCATTAGATACATGAAAAGATGCTCAACATTACTAATCACAGGAAAAATGCAAATCAAACCACAATGAGATTATCACCTCACACCTGTTAGGATGTCTATTATCAAAAACACAAGAATTAACAAAAGTTGGTGAGGATATTGTGGGAATGTAAACTGGTATAGCCACCATTAAAAAAAAAACAGTATATAGATTCCTTCAGAAATTAAAAATATAAATACCATATTTTCCAGCAATCTCACTTCTAGTTATTCAACCAAAGTAAACAAGATCATTATCTAGAATAGATATCTCTAGATATGTTTATTGAGGCATTATTCACAATAGCCAGGACACATAAAAAACCTAAGTGTCTATCTACAGATCAGTGGATAAAGATATAAGTAAACACACACACACACACACACACACACACACACACACACACACACACTGGAAAATTATTCAGCTATGAGAGAGAAGGAAATGCTGTCATTTGGGACATGTGTGAACCTGGAGGGCATTATGCTGACCATAATAAGCCAGACAGAGAAACACAAATTCTGTATGATCTTACTTATATGTGGAATCAAAAAAAATTTTTTTTGAACTCAGGGAAATAGACAGTACAAATGTTGTGCAGGAGCTTGGCCCTGTAGGGGATTGTTTGGGGATGGGTGCAGGAGGGAGGTTGGTGGAAATAAGGAAAGGTGGTTAACAGGGTACAAACTTTCAGTTATAAGATAAAAAGGCCTGAGGATCTAATAACATGCTGATTACAGTTGGTAAAAGTGCACTGAATGACTGAAATTTGCAAGATAATAGAACTTAAAAGTTCTCACCAAATAAATAAATAAATAAATAAATAAATAAATAAATAAATAAATAAATTAGGTGATGAATGTGTTAACTAATCTGATGGGGGGAATCTTTTTACAATGTATACATGTATCAAATATACCTTGTATATTTTAAATATCTTATGTTTCTTTTTGTCATTAGACCTAAACAAAGTTGAAAAAATAAAAGACACATTAAGAACTATTTTCTATATTCTAACCTGTATGGGAAGGTAATACATTCTGAAGCCAAATCTGCCTTTTGAACATGTAAGGGAAATTATAAGGATTTGAGCCTTATCTTAATTTGCCATTCTGTAGGTTAACATATTATATGCTACTTTCACTATTACATTTTTTCTTTGAGTCATTTGAACTTGAAACGTAAATGCTCAAAAAAATCTGAGGAATTATATATATATGCATTTGATTTGACACAGAAGATAATTAGAAGTGATAAGTAGTGTATTTTGGATGTAAGTGGTAAAATTTTTATTTTAATCACTGGCTAATGATCATAGTTCTTTGATAAGAATGTCCAAATTGCAATTGATAGATTTTGTATAATGTGGTTATTGCATTAGGGCAAATTTAACCTTAAATTTAACCTTAAACTCAGGATTTTCCTCATGAATGATGAGAGTATTTACATTGTTATTGACCAAAAAAAAAAAAAAAACTTCCATATATTATATAAAATTCTCTATTCTAATATGTTTAAAACTTCTCTAAGAAATGACAGTTTTTAGGGGTGCCTGGGTGGCTCAGTCAGTTGAGCATCCAACTTTGGCTCAGGTCATGATCTCACAGTTTGTGGGTTCAAGCCCGCATCAGGCTCTGTGCTGACCGCTTGCTCAGAGCCTGGAGTCTGCTTCAGATTCTGTGTCTCCTTCTTTCTCTGCCCCTTTCCCGCTCACAGTTTGTCTCACTCTGTTTCTCAAAAATAAATAAATGTAAAAAAATAATTTTAAAGAAATGACAATTTTATACAAGGATTTTTCACCTTTCACTCACATTATGAAATACTCACAGAAAATGGTTTCATGTGCCTGGGCATCTTCAATATCTCCAAAGATATTCTACCTTCTTGTTGAAAATAAATGGGATTAATAAACTATAACAATTGTTCCTAAAGCAACGTACACAAAAGCCCTAGATAGCCCTTCCTGGAAAATAAATTAGATCTACAGGAAAAAGAAAACAAACATAGAAAAATGCAAAATTTATGTCACAAAGTCATTCTTCATTTAAAAAAAATATTTCTTGCCTACGTTTTTGCTTTGTTTAATTTGTGTATGAATAATTAGCGGAATCTGATCCTTTGCCCCTCAAACAAAGTATGAAACCTATTACTGACTGGATGTTAACATTGAAACCGTTTTAAATAGGTATAAGGTATGACTGGAGACCACTTCTGGTGTTCAGTATCTGACCCAGAGTAAGAAATAAAATGGTTCAGGACACATTTTACTTTGAAAAAGTTTCCAAACTGTCCTAGAGAATTTTCAGTGAGTTGTGGGCAAATCCAGTTAACAGACCTTGCATTTAAGTAAGTTCTTTCATATTTGGGGGGCTGAGAATCTCAAACAACCCAGTAATCCCACTGACAGCAGAGGCCAGATTTGTGTAAATAGCAGAATATTTTTAAATGTTTCTGTTTTTTTTTTTCATATAGGGAATGAAAAACAGTAAAAACCCTTGAAACTTCCAGTTTACTTCAAAATGATTATAGGGGAAAGTAAAACAAGATAATAATAGATCTATTTGAAGCTGAGTCCAAGCTCTTCACTGGAAATTTTAATAGTGTTTCATCAGGTGGTTGTGCTGGTTAGTAGAGCTGTTTTTTTTTTTTTTTCTTTTTTTGAGTAAAATTTTTATTATTTATTTATTTAAAAAAATTTTAATGCTTTATTTATTTTTGAGACAGAGAGAGACAGAGCATGAGCAGGGGAGGGGAAGAGAGAGAGGGAGACACAGAATCCAAAGCAGGCTCCAGGCTCTGAGCTGTCAGCACAGAGCCCAACGCAGGGCTCGAACAACAAACCGCGAGATCATGACATGAGCCGAAGTTGGACGCTTAACCAACTGAGCCACCCAGACGCCCCAAAGTTTTTATTTTTAACGAATTTTATATATGTCTGTCCTGATATTCACAGCCCTGGTAAATTCTGTGTAATGTGTGGTTCTTATAAATTATTAATAAACCCACAACTCCATCCTTCAAAATCTTGAGAAAATTGATCAAATTTTTTTATGTATGTCTCTGACTCAGATTTTGTGAAGAAGAGAAATGTGCAGTGCACTACTCTGACTTTTGCAAATTGCACTTACTAAACCTACTAATCTTTAGATTAAAGGCATATACTATGTAATTCTATCAGAGACAACAGGACATATATATTCAAAGGAGTTTTACATTTTATTTTTACTATGAAATAAAGGTTATTTCAAAAGAGTGGTATGTAAAAGTAATCCAAGTATTTGAGATTTATTGTTTCCAAACATGGACCATTGATCCATAGCTCCTCCATTTCTAAGCTTCCTCTGTTATAGTCTGAACATATTGTTAGTCCCATTACTCACAAGATTGATAGCAGAGAGAATATTTTGTTTGCAATATGATTAGTAAAGTTGGACTTGATGGAACTAAAATATAAAACATTCATTTAAAGACTTTTAAAAAATAATTAAAATATTCTTATTGATACAGAAAGTGATAATTTGTATATTCTTCCAACCCAGAAACTTGTCTATAATATTTATAAGAAATACTTAAGTAGTGCTATATATTTTTTTCCAACATTGTTGGGAAATTAAATACTGGTGATTCAAAATTTTAAGAATTATTTTGGAGACAAAATCATCCAAATTTCTTGTTTAGTTTTATGTAATTTTATATTTTATATGTTATAGGAAAAATACAATTTTAAAAGGTTCAATTAGGGAGCTGTTACTGAGATTATTATTTTGTGGATTCTCTTGAAATTTTATTCTTTTAAGCAAATTGTATTCTCTTTTTTTAAGTTTATTTATTTATTTTGAGGGAGAGAGAGAGAGAGAGAGAGAGAGAGGGAGAGATGGACACAAATGGGGCAGGGAGAGAGGGCAAGAGAGAGAATCCTGCTCTGGCAGTGAGGAGCCCAATGTGGGACTTGAATTCATGAGTTGTGAAATCATGACCAGCTGAAGTCTGATGCTTTACTGACTGAGCCACTGAGGCACCCTTCAGCAAATGATATTCCATATACTTTCCACACATTCTCAAATGAATGGAGAACACAACTTCAGGAGAATCTTTAGAATATAACAGATAAATCAGTGGAAGCACAATAACCAATAACCTGTTGGGTATATGGCACAGTTATCTAAATTTCTTAATCACCATCAAATGTAACTAATAATATTGTTAAACTTAAGCCAGCAGCATTGGGAGGAAAAGCAACTCACAGATAACCAAATGCTCACTGAACACAGAAAAATGGCACGACTTCATTACTAGTCAGGAGAATATAAAATAAAACCATAATGAGATACCAATATAAATCCACCAGAATGTCATAATTGAAAAATACTGACTAAAGGCTGCAAGGATTTGAAACAAGTGATACTGTCATATACTGACCTGTGCATATAATTTGGCATAACTAGATTTAGAAAACTATTTCTAAACATCTTCTGAAGTTAACCTATATCTACTCTATGAGCCACCAATCCCGTTCCTATGTATATACTAACAAAAATATCAGTGCACATTTCCTTAAATACACAAGTAAAGATATTCATAGCTTCACTATTCATAATAGTGTCTCACATGAAACTACCCTTTAGCAGCAGAAAGCATTTCTAAAATTGTGATGTATTCATTTAATGGGAAAAAAATCACCAATGAGAAGGAACAAACTATCATTACAGGCAATACCATGGATAAATCTAACAATTGTGAAATTATGAAGAAATACTGAACTCAAAAATATGTATTGTGTATAATTATAACTATATAAATGTTTAAGACAGGACAAACAAATCTTCGGTATTAGAAGTCAAGAGAGTGTTTATGGATGGGTGGATAGTGACCAGAAAGGGGTACAAATGAGGCCACTCAAAGAATAGCAATGTTCAGCTTCTTTTTTTTTTATTTATTTATTTTTTATAATTTTTTTCAACGTTTATTTATTTTTGGGACAGAGAGAGACAGAGCATGAACGGGGGAGGGGCAGAGAGAGAGGGAGACACAGAATCCGAAACAGGCTCCAGGCTCCGAGCCATCAGCCCAGAGCCCGACGTGGGGCTCGAACTCACGGACCGCGAGATCGTGACCTGGCTGAAGTCGGACGCTTAACCGACTGCACCACCCAGGCGCCCCAATGTTCAGCTTCTTAAACTGTGTGTTAATTTTATAGATGAGTTCAGTCTGTGAGATTTCATCATGCTGTATATTTATGATTTATACATTTTTCTATATTTACATATAAATGTTTCAAATTTTAATTTGGTGATGAAAGGAATAAACATAACTTATTATTCCAATTGTTCACTTAAACTCTTAGGAGCAATTTGTTTAATGAGCACTTTTTTTTTTTTTTTGCTTGAACAAAAATCATTGCTAGAATTATAGGATACCATACTTACTGATTTTCCTCTTACCTCTCTTACTATTTTAAGTATCTTTTGTTGGATCCTCATCCTTTACTAAACTTTCAAATGTCTAAGTCTCCTCATTCCTACTATTGTCTGTAGCATATCAAATTCCAATAAATTTAAGGTTCATCTTTATGCTGGTGATTCTCAGGTTATACTCCCAAACATCCACCTTCATCTGTTTTTCATGCTTATACATATAGCATCTTACTCTACTTTCTTGGATGTCCCATATTCAAATTCAACAGATCCAAAATGTAACTCCTGATTCTTCTATCCAAATGGGTTCATCAAAACCCTGAGCTCACTAGTCACTTTGTTTTTCCCTTCTTAATAAATGGCACTTCCATTTATCTTAGTTTCTAAGTCAGAAATTATTTTCATGCATTAACAAAACAATATCCTTAAATCAAAAATTGGATCATGTTCTTCTACTCCATAAAGGTATTCAATATCTTTTTAAATTTTTGTATTTGTGTTTTTAAAAAACATCCATCTCTCTCACTAGAATATAAGCTCTATGGAGGTAGGAGCAATATTTTGCTTCTTTTCTTTTCTTTTTATTTATTTTTCTTTGCATGCTGATTGTTTGCATGAAACCTTATAAAACGAAATCAATATGTAAGCACTTTAGCATCAAGGATGTAATGTGAACTATACTACTAAGCATATAGAAGAACTGATGTCACTGCAAAAATATCCAAGATGAAAAGTTAGTGCTGGGGCCAAAAAGGATTGAATTCAAAGAGAATTTTAATTGTTTTCATATACTATTAATATATTCTTCACAATATTGAGTATATAGATAAATTATGAGGAAAATTAGTTTTATATAAAATTTATATTAAAATATAGACACAAGCCACAACCAGTAAATTCTCAAAGAGGAAACACAAATGGTCAATGAGTCCCAGAAAATTTTTAACATCTCTAGCAATGAAAACTGAATTGAAATAAAACATGAACATATTTAAAATATTAATGTCTTTGTATTGCGAATGGTTCAGTAATGACAGCAATCTCATCCTAAAGTAAAAATTACTCTACGTACTTCTGGAGGGAAAGTTGAACATATGTATAAAAAGGTTAAGTGGAGGTGCCAAGATGGTGGAACAGCATGGAAGATTTTTTGTGTATGTGTCTCTTGTCCTTGAAATGCAGCCAGATCAACACTAAACCATCTTCACATCTGGAAAACTGATTTGAGGATTAACACAACAATTTGCACAACCTGAATCACAGAACTTGGTGGGTATGCAGCACAGAGGGGTGAACTGGGGGAGAGAGGAGCCACAGAGGGTAGGGAGTTTTTTTTGCTTGCAGAGAGAGGACAGAGATTAAGGGGAGAGTATGGGAAAAGCAACCCCCCAACACACACACAAACACAAAAGCAGCTAGAAAGAAAGTGGAAAAGTGGAAACAGCCACAGAGACTAAACAATAAAGGGAGAAAGGAGAAAGGAGATGGTTTAAATTCCATTAAGACTCTATAAACAGGGAGAATGCAGAGTCTGAAACTCTGTAGCTCGATAACTGGTGGTGCTCTGGTGGGAAGGGTGAATCCCCAGGAGCAGAGTAAAGTCCAGAGGCCCTTGGGCCACAGGGACAGATACAGCTCCCCTGCTGGGAGGACATTTGGTAGATGCTGTGTGGCCTCCCCATAGGCAAAGTTCCCAGTGGACCCCAGAGAACAACCACATTCACTTTTACTGGAATAATGATGTTAAAAGGGAAGCCTGGTGCCACATGTGTGTTATGATTTTCCATAAACCCTGAAACACTGCTGCTACAAGATTGAATGAACTTTTTCTGGGGTGGGCTGGTACCCAAACTCAGTCTCTGGGCACTGGCAGCAGTATGGTCTTCTGAATGTTCCTAGGGGGTGGGTTGGCACCCTACCATTACTCAATGAGACCCTCTGCCAGAAGGTCTGAGCAAGTCAAAGCCATAGTCCCTTAGAAGTGAGGGGTCAGGAAACACAGCCCCATTTGAGATAAAACTCAGGAGGGAGGTGCCGCCAGAGGCCGATGGCTAGGTCACAGACAGTGTAGAAGTGGGAGTGGACAGAAGCCAGAGAAAAAGGAGGAGTGGTTGATGGCCAGTCGTGGAGAGAACAGACTTCCAGTACTACAGGCTGGGTAGCTGGGTGACGCCATTTTAACCTCTCTCATGCATGTGCATACACACCTATGTGTGCCACATGAATCCAAACCAGTAATTCAAACCATCCTCTAGAGGATAATTGAGTCATTACATTAAACCTCACCCAAATGGGCCACCAGCACTCTTGACAAACACAAGTCTCTCCACCTGTTTAGTTTATGAACTATAAAGTGCTTCAAAGCTTGACTTCTAGGGGAAACCAGATGTAATTCCAATCATACTTCATTTTGTTTGCTGGTCTTTATTCAATTTTTTTTCTTTTTCTTTTCTTATTCTTGAATACAGAAAGAGAAAAATCTATTTTTTTTATATGAAGTTTATTGACAAATTGGTTTCCATACAACACCCAGTGCTCATCCCAAAAGGTGCCCTCCTCAATACCCATCACCCACCCGCCCCTCCCTCCCACCCCCCATCAACCCTCAGTTTGTTCTCAGTTTTTAACAGTCTCTTATGCTTTGGCTCTCTCCCACTCTAAATCTATTTTTATATTCCATTTTTATTAAAAAGATTTTTCTTTAATTTTTTCTTCTATATTTTTTACATTTTTGTAATTTTAAATCCTATTTTACTTTAATCATTTCATTTTATTCTATTTTATTGCATTCATTTTTTCAGAAGTTTTCCTTTTTTTCCTTTTTCTTTTATTTCTTTTCTTATCTTTCCCTTTTTTCTCTAATCTATCAAGCTTCTTTCAACAACCAGACCAAAACACACCTAGGATCTAGCATCCTTTATTTAATTTATTTGGTTATTTTTAATATTTTAATTTATTTTTTTTACTTTATTAATTCCTTTCCTTTCACCAAAATGATGAAATGAAGGAATTCATCCCAAAGTAATAACAGGAAGAAATGACAGCATGGGACTTAATCAACACAGACACAAGCAAGATCTCTGAACCAGAATGTAGAATCACAATAATAAGAATACTAGCTGGAGTTGAAAATAGATTAGAATCCCTTGCTGCAGAGTTAAAAGAAGTAAAAGCTAGTCAGGATGAAATTTAAAAATGCTATAACTGAGCTGCAATATCAAATGGATGCTATGGCTGCAAGGTTGGATGAGGCAGAGCAGAGAATCAGCGATATGGAGGACAAAATTATGGAGAATAAATGAATCAGAAAAAAAGAGGGAGACTAAGGCAAAAGATCACGAAATAATAATTAGAGAACTCAGTGACTCATTACAAAGGAACGTCAGAATTATAGGGGTCCCAGAAGATGAAGAGAGAGAAAAGAAGGTAGAAAATTTATGTGAGCAAATCATAGCAGAAAACTTTCCTAACCTGGGGAAAGACACAGACATCAAAATCCAGGAAGGACAGAGGACTCCCATTAGATTCAACAAAAACCAACCATCAACAAGGCATATCATAGTCAAATTCATAAAATACTCAGGCAAGGACAGAATCATGAAAGCAGCAAGGGAAGAAAAAGTCCTTAACCTACAAGGGAAGACAGGATCAGGTTTGCAGCAGACCTATCCACAAAAACTTGGCAGGCCAGGGAGAAGAGGCAATATATATTCAATGTACTGAATTGGAAAAATATGTAGCCAAAAATTCTTTATCCAGCAAGGCTGTCATTCAAAATAAAAGGAGAGTTAAAAAGTTTCCCAAACAAAAATTAAAGGAGTTCGTGACCACTAAACCAGCCCTCAAGAAATTTAAAGGCATCTCTCTGAGGAGAGAAAAGATGGAAAATAAATAAATAAATAAATAAATAAATAAATAAATAAATATCAAAGTAAAAAAAGCCTAGAAAGGACCAGAGAACATTACCAGCAACTCCAACTCTACAGGCGACATAATGGCAACAAATTCATACCTTTCAGTACTCACTCTAAATGTCAACGGTCTAAACCCTCCAATCAAAAGACACAGGGTAACAGAATGGATAAGAAAACAAGATCCATCTATATGCTGTTTACAAAATACTGATTTCGAACCTAAAGACACCTTCAGAGTGAAAATAAGGGGATGGAGAACCATCTATCATGTTAATGGTCCCCAAAAGAAAGCCGCGATAGCCATACTTATAACAGACAATCTAGATTTTAAAATAAAGACTGCAACAAGAGATGAAGAAGGGCATTATATTATAATTAAAGGGTCTATCCACCAAGAAAACCTAACAATTCTAAGCATTTATGCTCCAAACGTGCCAGAACCCAAATATATAAACCAATTAATCACAAACATAAAGAAACTCATTGGTAATCATACCGTAATAGTAGCAGAGTTCAACACCCAACTTACAGCAATGTACAAATCATCTAAACAGAAAATTGACAAGGAAACAGTAAAGGCACACTGGACTGGACAGACTTAACAGATATATTCAGGACATTTCATCCTAAAGCAGTGGAATACACATTCTTCTCGAGTGCAAATGGAACATTCTCCAGAATAGATCACATACTGGGACACAAATCAGCACTCAAAAAATCCAAAAAGATCAAGATCATACCGTGCATATATTTAGACCACAACACTATGAAACTTAAAAACAACCACAAGAGAAAATTTGGAAAGATAACAAATACTTGGAGACTAAACAACATCCTACTAGAAAATGAATCGGCTAACCAAGAAATTAAAGAGGAAATTAAAAAGTACATGGAAGCCAATGAAAATGATAACACCACAGCCCAAAACCTCTGAGACGTAGCAAAGGTGGTCATAAGAGGAAAGTATATAGCAATCCAGGCCTTCCTAAAGAAGGAAGAAAGATATCAGATACACACTCTAACCCTACACCTTAAGAGCTGGAAAAAGAAGAGCAAATAAAACCCCAAACCAGCAGAAGACAAAAAATAATAAAGATTAGCACAGAAACCAATGCTATTGACACCAAAAAACAAACAAACAAACAAAAAACAAACAAAACAGTTGAATAGATCAATGAAAACAGGAGCTTGTTCTTTGAAAGAATTAACAAAATTGATAAACCACTAGCCAGCTTGATTAAAAGAAAAAGGACCCAAATAAATAAAATCAAGAATGAAAGGAGAGATAGGAGAGATCACAACCAAGACTGACGAAATACAAACAATAATAAAAGAACATTATGAGCAATTATATGTCAAGAAAATGGGCAATCTGGAAGAAATGGACAAATTCCCAGAAACATATAAACTACCAAAACTGAAACAGGAAGAAATAGAAAATTTGAACAGACCCATAACAAATGAAGAAGTCGAATTAGTCATCAAAAATCTGCCAAAAAACAAGAGTCCAGGGCCAGATGGCTTGACAGGGGAACTCTAAAAAACAATTAGAGATGAGTTAAAACCTATTATCTTGAAGCCTTTCCAAAAAATAGAAATGGAGGGAAAATTTCCAAACTCTTTCTGTGAAGCCAGCATTACCTTGATTCCAAAACCTGACAAAGGTACCACTAAAAAGGAGAACTACAGAGCAATTTTTCCTGATGAATATGAATGCAAAAATCCTCAATAAGATACTATCCAACCGGATCCAACAATACATTAGAAGAATTATTCACCAAGACCAAGTGGGATTTATACCTGGGATGCAGAGATGGTTAAATATCTGCAAAACAATCGATGTGATACATCACATCAATGAAAGAAAGGACAAGAACCACATGATCCTCTCAACAGATGCAGAGAAAGCATTTGTAAAAATATAGCATATTTTCTTGATAAAAACCCTCAAGAAAGTAGGGATAGAAGGATCATACCTCAAGATCATAAAAGCCATATATGAAAGACCCACTGCTAACATCATCCTTAATGGGGAACAACTGAGATCTTCCTCCCTAAGGTCAACAACATGATAGGGATGTCCACTCTCACCGCTGTTATTCAATATAGTACTGGAAATCTTAGCCTCAGCAATCAGACAAAACAAAGGAATAAAAGGCACCCAAATTGGCCAGGAGGAAGTCAAACTTTCACTCTTCACAGATGACATAATACTCTACATGGAAAACCCAAAAATTCCACCAAAAAACTGCTAGAACTGATCCATGAATTCAGCAAAGTTGCAGGATATAAAATCAATGTACAGAAATCCATTGCATTCCTATACACCAATAATGAAGCAACAGAAAGAGAATCAAGGAATCAATCCCATTTACAATTGCACCAAAACACATAAAATACCTAGGAATAAATCTAACCAAAGAGGTGAAAAGTCTATACACTGAAAACTATAGAAAGCTTATGAAAGAAATTGAAGAAATTACCAAAAAGAAAAAAATTGAAAAAAACTCTTCCATGTTGCTGGATTGGAAGAACAAACGTTAAAATGTCAATACTACCCAAAGCAATATACATATTCAATACAATCCCTATCGAAATAACACCAGAATTCTTCACAGAGCTAGAACAAACAATCCTAAAATATGTATGGAACCAGAAAAGACCCCGAATAGCCAAAACAATCTTGAAAAAGAAAACCAAAGCAAGAGGCATCACAATCCCGGACTTCAAACTATATTACAAAGCCGTAATCATCAAGACGGTATGGTACTGGCACAAAAACAGACACTCAGATCAATGGCACAGAATAGAGAACCCAGAAATGGACCCAGAAACATGTAGCCGACTGATCTTTGACAAAGCAGGAAAGAATATCCAATGGAATAAAGACAGTCTCTTCAGCAAGTAGTGCTGGGAAAACTGGACAGTGACGTGCAGAAAAATGAACATGGACCACTTTCTTACACCATACACAAAAATAAACTCAAAATGAATGAAAGCCCTAAATGTAAGATGGGAAGCCATCAAAATCCTCAAGGAGAAAGCAGGCAAAAACCTCCTTGACCTCGGCCACAGCAACTTCTTACTCAACACGTCTCTGTTGGCAAAGGAAACAAAAGCAAAATTGAACTACTTGGACCTCATCAAAATAAAAATCTACTGCACATTGAAGGAAAAAATCAGCAAAACTAAAAGGCAAGCAACGGAATGGGAGAAGATATTTGCAAGTGATATATCAGATAAAGTGTTAGTATGCAACATTTATAAAAAACTTTTCAAACTCAACACCCAAAAAACAAATAATACAGGGAAGAAATGGGCAACATACATGAATATACACTTCTCCATAGAAGAAATCCTGATGGCCAACCAACACATGAAAAAATGCTCAACATCATTCATCATCAGGGAAATACAAATCAAAACCACAATGAGATACCACCTCACACATGTCAGAATGGCTAACATTAACAACTCAGGCAACAACAGATGTTGGCAAGGATGTGGAGAAAGAGGACCTCTTTTGCACTGCTGGTGGGAATGCAAACTGGTGCAGCCACTGTGGAAAACAGTTTGGAGGTTCCTCAAAAGATTAAAAATAGAACTACCCTGTGACCCAGCAATTACACTACTAGATATATATCCAAGGGATACAGGTGTGTTGTTTCGAAGGGACACATGCATCCCAATGTCTATAGCAGCACTATTAACAATAGCCCAATTATGGAAAGAGCCCAAATGTCCATCGACAGATGAATGGATAAAGAGGATGTGGTATATATATACAATGGAGTATTACTCGACAATCAAAATAAATGAGATCTTACCATTTGCAACTATGTGGATGGAACTGGAAGGTCTCTTATGCCAAGGGAAAGGAAGCAAAAATAATATGAAAACAGAGATAGGGACAAAACATAAAAGACTCAATACAGAGAGCAAACAGAGGGTTGCTGGAGGGGTTGTCGGAGGTGGGATCATCTAAATGTGTAAGGGGCATTAAGGAATCTTCTCCTGAAATCATCAATCCACCATATGCTAATTTGGATGTAAATTAAACACAATATTTTAATATAATATAATATAATATAATAAATATTATATAAATAAAAAGGTTAAATTCAATAAGCACAGTTCTCCAAACAAATCAAATTTCCTTAATTTAATTAATTAAAATATTTTGCCAAAAGCCACACAGTTTACTATTGCAGGATCTAATCTCATTCTGTTTGATATTTGCTATGCCAAATATCTTCTCATGACAACCTCCCATTCAAGGCCTTGCATATAAGTACACACTCAGAGATTGCATGACAGATGAATGCTCGTTAGAAATAAACTTGGATAGTTCTGACTGCCAATCAAACAATTAGTAAATGTATATTTGATTACTATATGCAAAGTAATATATTTCATTTTAAAAAGAGAACAGAGTTAGTGGATATGGCTTCAAGGCATATTTTCTCAAATGTTTTAGGATTAAAAATGGTATTTCTGTGCCATGGTTTTAAAACTTTATTTTGCTAAATATCTTATAACTAACCAAATAAGCCCTTGATACCTAATAAAGAAATTAATCCATGAGCTATTTTAAGATATTGATCCACTATATCAATGAACAAACTTGTTTTTAAAGTGGAAGAATAATTTTTGGCAGTCCAAAAAGGTTTTTAGTGTCTTAATGTAACATTTTTTCATAATATAAGAGTTTTCTCCACTATCACACTATATCTCCAGAACAAAGAGAAGGACTGAGGAAAGGGTAGTAAATTGAATTGAAACAGAGATTCTATGTAAGTGATATTAAAATAAATCAGCACTGAACTAGCTGGGAAGACAAGGGTTAAAGAACAAAGAATACAGTTTTATAGGTGTGATGAGATCATGTTTCTATATGCTATATATATAATGAAAAAGTAACAGATTGTATTATAGTTAATAAAAATTTTTTTTTCACTGTAAATTAGAACATCCATGGATATGGCTGCCTGTCATATCACTATTAAGGCAAATTTGAGATTTGGCTTTAACATTGGCATTTACAAAAAATACATGAATGTTTTTTGTAAATCCCGCATCACTGTAAAGTGTACTGCAATTCATTTCAAATTGCAAAGGGAGCAAATGGAAAATGAGTAGCAAAGAGAATGCACAGTCAGCATGGAAGTTTCTTATACCTGACTTGGAAATCGTGTTAGTAGACAGAATTTTGGTGATGCCCATCTGCTGAACATTGGTAAGGCATTTTTTAATTTAGCACTACAAAAAAATGAACTAGCACAATTCAGTCCTCTAGCTTCAATATTGTTTTCACAGCATTGAAATTAGCTCTAGGTTTAGATCCATAAAAGGCACTTAAGTATAAATTGGTTAACTTTCTCTCTCAAGATTTAGTATCATTCATGGATTTTAAGGCTTTCAGGCAAGTGGCAAATGCATTATCTCTTTGAATACCTTTTGTCAATTAATGTGCCAACAAAAGAAGCCTGTGCACTCAGGCTTTGTTATATCTTTCTATAATAGAAAATTCTTATTTAATTTTTTTTTCATTTTCTTAGGTTCATGTCTTGACACTTTCAATTAGAATTATGACTTTTGAGGATAATATCCTGCAATTTCTGTTTATGGCAAATCAGTTCACTTCTTATGGAAAACATACTTCAGATTATGATACAAACTTCTTGAGGCCAAGAAGTTTATTTATTGATTCACTTTGTGTCAAAATCTGTAACATTTCCATTAAAGATGTGGTACATAATAGATACTTAATAAATACTTGATTAAAATAAGCTAATTTATTAGATTGCAATGACTCAAAGGAACAGCATGAAATTCAGTATTTGTCGCAAACATAGGTCCTATCTATTTTGTTTATTAATTGTAGGCTGTGCTAGTACAGTTTTTATCAAAATACTTTACATTTTACTGAAATAAAATTTTAGGAAGGTTATTAATCTATATTATTAGAAAATAATTTTAATTAAATAAATTTGAGATAAGGGATTTCCTTGTCAGAAATATAAGTAGCATGCAAAGTAATATGCTCAGTGAACAGACCAGCTGACTATTTTTACGATAGTTTTTTGTACGTGATTGTCTAATGGAGGCCTCAAGTCATGCTAACTCAAGAATTCTAAACAAGAGCAAACTTAATAGTTCAGAGATACGAGGGATTAACAAAATTTCCATGGAATATATTGAAGGGATTCATAGTATTTAAAAGCTCAGTAGGCCACTGCAATTATCCTCTTTTATCTAAAACTATATGTATCTTATTTTCACATGAATTTTATAAACACCAATGCAAAATTTTTATAAATATGCAAAATAAGTATAATCTGATCTTTTAAAAGAAGTCATAGTTCAATATATAGATTCCTGATATATATATCAGAAGAAGCTTTTGACCACATTACTGAAATTCAGCTCCCTATTTTGTGCCCCAATCACTCCCACAACTTTCTATATTCCTTAACTCCAAAATGCCAATATTTTGTCAAAAGAAAGAAAAAATGACATTACTGAATTTCAGTTCAGTATTCTGTACCACAGTCATTTCCCCAAGTTTCTGTATTCCTTAATTCCAAAATGCCAATATCATCTCAAAAGAAAGAAAAAGTTTAGCAAATAATGTCACCACCTATGTTGTGGGAAAATGGGAAAATCCTTTAAATGTTCTCTTCTTCAAAAGAAATCAAAATCAGTACAGGAATTTCTCCTTTTCTAAGAGTTTTGGTGAAACAACTCCTATGTTCATAACACCCCATGCATATACACACAAGACACATATTTCTCATATCCTTATATATAAAAGTTTTATACATCTAATATATACAGGGCCTACTTCATGTGTGTCCAACATGAACAGTTGCATTAGGGCCACATGCTCAGGACATCATACTTGTTGCAATAGTCATTCTTATAACCTTGAAATTCTTAGTCACATTTTAATAAGAAGTCTCTCATTTTTCATTTTGAACCGGGCCCCCAAATTATGTAGGTGGCCCTGGATATACACATTCTTTCTTTGATTTTATTTATACTACTTATGAATATCTAGACAAATTAGACTGTTTCATGAAAACGTTCCCATTGGTCACTATGACCTACACTATGTTGTAGTTAAACAAATTAAAATCTCAGTGACTTAGGAAAAAACAAAGAAAATACAGATTGATTTTATGGTCACACTATATGTCCATCATACATCACCTAGCAACTCTGTCTCACATCATCCTATTTTTTCTGATTTCTATTTCTAAACATTTTAAAATAGGATAGATTGAACATTAATAGTGATTACAACCCACTTCCGCCAGGAGGCAAAATTCTTCAATTGGCTCCCCCTTTATCAAAGTTCTTATGCTAGCTAATTCGTTGCTAATGAGCGAATAAAAGACAACAGGGGATTTTTTCTTTTATGGAATTGGTGTTGTTAAAGATAGTCTAAAACGTTAATTTATAGACTATCTTTGAAACATTATACTCTAATAATAGCAAATGTACTACAGCATTGTGAGGTTCCTACAGCTATTTGCACTTCAAGGCCAACATTGCTTTAATATTTCCAAAAGAAATCCTTACTTAATGTCATACATGTGCTTTGAAAAAATGAGATAGTCCACATTAAATCAGTAATCTGACCTCTCCTCATTACTGCTCTTTACCACTCCCCAGTCCACAATCAATCACTTAGCCATGTTTTCAACTCAAAATTATGTACTCTCTCACGTTTATACTTGCTATTCCTCTTTTTTTTTGGTTTTATGTTTTAATTTATACTCTAGTTAGTTAATATATAGTGTATTATGAATTTCAGGAGTATAATTTAATGATTTATCACTTACATATAATACCCCATGCTCATCACAACAAATAACCTCCTTAATACTCACTGTGCATTTAGCCCATGCCCTGCCCACCTCTCCTCCATCAACCCTCAGTTTGTTCTCTGTAGTTAAGAGTCTCTTTTACAGTTTCCCTCCCTTTTAAATTATTTTCTTTCCCCTTTGTTCATCTGTGTTTCTTAAATTTCACCTATGAGTGGTACTTGTCTTTCTCTGGCACTTGTCTTTCTCTGACTTATTTCACTTAGCATAATACACCCTAACAACATCCACATCCTTGCAAATGGAAGATTTCATTCTTTTCTATGTCTGAGTAATACACACACACACCCACAGACACACACACACACACACACACACACACACAAATATATATGTTGTATCTTCCTTATCCCTTCATCAGTACCCAAAGGATACAAAACTACTGATCTGAATGGGCACATTCACCCCAACGTTAATAGCAACATTGTCAATCAACAATAGCCAAATTATGGAATGAGCTAAAATGTCCATCGACTTGCTATTCCTTCTTTATAAATACTCAGGTATTCCTTTCCTTTCTCCTTGACAATTCATCATCTCGTATGGATGCTGCACTGTTTAGGTTTCAACTAAAAGGTTGCTTCCTTGAAACAGTCATGACAGATTCTGCTAACTCTGGGTGATGTGCCCTTCTGAGTTCCCATCCGATGCGATGCTATGCTATTCCTACCATAACATACATTTTCTGATCTATTCAAATGTTTCTTTACTTGCTTGAGTTCATCAGGCAATGAACTCTGAGAGGATGGTGACCTGATTTTTTTTCACTATTAAATATCTAGCACTTATTACAATAAATATTATTTACATTCATTTAAATAGATCAGCTTATGAAAGATCCTAAGAAGTAATACAATAAAATGCTAATTTATTATTTGAGGATAGTAGTCATTATTTGATGTAATTCTATATGTTCATATTTATATAAGGGGGTTTGCTATAACTGAAAAGAAAAAGGAATTGTTTATGGCTGCTTTTATTTCTGTTACATATAAGCAATGCAGACTATGTTTTACTGGAAGCCATTATGCCTAGGGAAGCAATATTCAGCAGCGGCTTGGAAGTAAACTGATAATTCAAATGTTGATGGTTCTATTACCTCTGCTTCTAACGTGATCTACAACTATCTGTAATCACTTGGTGTTCTTCAGACACATTTTGCTTATTTTAAAAACAAGACTGATGGAATGGTATGCACGGGTATAATGGCATATCTGGCACAAAGAGGCACTTGCAAGTTTTGAATCTATCTTTGTGTGTGACCTTAGAAACCCTCGTATGTACCTTCATTTTCAGTTTCTTTTTCTGTAAATAAATATAATAATATTTATCTCATAGGTATATTGTGAGCACCACATAAGAAAATGTGCAAGGACATAGTGTGTAAATTGCAGAATTATATACAAAGTAGAAATAGCTCATTAAAAATAGTTACCAAAAATTACATTATTCCTGTGTTTCCAGGAGTGTATGTATATATACAGTTCAGTATTCTGTACCACAGAATATATATATATATACATATATATATATATATATATATATATATATAGTTGTTGTGTTAACATCATATTTTATCTATATATATATAGTTGTTGTGTTAACATCATATTTTATCCTAGGGCCAGGGCTTTAGGATCTGAATCACATCAAAAATCAACTCAGAATTTCAAAATGTGCTTTTAGCATTATAGTACTTTTCGTGTCAGTTTGCTTTCTGGTTAAAGGTAAACTTGTATAATAGCCTTTCTCATGTAAAAATATAGTCCATTTTAATCTCCTTTGAAGCTATCCTTCCTTCCAAGTATTCTACTAAAAACCACAACAGAAGATTTAGCTTTAGAATTTTAACTTATAAGAATATTGAACTTATTAATAGCAAACAATGCACGCTCCAATCCTATTAAGTACTCAATTCCATCTTCTTCAGATAAAAATCACGACAATGATTTATCTCAAGACCTATCTTACCCTAGAATCTTCCTGCAATATAGGCTTTAAGCTGATCACAACTATTAATGTGTCCTAGTTCATATAATATATCCCATGGGAACTCATAATTAAGTTCCTTAAAACATTTTAGATATAAAAAAATAAGTAAACATATTTATTAACCACATAAAGACTAAAACAAACACGGAATATAGAATTTTAAAGGGCAATACAAGAACATTAGAGTGTTCACACACATTTTCAGGGAAAAAAGTTAAATGTCTTCAAAACATGGTTGAAGAAAAAAATTCAACAAGTAATTTTAATGTTAATATTATGTAAATATGTTCATATTATAGATACACTTTAATAGAGAACCACTTGTGTATGTATGTATATTCCATTATTTTTCTGTACCAATGTCAGTTCTATTAAAAAGATGGTAACATATTTCTCTTTTATTATTGTTCAATACGCTACGAGCATCAATTTCCAGGATTCCTAGCACATATAATGAAAAATCTATAAACTTTTATGAGTTATAAGAAGGACATGGATAATAAAAATGGAAAACATTTATAGCTATCACTTATTCAATAAGACAGCATTTTGGATAGATCTCTCCTAAGGTGACATTTTTGTTCTCTAGTTGCATTTTATGCATTTCTGCTTTTTATCCTTTTCTCAATGGATTTTGATCTTGTGAGATAAGTCTTGCATTGCTTATGTTAAAAAGATGCATATAATAATGTGTTTATTTTGTCTTTGAAAAGTTTTTATACATCTTATTTTTTAGTGGACATTTGCAGAGACCTCTTTATAAGAGAGATCATGTTATGATCTCAAGGCATTTATATGCTTTGTTTTCAGTTATAAAAGAAAAGTACAAAATAAGAAATTTCTGTATTGACACTATATTTAATGCTTTCAACAATTACATGCATTACAACCAAATAATTTGAAGATGGAAATTCTGGAGCACCTGGGTGGTTCAGTCAGTTAAGTGTCCAACTCTTGAATTCAGCTCAGGTCAGGATCTTGCAATTCGTGAGTTTGAAACCCACACCGGGCTCCACGCTAACAGTGTGGGGCCTGCTTCGGATTCTCTCTCTCTCTCCCTCTCTCTCTATCCACTCCCCCGCCACCTTGTTCACCCTCTTTCTCTCAAAAAATAAATAAACAAAAAAAAGTTTAAAGATGGAAATATTATAAGCTTGTCATTATCTAATTTTTCATTATATGTTAATCCATTGACTTAAGAATGTGATGTTTGTGTGTGTATCTATGTCATAAACTAATCTTCAATATGCTATATAAATGATATCTAAATTTGTTATTATTAATATCCAAGCTTCACTATTAAGAAATTATAGGCCCTACATTTTATCTAAAACTTTCCATAATTTTTTATGTATGTAATATATTTACTATTAATGTAGCATGCAATAACTTAGTTTACAGACTCGTAATTTTTATAATGTACACAATTCCTAATGCCCAAACTATTAACATAGCCTCTTGTTCAATAACTTTTCAAATGTAAGTTCAAATATAAATATCATACTAATTACATGCATTTAATTCTTTCCCACACTCTATTTTCTCTATATCTTTTATTATACAGTTAATATTTCTGCTTATATTCCATTCTTTCCATGGATATGTATACTTTTCAAGAAATTGCAAGTGTGATATCACTGGTAAAATCTTTCTATCTCAGACTTTGGGCTAATTGCTTCTATTGTTTTTGCTAAAATTTTAAACTATCTTTCAAGTTTACACTCAAAACCACTCACAAGACAAAAGCTCCTCTTTTTCAGACTATTTTCAAAAAAGAATTAACAGAGATTTTCTAAGCTCATGAAGTCTGCAGATAATAACCTCTCTGCAATATTCATTCAGGTTTTTTGTGGGTGATTAAAACTAAGACAGTAACAATGTAATTTCTTAGGAAAAAGATATTCTGAATCCTCAAACAGAACAGATTTTTTCCTGTCTATATGTATGAAAAGTTAGAAAGTAGTAACACATCCCAAGTTAACTTGGAAATCTGAGGTTATTCTCTGATTAATGTCTTATCTCATCAGATACTAGGGTTTCTCTATTAATTTTAATGTTTTTTCTTTTCTAATTTTTTCCTTCTGACTTAACATTTCCCAAACTCTAAAGTCACCTCCCTTTATTTTTCACTGCTGCTACTACCCTAGAGGTGGGCCCTTTCCATTTACTATACCCATTTCAGCAGAAAACAGCAGAAAAATGATGCTATTGTCTCAGTCATGTTTGAAGTATGGGAATGAAGTTAAAAATAACTTAAGATAACACAAATTCTGTTAAGAGACCACTTGAAAGTTATTGCATAGTTAGATAATATTAAGTATCTATAGAAATATCATACTGTGAAGGTGAATTTAAAATTCTGTGATGTTTATTTAGGTGGCATAAAATATAATGATATGAATAATATTTACAGTAGTTAATACAACTTAGCACACCCAATATGCCTGGGACACACCATGGTAGTCGCACAAGTGTCTTAAGTTTAAATAAAGCTTCTCTAAAACTAGAAAAGGAAGATTTTTATAGCACTTATTATTATTTGATGATTTATGGCTACCAGTGTCTGAGCACTTTTCAAATACTGTGCTACACATTTCACAAGAATTATCTCAGACATTTACCTAAATTCTCTAGATAAGTGTACTCATTAACCCAATCTACAGATGAAAAAGCTGAGACCTTAACTTATTCCTAAGGATCCATATTAAGCAGGGGTAAATCTGTCTGCTTCTAGAGCCAGAAATGCTTAACCTATCCTAAAAATGAGGAAACTAAGAAGAATGATAAAGAGATCAAATAATCATCACAACAGCACCATCACTTACCTTAGGTTTGTGTAGCAGTTCTTATCAGGGAACAATTTGACCTCTCCCCTCTACACAAGATAGTAATGCTACTACTCCTGTCTTACAAATTTTGGTATTCTATCATTAATTTTTTCCCACTAATTTCTCTTGTTTAAAATACCACATTAAATGTTCTTTATATTGATTATTTAACTTTTGGCACCCGTTTAAGTGTCATGTCCATGGTGAGTGCCTCATTGACCTTACCCTAGTCCTCTTGAAAAAGTTTTGGTCATCATCACTCAGGAAAGTACTACTATTGTCTAGTAGAGGCAGGGATACAGCTAAACATCCCAAAATGCACAAGACAGACTCCCACAACAAAGAGCTATCCAGCTCCAAATATCAGTGGTGCCCCTGCTGAGAAACCCAGAGTTAGTGAGCAATTTATAAATTATAAAGAACTTTGACAATCAATTTATTTGACTCAACTACTAGGTCAGATGATATTTAAGAATACTTTAATCCTACTTTATTTAAATTTTTCTTCCCTCCACATTTGCTGTAATGTTCATTTTGAAAGTTTCTTTCTATGCATATAGAGGTCAAACATCGTGTCCTCATTTCTGAGGGCTGCCAAAACACATAACCACAAACTTGGAGACTTAAAACAACAGAAATATATTTTGTCAGAGCTCTGAGGGCCAAAAGACCAAACTTAAGATGTCCCCAGATCCTTTATCATTATAGGGTTCTGGAGAAGAATTCTTTGGCTCTTCCAGCTTCTGGTAACTCCAGGTATTCCTTGGCTTGGGGCCAAGCTTGGCCTCATTCCAATTTCTGCCTCCACCTTCATATGGCTTCTTCCCTGCATGTGTCCTCTTCTGACTGTGTTTTCTCCTCTTTGTATAATGATACATGTCACATGTCATTGGATTTAGGGCCCGGTCAGTTAATCCAGGATGCTCTCACCTCAAAACCTTTCACCTTTACAACTACAAAAACTCTTTTTCCATATAAGATCCAATTCACAGGTCCAGGGGTTTTAAGTTGGATATATTATTTTGGGAAAAAATTTAACCTGCAGATTAGGAATTTAGTATTACTGCAAAATTCCTTAATTTTTCTATTGGCTTATGTTATGAAACTCATTTCTAAATTGAGATGATGAAAGAAATTTTGCTAATGTTCACATAGGATATTCTGGATAAATGCGAATGTGATGCTAAGAAACAATTTGAAGGATTAAAATAGTCAAAATATTTTGAGCTGAGAAAGAGGACTTAAAGATTTAGGAAGATGAACATTTATTGAGCACCCCCACCAGCTAAGTGTTGTGCTATTGTGTGCATATATTCTGCTATCTATTCCTATAGAAGAATTAATAATAAAGAAGTTTATTTTTTCCAGGAGAAATACAGAAAGGCATTGTATTAATTGTTATTTATTTTGCAAAAGTCATATAATACATGTAAGTGCATTCTAGAGCATATATTACAGCCAATTCTACATTTCTAGATCTCTAAGCAATTTTATTTCACTTTATTTTATTTAGCGTTCTTTATCTTATACTTTATGTATTTGTGCAATATGTTTATAAATAGGTGAGATTGTGTGTCATTTTCCCCCTTGGCATAAGTTTTATTTGAACTAATTTTTATAGTGGTTTAACAATATGTTGTGGAGAAAAAAAATTAGAACACATTTTACATTTTTCCCTTCATCTAATTTAGATTTAAGCCCAAGAGATGAATTTTATTTTATCATTTATTTGTTTTGATTTCTAAGACCATGTTAAAGATGAACAATAAATAACTAATAATAAATACTAAATGCCATCCTAATGCCATCCTAAAATAAATCCAATTATTACATCTATGATTTTGTTATTTTTAATTAGACAGGACTATTTGTAATATAGGTGGAGGATAAAAGAAAGCCAAAAAACAAATATATTTAGCATTTACAGTTTGCATAAACTCCTGGCTAAAAATAGGCTGTAATTTTTTAAATTTATTTAAATTCAAGTTAGTTAACATGAAGTATACTATCGGTTTTAGAATGGCTGTAATTTCTTTAATCTTTATGGTAGATCAAAAAGTTAAGAAATATTACTCTGACATGATCTATCTCCTTCTTTACCTTGGCCTTTCTTACCAGTCTGGGATTCACTTTATACTATTTCTTTACCATAGTTTTCCTTGCAAGCAGAGCTGGCATAAAAAACTAGAAGGAGGAGGGGGAGGGAGAGGAGGGAAGGAGAAAGAGGAGAAGAAGAAGGAGGAGGAGAAGAGAAGGACGAGGAGAAGGAGGCAAGAGAAGAAAAATAAATAAAGGTTTTCAAACCACACACAGAAAGTTATTTAGTTAAAGAGACAGGTTGTTTTCCGTTTTTAAGCACATTGTTTGTAGGTCATACACAAACCAGAAAAAATAGTTCATTGGTTTATCATTAATTTATAAACTTTTGTTCCCAAACACTGAATTTAATTTTATTGTTTTAACTCAAATATATACTTTCTCATATAAAATTGCAAATTATGGTTGAATTTCCCAAGATAGCAAAATAAATGGCATTTAATGGTGAAATAATAGGATCTAACTTCAACTTAACCTGTCCAAACTTGATACCTATTTTTCCTTCAGGAAAATAGATGTTGAGGACAGGTGATATGTGACAAAACACATTAACCTACTTAGAACAGAAAGCATAAGAGCAATGGTAACTGCTAAATGCTCATTATCTGCTTATTAAATCAGGTTGTTTCTAAGTGATTTATATGCATCTTGCCATTTATCTTCACATCAACTTCATCATTTAGGGTCTATTATCCCTATTTCAATTAGGAAAATAGCAAACACTAAGTCATCAAGATATTAAATAACTTTCCCAAGGCAACATAGCTAAGAAGTAGTGGATCTGGGCATTCAACAAGATACCAGACTGCATATATGGTTTCATTGTAAAAACTGCATCTCTAATACAGCGAATGTTTCTGTAAGGGGTGTGTGTGTGTGTGTGTGTGTGTGTGTGTGTGTGTGCGCGCGCGCGCGTGTGAGTTGTAAGGATCATGATGGGGAAGGAGAAGGTGACACTGTGGTAAAATTAAATATTCTTTTGTAATAGTACCTTTATTTATGTTAATGAAAATCAGTTCTTTAGAACTATCCAATAGGACATACTCATATAGCCCTTAGTACCAAGCATTTTAAATTTTGAATAAAGAGAACTATGACTTTTAGGCTAAAAGTTATGGAATAAGTCAACACAAATAAATTTGTAGGCTTCAAAAATATTTCCCAGCAGAATTTAGTGATAGCTTTAAGAGAGCTGATTCCTTTCTTTGTTTTTCCCTGTATTATAGACAGTGGACTCTTTAAAAAATTACTAAGTAAATGTCTTACTAACTGCAAAAGCTTTTGATATTATATACCTATTAAATTTCTTGATTTTTCTGTGCTATGTAAGTGGCACCCACAGTTCCTGTATATTACTTAGGTTCACAGCTGGTGCATGCAAAATAAGCCATTTTGCAGTCCATCTGTTCTAAGGAAGAGATTTGTAACAGTGCACAGTTTAGGCCAGTACTGTATTATCACTAGAGTTGCTGTTTCTAAATAGATTTCAAAAATAATGATGTTCAGTTTCTACTTTTAGATACCAGTGAGATAACACCTGTCTAGACAGATGGTCTCTGGACTGTGAAAATAAGACAGCTGAGAAGCAAAAAAAAAAAAAAAAAAAAAAAAAAAAAAAAAAAAAAATCAAGTTGGTGACTAGTGTGAAACCATTAGTATCTCTTGTGGAAACCTTTTAGTCCCTGAAAAACAATTTCTAGTAAAGACTTATGGGAAATTTAAGCATGCTGTGAATATGAAGTGTGGAATAAAGTAATTGAAAGAAAAATTATGCATAAAAGATTAAAAGAAAGTGACCCGTTATTATATTTAGTTAGAATACATGGATCACACAATAAACATCTTCCTTTAAACAATCAAGGACTACAGCTTTGTTTCCTCAGAGAACAGCAGTTACTAGCAATTATTTTGTCATAAAGCTGAACTAAGAAAATGCCATAGCAGAGTGCTGATATTTTCCTCTTTCCCCTGACTATCCCCTGGGGTGTAGGTGAGCCTATCATAACATCTTCAGCTTTTTAAGACTCTAGTGCTCTGGTTTACATAAGTGGGAATTTCTGGTTACCTCAAGGAAATAAAGCAGACATCCAACCTGTACTGCTCTGATTATATTGCCTTACATAGCCTACTTTGTCAAATATGTCACTCTTGAAGGTTAATACTTGCTTCTTCAGGCATAATACCACATGCGTGATGGAAATTCATTTGTTACAATCTAGTTTATTGGCCTAAACATTCATCAATAAATAGGTCAGTAAATATTTTTTATGATAACAAAATCTAACACTCTTGCTATTATTGAAGACATAAATGATAAGTGTGTTAGATCTGGTCTCATAGATGCTACTTAATCATTTACTTGGAGAAGGAACTCTTTATTTCCCTCTCAGGTACCTAAAAGGGTAAATGAGGTACACAGAATTATTCATTTCCTAACGGAAGGAAGGTACATCAGATTTATTGTATCTTAAAATGCAGATTTTATTAACTCGGAAAATATGTAATGAGTATAATTCCCGAGAAATTATTGTATTTTAGTTTAACGTTATATTGATTTTTAAAATTTTATCTCCTTTTCCTTACTGTACTTCTTAACATGTAGACTGACCTTTTACTTTCACAGCATATACAGGTTTCACCCTAAGAGAAAAATAATATCCAAATTAAATTATAAATTGGTTTTCTTACGTAGGAAGGAAATTAGTATCTAAAAGCAGACAATTATTATTACTAAATTTAAGTAAATACTGTCCTTGAAAATAATAAATATCCTTTTGATCATAATTTCTCCTTATACTAATTATACTGATACTTATGTTTTCAAAGATAGATGTAAGCAAAGGTGTTGATGAGACTTCCTAATATCGATTTACTTGGAGTACAGAGATTTTTAGCAATTTTAAATATTAAGAAATTTGTTATCTCTATGTAGATAATATCTATAGTATGTTCTTGTTAACCTGATTTCAAAACTATGCAAATATCCTAGAAAATAAAACAAAACAACCTATGAACTTGGCCACAATTAAATCAATGTAATAGTGTAAGGTAAATAAATATGTTCTATTTTAAAGATTATTTTCATGTGTTAAATTAGTTATATTACAGTCATTTGTGTTTTGCTCCTTTTTTTCTTCTGGTAGAACATATATAATCCCTAAATCCATTTCAATTTGTTCCCCCATTGTCTCATGATCAATGACTGGACACATTTTTATTCCACCCTAAGACTAAATAATTGTTAGAATATATGTGATGTATGCACTAGGGATAGTGCATTAAAATACAGAAGGCAACATTTGGATGAAAATATTTACCAATGATTTCCTCTACACATTTCTCTGAATCAATTCTCTGAATTAGGAGAAAATGTAAATTAATATACGTTCCTTGAAAGATATATATTTTTATATGCATTCACTCTCCTTGCAAATAAGCACAGGACACAGTGATACCTAATGAAGTGTAGCACTGCATACACATACACAAAATATAATTGTGGTTTTATAAATCTTACAATATCCACAAGACATTCCTCTTAATTAAATTTCTAAATTAAGAATAGCAATGGCTTTGAAATAGTCTTAAAATCATTACCTGCAAGTATATCAGAAAGGAAAGTCAGTCAAATAATAAACTTAGGTCTAAATGCACAGTCTATTCAAGCATGACAGTGAGAAATATCTGACAAACCAATCATATTTACTCACCTGACTGAGTTTTGAATGCATTGACTGAAAAAAATGATTTTTTTTTTTTTTGGAAAAATGTCTAGTAATAGCTGAGTCCCAGTAAAGAAGACATGAAGAAGAAAAACACAAGTGGTATAGCCCAGACCTGAAACGTAGGCCAAGGCATTAAAATAGCAATACATTTCACCACTTGCTTTTTCTGTCTTGAGGGATTACTCAAGGGATCAGGTAAAGTAAAACCTATGAAAACACTTTAAAATATACACAATGGTAAACAACCCTGTGGTATTATATTCTTCATGTTTCTACTTTAAAAAATTCATATTTATATATTCTTCCCATCTTCACTACTTATTTAAATTACTGATCCATTAAATTCATGAATCATATCTGTTTCGGTTTTCCCAAAAAAAGACATTATTTATTGTCATCCACATCATATTGCTATTTTCATCACCAATACATTCCATTATAAACAACGTAATTGCATGAAATGAACAAATTTTATTCTAAATTAGGCACTTTTACTAATTCTAATAGCTTTTTATCTAAAACCAATTATTTTTCAAAACCAATGAACTTTAATGTATATTGAGATATTTTTATCACATTATTTTCACAGTTGGATACATTTATTTAACCAGTAGATGTTTTTCAAAGGAACAAAAGCATTTGCACTGAAGTTATTGCAAGCTGTTAATTCAACTAAAACACTCCTGTTTAACCATTCATGTAAATTAAAGACAATTTAAATATCGATGCTATTTAAATAAAATTGAGTGAATACCATTATATCATATTCTAAAGAGCATCTCATCTCTCTCAATAAAAATTATCTTATTGTCATTTCTCTGAACAAATAGTTCATGACTTCTAATTGCTTTTTAAAGTCCCAAATCCTTAGCCTGTCATCCAATTTCCCCAAACCACAGTTCCAACTTCATCTGTCAATTCACTCCCTCTTTACACTCCTATACAACTCAACCATTATGCATCTCAGATCCCACCATTACACAGATAACATACATCTTCATGTTTCCTGCACTGAACTGAACTACTCTTATGCTAATACCCTTTTATGTCTCACGTCCCACTTCTACCTTCATGGAAGTTTTCTGCTTTTACTCTTTCTTGATTGACATTCCATTTGTCACTCAAGGTCCACAAAAAATGTTAGTCTTACCTAAATTCATCAAATAAAAATAATAACTTTTGTAAAACATAAAAGGATGGTGATATTTAATCTCATTACATTATTGCTAGTTGGATACATTTGTCTTTCCTACCATTTTATATTCTTGAGGAAAGAGTATATAAACTCTCTTTTACAGAGGCAAGAATAAAGGTTTGAAATAAATTGCTTGGGAAAGCAGGAAAAGTGAAAGTGGCAGAGCTTAAGTAACCACTATGCACTATGTAAAACAGGTTATGCTTCCCTTAATAATGTACTTGGTTGTAGAGAGTATCTATGGCACAAGGTGGAAAATATACTTAAAAATGTTTTTACTTACCATAAACCACCTTTCTGACATTGAAGATTCTCACTGTATCACACACGACTTTAGCGTAGTAATATCAGAAGGCTCTTTAGTATTCACTGGAGGAGAGGTTGATAGAATCTCTTGTAATTTTCCACCTACTCATGACTTTCTTCCTTGCCATCAGGCATATGCCTATTCTCCACAAGCAGCTAAACATTCATTTGCCATCAATAATGCTGTCACTATTGTTTTTCTTCTTGTGTAAAATGTTTTTTTCTCTTTTGTCATGTTTCTGTCATGTTTGCCATGTGTTACAGCTGTTTTATCTTTTAAAGATATTACAAGATATTTCTATCCTCAACAGAGTAGTACTTTTATCATTATGATTTTATTTCTATTTTAAATGGTCATTGGGATTTTATTTTTATTTTAAGTGATCAATTGTTGATCAAAAATGGCTCCTCTGATACCAAGAAGGGGCATTATATTTATTACATTTGTCTGTTTGTTTATATCCTCAGTATTTCTAGATATATTTCAAAAGTCTAGACTCTGGATGTTAAGATTTAATAAGTTGCTTACAATTAAGATTCCAAGTTCCTTCAGACTGGATCAATCTTTTGGATTCACATTAATTTAAATTATTCATGGATATTACTACTAACAATAATGACATATTAATGAGATTAATCAATAATGCATTATATTGACAAAAATGTATTATGATTAGTATTGTTACTCTTTTGATAGTTATAGACATTAATGAACAAAAATTATCTATCCCTGTAGGGTATTCGATAAATCATGACAAAAAAAAAAAACAGACTCTTAAAGGGGAGGGCATACTTTGAGCTGTATTTTTTATTTTTTTATTTTTTTTTTTAAATTTTTTTTTCAACGTTTATTTATTTTTGGGACAGAGAGAGACAGAGCATGAACGGGGGAGGGGCAGAGAGAGAGGGAGACACAGAATCAGAAACAGGCTCCAGGCTCTGAGCCATCAGCCCAGAGCCTGACGCGGGGCTCGAACTCCCGGACCGCGAGATCATGACCTGGCTGAAGTCGGACGCTTAACCGACTGCGCCACCCAGGCGCCCCGAGCTGTATTTTTTAAAGAGAAATAAGTTCATGACAGTATCTAACTGGGTACAAACCATTAATGTCAGAAATCTGCCCACTAAATTTTATTAATTATCTCATATTTTCTAAATTAATATGTTATTTCAAAGTGACTTAAAGTGTATTAAGTACTTATAAGAAGTGATCAAATATGGCCCTCTAGCATGAAAATCATGAGATGTTACAGTAGAAAAAGCTTGATTTGAAAATTAGAGCATTAGAGAAGTTATTAAATTCTCTGAGCCTCAGGTTCCCCATAAAGTTATTTGTATTTGGCTTAACTTGTATTTCCCTAACTTCCTCCACTAGGGGATATAAAATAAAAATACAATGATACATTATATTGGACAAGATGCAAAGTTCTATAAAATCCGTGGTTGTTATTAGAAACTGTCCTTACTTTTGACACTCTTAATTTCACAAAAGCACTCAGTTGACATTGCCTTTCTATTCTCACATTCACCAACTTCATGGTTTTGGCTTATTTTTCTGACCCTTGCATTGTAAATTTAGCTGGCATTTAGCTTTCCCAAGTATGTCAAATTAACGATATAAGACAAGAGTTGGTTACATATTAACTAATTACATATCGACAACCAAAAAAAATGAATAAAAATAAAAAAAAAACAGCAATAGCAACACATTTTCAACCTTCTGATGCACTTTCTAGTATACATCAGGCTGCCTCATTTTATTTATGAATTCTCTTCAACCCTCCAGACCCTTGCCTAGTGACTTGCAACAGAGCTCAGAGTCAGAGTGTCCTTCATAAGATTTGAAGCTCACTTATTTTTTTACTATTGCCTATTAAAAAAACCAAACTTTAAAAAGTTCTAAAAGAATTATTTCTTAAGAAAATCACATCCAATTTTGGTCATGTGTCTATATATAACTCACTAAGTTTAATTTAAAATATTTTTGTAAACATTTATTCACTTTTGAGAGACAGAGCATGAGTAGGTGAGGGAGAGACAGAGGAGACACAGAATCTGAAGCAGGCTCTAGGATCTGAGCTGTCAGCACAGAGCGCGATGTGGGGATCAAACCTACAAACCACGAGATGATGACCTGAGTCGAAGTCAGCCACTTAACCAGCTGAGCCAACCAGGTTCCCTTCACTAAGTGTCAATTAAAGTTGTTTGTATTCATCCACAAGCCAGGAATCAATATGTAAAGTTCCTAGGGTTCCAACTTTTGTTCTTATTCAACTAACTGTGATTTATTATGTGGTTGAGAATAGCAATTATATACACATTGTTTGACTTAAAATTCCACACAAAAATAAATAAAGTTAGAAGTCCTATTCATCAAAGTAGAAGTAGTCATTTCTTTAAAATAAAATGTTAATTGTAAAAAAAAATTAATTGTACAAAGCTCCTTAAAAATACCAGAAGTTAATGAAACATATAAAGGACAAAATAAAAATAACCTAATAACCCCCTCCCAAAAGATAATCATTATTGTCTTTTGATTTTATATATATTTTTGGACATAAATACAAACATATCCATAACAAAATGCCATCATGCTGTTTTATAATACTCAATAATATATCATATAAAATTTCCATATTTTTAAATGTAGATAAGTATCATCATTTTAGTGACTTCATAGTATTTCAAATTTAAACTATATCAAAATCCATTCAATCAGTTATCAAGTTGATGGGTATTAAGATTAATTCCATTTTTTTCCCATACATTCTTTCAATAGGCCAGTTATTTTAGGTAATTTCCTATAAGTGGAACTGATAAAAAAATGTTAAAATCTTTCACTTGTAATGTGAAAAGCATTTTATCTTGATAATAAATTTGAGAAACTAAAGAAGTTTTTCTTCATACAAAAAGATACTAACTTCAGTTTTCATACATTAACTCAGATATTTAGCTATACACAGAAATACTTTGGCACTAAATCTTCTCATTTATTTCAAGTTTCAGTATCTTTCCAAAATACTTATACAGTCATTGGGCCTTTATATTCTAATCTGAGCTCAACTATGTACTTTCTCAGATAAAATATTAAAATAAATTATATTGGCATTACTTTTAAAAACTGCAGATCTAATATATTAGAAGTCATGCAAGGAGTATGCTTTTTCACTAAGCATTTCTTTGTATTGCATTTGCTCCACTTTGACTTGATGAAATTAGAAAAGAAAAAAAATATTATTGCTACACCTTTTATTATGTTCCAGGCACATTATAAATGTTATTTCATATAATTAATAAAAATGCTATAAATTGGATGGCATTACCCCAATGTTACAAAAGAAATTGAGATTTAGATGTTGAAACTACTTGACCAAAATTGAGCTGGTTGTGTCAAGTAACTACATGCCTTTTTCTTCTTATATGCATTTTCTGTCCTTGCCCTGCTTTGTTCCCTGTCACACAGGGCTGATTTCCTGCAAACTACCTTGCTCAAGTTCTGTTTCCAACTGGTCTTCAGTCAATCAATGAGATGCCTGGTGGGTGATTGGAACATGAGAAAAAGGGGGAGCCAAGGTATTTCCCTTCTGCTCAGTAAGTTCCTCTACTCTGAGCAGTGTCTCCACAAGGCGATGTGTCTTGTTCATCATTTCAACTCCTCCCTTGGTGGATGAACTACTCCAGGGCAGCCCTCACTACGGTTCCAACCAGGTGGCCCTAATTCTAGGCTCTGTAACACCTTACATCTCTGACTCTCCAGCCTTAGAAAAGTAATAGTCATATTGCATGAATTTTTGGGTTTGGGTCCTTTTTCCTTTCGGGTGTTCCAATAACTGTGTCATTGGGTACCATTATTAAATTGGCACTATACAACTATTTGACACAGATTCTATTTTCCTGACTAGACCCAATAGTAAAGGTAGTAATTAAATCCAGGTCTATCTGAATCTTAGGTCTGCAGGTCTTCCTGTTTCTCATATAGGAATTCCTAATTGCTAATCATAAAGCAAAAGGGAAAATGACCAAAGTAATAGCAATAGGACCACAGTAGGAGGGATTATTTTGCTCAGTCTATACAATCTTCATCATGGAAAGTCAGACAAATACACAAATTTTCCATTTTTATCACTTTCTTTACTTCTCAATTTTATTTCCTGCATTTACAGGATTCCAGGGATCTTCTAGAGATGTAGAGCTTTTGTCTGGTCAGCAGAATATGTTATAAACCACCTTCCTGATAGTAACAAAGAGTTTGTTTGTCCTTTGGTACATATTTCAAGCTATAACTTTTGTCTATTCCCTATAGCTACAGGAAATTTATAATATACATGCATAAAGATGAGGGTTTGTGGCTTTTGTTGACGTTATTTGGTTGTTTTCATCACCTGTTTTGTCCAGTAAAAAAATCAGATATGTAAATAACTTGGGGACTTCATAGGTTCTTTCACTGGGCCGACATAGATTAATAATTAAGTTATATATATCACTTGCAGCTATGTGCAGAAATAGTGCTGAGAAGATTATAAAAATCTAATAACTCTTTTGCATTCCCACTTTCTTCTTCTGTGTTACTTCTCACCTTTCTGTTCTATAAACCCCAACAGGTACATACTGACTCCAAGAGGCCACTGCTCTAGCTTTACTGTGTAATAAGCCATTCCATATAAACAGAAAATTGTATTTGCATTTTAAGAATAAGGTGGTTCTTAGTGTAAATTAACATCCTTATTGCCTCTTTTTACATAAATTAGTGACATATGGATATAAAAAATATTTCAGTCAGTGGACTTTCTAAATGTTTTCAAGTTTTCTAATAATAATAATTATATAATAATTATCATAGGTAAAAACATTAATTGAGCACTTATTATATCCTGAGAAATTAGACTGTAATGAGTTAACAAACAGGATCTTTTTAAAAAGCAGTATATTATAAGAGGTATGTAAATGTCTATTCAGGGACTGGATGAATAGGGAAACTTCACTGAAAAACTGGCATTTAATCAGTATCATCAACAAGCACATAAGGAAGCCTATCATGTAAGCAAACACATATTATGCCAAATGTTACGTAAGACTGGCCCAGATCACTTCATCCCTTTTCAAGTTAGTTTCTGCTCATATGCAAAAACTCAGATTTCAAAATTTAAATACTCATGTAACAGAAAAAGTATAGTTATATGCTAAACATTTTAGCATGCATATTTGCACTTACCTTCTTTAAAGCTTTATCGTTATCTCAATTATAATTTAAAAATACACTTAAATACTTCACTCTAAATGATGAGTGTGTTGCTAATGGCAATAACACAGGTTGCTAATTGACAGCTGAATTCACTTATTTAATGCATTTTTTTTTAAGAATCAATATATGGGGACAAGGGGGTGCCCAGCTGGATCAGTTGGTTAAACATCCGACTCTTGTTTTCAGCTCAGGTCATGATTTCACAGTTCGTGAGTTCAAGCCCTGTGTGGGGCTCCATACTGACAGTGTAGAGACCGCTTGGAGTTGTCTCTCTCCATCTCTCTCTGCCCCTCTCTCTTTCAAAATAAATGAATAAACTTAAAAAAAATAAATAATGAACATATAGGGAAATGGTGAAAAGCACAGAATCTGGATTTCTGCTGTCTGGAAATAAATCTTGGTTTTGTCATTTAGTAGCTTAGGATACTCCAAGTAAGTAGTGGAAGAACTCTATTGCCTGTTTCCTCATCAAACAATGAGAATATTGATAGTGCTTATCTTATATGGTTAAAGGGCTAAATGAAAACTAAAGAGTTAACCTATATAAAGTGCTTATATGTATACACAGTGACCTATATAATTTACCTCCCAGATCATAGTGAGTATTGTATAATAACTATTATTAATAAGTGATTTTTGCAATGACTAATGAAAGTTAGTAGATTATGTGCTGTAATAAAGAGTTGTTAATATAAAGTTTATAGACTAGGTGCAGAAATTATAATTAGCTTTACATTTCTGTAATTGAAACTACAAATATAAAATAAAAGGTCCACTGTCTATGTGAAATATAACATCCATCTCTTCTCATGAATTTACTACTACATTCTGAGATTTTTGAGAATCTTCAGTGACTTAATATGTATAACCAGATATCATTAGTTTTAAGGTTAGAACGTTATGTCAACATTAGGCTATTAATAATAACTATTCCCTTAGTCAAAGTGTTTAACAGTTTTGGGGTTTGTGTTCATTTACTTTCACTCATGGTCACCTAAGACTAATATCTGTACCATATGTTTCTTTTCTGAATTAGTAGTAAGCTCTGATACTGAAATACAGTACAAAATTAATGGACACTGATTTACTCACCTAAGTGGACAACTGAAAATTGTAATAAGCGTTTTACATGAAAGATGTAGCTAAATACAAGGACTTGCTACTGATTCATCTCCATTCTCTTCTATCTGGACACACAGTGTTTTCTTGACTTTCACACTGGTCCTCATCTTTTAGCTCCTCATTTTCCAGCATCTTTGACTCTTCTGGGCTGCCTCAATGTACAATTATTATATAAATATTCATTTGGTATTCTTTCATCAAGAGCGGTTCTTTTTTATTGCTTCTGCGGTTGCTGCTGTTATTGCATTTTTCCCATTTTATGTATTTCATTACCTTTTGGTACACTTTTATCACAAGATGCATCCTTCTGACAAAATCAGCATTCTTTTTCAAGATTCACATTTTCTTTTTATTCTTTCTTTTGGTCACCTGACTGATAAGGAAAGTCTTGGGCTTTCACTTGCTCTTAAGAATCACAACCTTGATGCCAAGACCGTAGGAACAATTTCTTAACAGGTCATATACCTGGATTCTACACCAGTATCTCCCTAGTATCCTGTAAGCACAAATGCCAATCTCCTGACTGGCGCTGTCAGTGTACAGATGAGGACACAGATCAATAGTGATGCAAAGTGAGTGGTGGATGCATGTAGGAGAGACATTTACTTCAATGTGAAATGCATGTGCATGAGAGGATTGTTATTGAAGGGTTCTGAAAAAGGTGAAGTAGTTGCACCAGAACTGGGGTTCACTATTCCCTTATCATCTGCTCTTTGGACCTCTTTTCTAAGAAGGCTATTCATATCATCCACATGGTTTTGCAAAAAGGAAATGTCAAGAGAGGACTGGGTACATAGTTTATGGAGCCCAGTGCATATTGAAAATGGGAGACACCTAGTAAAGACTTTCCTAGTACAGAAATTATTAAGAATTTCAGGACAGTGACAGCATAGCACAAAGCCAAGCACTGGGCCCTTCTGAGCATGGGGGCCTGTGTGCCTGCATGAAGTCAGCTGTGGTCAGAAGGAAGAATGAATCTTAAGGGAAAAAAAGAGATACCTTTACTCTATTTTCTATTACAAAACCCCTTGTTATTCTTCAGCCATGGCTAACAGACATAACTGTAATGCCTTTTAAAACTTATAGCTTGCACTGAATTGAATTCACTTCTGCTAGTATTTATGGAGCAGTTACTTTGTATAGGAGACCACATTTATTACGGGAAAAGAAAGGTATACTCAGGGTCCTAAAAAAGATCAAAGAGTACTAGAGACAGAATTGTATACAGCCACTGAAATAAACATCTGACTGTGGGAAATGCTGTAATAAAGCTATGAATATTAAGTGTCCCTTTCACTTGCTCCTGCTGCATTGCATTGGCTTGTTTGCTTATATGTCACCCAGGAGTCCTCAAGTCTTGTTTATTACATTAATCTCAGTGCTTAACATTTTACCTGTGTACAAGAAATTTTGAAGATTTTTAATTTATGAGAAATAAGTGGTCCATTATGAAAAATCATAAAATATCTTATTTTCTAGTTTATGACTGAAAAAGCATAAGCTTTTAAACCACTTGTTAAATGAGTTTGAATTTCAGCTCTGAATCCTATTTCTTTCATGTCATAGACAAGTCAGGTATTTGTTCTGTCCTTTAGTAGCATAAGGGTTCATCAATGTGAAGGATGATTTGAAAATTAGAAGTGCTGTACACACAGTGCGTGGCTCCTCCTCCACTCAAAGTTCTGTATAGATTTAAATCTCTCTCTGATCTTCTGTTTGTCTATTTACTATAGTATGAAAAAAGCACAAACTCTGGAGCCAGATTTACCAGGCTCAAAACCAAAATTTACCACTTACTGTGTGGCCCTGGTCAGGTTAGTTAACTTCTCTAGGCCTCTGTTTTCTTCGTGTATGAAATAGGGACAAAAGCAAAACCACCTATATGATGTTGTTGTGAAGATTCTATTCTATGTAAAGCACTGGAAGCTACGTTTGATCCATAGTAAACATTTCATAGTCTTTGCAATTATGACTGTTACCCTAACCCCATTATTTAATTGTACCAGCATCAAAGCCTCAACTTCTTATTAGACTCCTTGTTACATTTGTTCCCATGTCACTTTATCTCTTTTGTTCCACAGCAATGACTTTCCTCTAGTTAATATGTGTACCTATTCCTGGATGAAATACTAATTTTTTTTTCTTGACATATAAACACTTTCATTGGCTTTTTTATTTATAGAATAAATCTTTTTTTTAATCTAAAATCACCTCTCTTATTTCCAGTTTCTGAGAGCTCTTATATCTATATTTCAGATTTGTATTTAAATTTACTATTTTATTTGTCCAGTTAGTTGCTTTTCTACCTAAATAAATATAGTCAAAGCCTCATATTTATTGTCTCTTCCATTACCTTTACTTATTTTAACATGTCAAAAGAAAGCTAACAGTTTAAAATGATTTATCATTCCATATATGTGCCCAGAGTGAAACTAATTAAAATTGTGAAACCAATTAACAAATATTTGTATATTCATAGTGAGTGTTTTCAGCAGAGTCAAAATATTGGAAAGTAACTAGGACAAGGGGTCAAGGAAAAGTAACTTGGATAAGAATTTGCATCTTGATTTTGTTTCTGCCCATTCTGACATTGGGCAGATTTCTCAAACTTTCTGACCTCAATTTCCTTCTCTATCAAATAGGGGAAAGAACACTAACTCTACTTAATTAACATGAATACTGTCAGAATCAAAATATGCAAATTAATTTGAACTTAGAGACAGTATAAATAGATTTTAAATATAAATATTTATAACATATTCATATGTTAAAATAAACATTAAGCATAGGGTTATAAATGTAATATTTATTTATTATTATTATAACATTCCAAAATAACAAAACTATTTTAATTATACTTAACATATTTTGCTTTGCTGAATAAACTAATACAACTTTGACTATCGTTAGAAAAACTCTTAAAAAGGCATTTAGAACAAAAACATGAATCAATTCTGTTTATGATGATGATTCCAAATTTTTACGAATGAAAAAAAAAAGAATAGTGAGCTGATGCAAATTAAATTTGAGTCCTAATCTTTGATATAATGAGTCCTACAAAATGATACTTTTGGTATGACTTAGGGTATGTACCTTACTTAGCAACAAATCAAATTTCCTCTTGAAATAATATGAAAATGAAGAGTACACTTTGCCACAATTTTGCCAAAAAACTCCTAATTTGATCCCTTACATATATATATATATATATATATATATATATATATATATATAATTGTGTCCATTGTGATAACTAGAAATGGATACCATTATTTTTTGAAGGAAAATTTGGAAATGTAACTAAGCAATGGAAGGTAAAACAGATAAAAGAAAGCTTTACAAAGTTCTGAAGCTTTTTAATACAATGCTACCTAAAATATAGGGAATATTTTTCCTATTATTTAAAATTCAAAACAGACTTTTAGCACAATGTTACCAATTTCCTAGAACATCATAATTGTTGGGAGAGTTAAAGAAGAAAGGAAAATTCATTTATGTAGGAAAAGGAAACCTAGACACAGAAGGCAATAAAAATAGAAATATATTAAAAAAACAGAATAAGCTTAATAAAAAATGCTTAGGATTCTGAAAAATATAATATTATGTAAATTTAAAGTTATTTAACAAAAGTCAACAGTAGATTGGAAAATCCAGTGTTATCATCTCTATTTGTGGATTCACTCAAATTTTAGTGTATTTTTAGTGAGCCCTTGTTATGCACAAAGCAATGTTCTATACTCAGGAAAACATTAAAAATAATCATTAAGAGACATGCCCTCAAATTTCCTACAGCCAAATAGAATTTCTAATATATGAATATAAATAATCATAATGCAGAGCAGAAACAGTAGACGCAGCAGACATCACACCAGTTGCTACATTATGAGAAGAATCAAAGATGGATGCAAATGGAAAGCAGTTCTTGAATTGGGAAGAGTGGTTTTCATATAAGGCAGGGAAGCAGAATATTGCATGATAAAAAACGACACAATTATATACGAAGAACAGCAATTCCATTTAGAGTCAAGTGTAGTACATGTATAAGTAGTTGGTGGGGGAACAGAAAAATGAGAGAATTCAATAAGGATTTGAAGTGTTTGAATAAAAGCTAAATATCTTTGTTTTATTGGTAAATAGAGCAATTGTATGCATTTATTTTTTAGACAAGAAAATAATGTCACTGAAAGAGTTTAAAACACAAAATATCCTCGACATATGATGTCAGGGACCCCACTAAAGGTTTCCCAACTCCAGATAAACTGGCACTGCAGGTATACAGCAAAAAGAGCCCAGTGTAGTGCTTACTGTAGGAATAGAACATGGAACAAGAGCGGCTGAGGGGTGGGTCTTAACCACTCACTTCACCCTCATTCATCCGCCTTCCTAACTAACTTTAACATAAAATTTTCTAAAATGTTTTATATTGTGCAATCACACCTTTCCTTTTTTTTTTTTTAAGAGAGAGGGTACAGGGGAGATGGGAGGGACAGGGGCAGAAGCACAGAGAGTAATAATCTTAAGTAGGTTCCATGCTCACCATGAAGCCCCATAACCCTGGGATCATGACCTGAGTCAAAATCAAGAGTCAGATGCTCAACTTACTAAGCCTGTTAGCTTTCCCTTTTGCCTCAAAACTGCTACCCGTAAGTTCCTCTGATAGAAATTCTGGACCCACTACTGGAGAAGGCCTTTGTTAAGAAAGAATAAATGTTATTTACTTGCTAGAAAGTAAAATATCCAAGATCATTGGCAGGTCAGGTTGAATGGCTGGAGTAATTATAAGTGGGAAATATGCTAGTGTGTAGATATACAATATTAGCTTACTGTTAGCTGTAATGCATTTGAAGTGCCACTTGACACAATATGAAGTTACTGAGTCAGTAAGTAGAAATCAATGACATGAGCTTGAGGATAGCCTCAACTATTTTCAGAGCTAAGGGAAGAAGACACAAGTATGGGTCATACCAGGCAGGGAGAATAAATATGACAGAAGAAATAAGTTGAAGAAAGGACATTGGGAAAGATCCAAATTCAACACATGAAAGATGAAGAATCACTAAATACAAGGTATGCATTCAGGAGAACAAAATAAGATGACAAGGGGAGATTAAAAATGTAGAAAGTGAGTAACTGATAGGCAAAAATCCACCTCAATTCTTTTTACCTTATCCAATGTTTTATTTTTTTTTATATGTTGGTCATTTGTTGTAATGTTTCTATAAGCATCAAGAAGTAGAGAGAAAATATGGAAACATAATCATCCACAATCCTAAAATCTAGAATTGGCCACTGATAAGATTTTGGCCACTTTCCCTTCATGCTACATAAATGTGCTTTACTTTTGTTAAATCATACTATATATACAATGTCATATTTTAGTTTTATGATTACTTATTTGATGACTTATACTTCGCATTTCATTTAAAACTCTTCTTAAATATTATTTTTAATGTAGGCAAAATATCTACCTTATATCTATGTAAGATAATAATTGCCACATCTTATGCTTATAAAGTATATTTTAAATATATCTCTTATTCTGTCCCTTTGAAAAAACACTCAGAGGGTGTGTGTGTGTGTGTGTGTGTGTGTGTGTGTGTGTGTGTGTGTGTTTTCCTTTGTAAATAGAAAAGACCAAAACCCTAAATTCATAGGCCAAAGAATTGGCAATGTAAGTTAAAGGTTTTTCCCTTGCTATATTTATTCATTCCCTGATTACATCATCCCTTGGACTAAAAACAAAAGAGTTTCAATCTAGGGCAGTGGTTCTCTCTGAGGGCACATTTTGAATATTTGTGTTTGGGGATACTAGAGGTAACAATGATTAGACACCACTGGCATTGGCAACTGTAGCACCTGTCATAATTACGTAAGAAGAGACATCCACATTCTCTATTATAACATCTCACACAAGTTTGCTGAACATATACATATTGAAATGAATGTTAGTTTACACATGCATTTTTTAAATTTCTTCTATATGTTTCTGTTCATTAGTTATATTCAGTTTTAAAATTTGTGTGGGTAAGTAGGTCATATTCTATATAAATTTCATTTCAGGATAATAAAGTGAATATTATAAACAGTGGCTATGAATGGGGACATTGATTCTGAAAGGTAACAACTATTAGTTAAAGGTCTTCATTTTCAAAAATTTCTTCTTAATAATTGGTAAGATACCACCTGCTTGCTAACCTAATAATGTCTCAGTGTATTTACTTTAACACAGTCCTACGCATTAAAACACTTTTGTATTTATTGACTTTGTTAAGATAGGAGAGAGGTATAAATATTTGAAGAAACTTGATTTATTAAAATGTAATAATTTGAAAGCAAGTGGAAATAGACTAAGAACATCAATGCAGTACCTAACAGTAGTAAATTCCAATTTGTTGGTGTTCGAAGGATCATTAAATAGGTATGATATCAGGGCACCTGGGTGGCTCAGTCGGTTAAGCGTCCGACTTCAGCCAGGTCACGATCTCGCTGTCAGTGAGTTCGAGCCCCGCGTCTGGCTCTGGGCTGATGGCTCAGAGCCTGGAGCCTGCTTCCGATTCTGTGTCTCCCTCTCTCTCTGCCCCGTTCATGCTCTGTCTCTCTCTCTGTGTCTCAAAAATAAATAAACGTAAAAAAAAATAGGTATGATATCATCTTGAGATCATTGTTTAGGTTTGATGACTGAAACCTCTGAGAAATGCATCTGTGATCATTTTTTTTTCTTAAGTTACAGATTACTTGAAAAAACAAAAATGGACTAGACCAAATTTCCTGGGCAAATGTAGAAAGCATCATTATAGTTGTCTGAACAAATGAAACCTGAGGAATGTTTTCGATATGCCTGCCTATGCTTTATGTTTACTGAAGTAAGAATATCTATTTGTTAAATTAATGAGGTTGTAGCTTCACAGTTAATTCCAAAGAGTTCACTCAATGAAAAGCACTAAACATATTATAGAGACAGCAACAAGGGGTTTACTTCTTTGGCAAGCCAGCTTTTCCATTTTATTGAGAAATGAAGAACAACATATGTTAGAGTAATTGAAAAAGCAAAATGCAATTTTTTTGCAAATATTTAAAAACTATTATATGCATTTATATTTCAATTTCAGGGAATTACATTTGCATTTGGAAAGTGAAAATTTCCATTTTCACCATATACCCCATGATTTCATGACAATAGTACATATATTCTTCTGAAAATGAAACATTATTTTTCAATAGGTGAGCAAAATCGGTAGCAGGTCTTAAATGGAGCTAATGCAGCTGTCTCCAAAGAACATCTTCTGTCTCACTAAAAGTTATGCACACCATCTAAAACTTTCAATGGCTTCTTATTTCCTATTGCATCAGGTCGACATTCCTCCCTAAAATGTTCTTAGTACATTTATACAAACCTATTTCCTATTTTTCTCAAAACATGTTTCAGAAACTGCTGTTGCTTATTCAATAACCGTGATCTCCTTTTTCCTTCCTAGCAGGTTTCTGCCCCCTTCCAGAATGAAAAGGGGACAAATCACAAATATTAGTTATGTTAATCATATTTCCAATTCCAATGAAGGCTGTGACTTAGTTTGATCAATTAAGGGGATTCTACTGTAGAAAATGTAACGAAATATTTCTTCACACTGAAGAAAAGGTAAATGGAAGAATCCACCCCTTTCCTGCTGTATAGAGTTGTATCTGGCTATGATGTTTTGAACTGTGGCAGAAACCTAATTATTTTCAAAAGACCAACCTGAGGACCAAGTTCACATCTTAAGGGCAGAAGACAAAAAAGACTTCACACTGGAACTTGATGCCGTAACTAAATCATTGTTTGCACAGCTTCTGTCCACTCCACATCGTGATTGCTGAGGAGGTGATTGTTACGTGAGGTACTATATCCCCTTTATTTGTGCACCATTAAGAGTTGGGTTTTCTCTTTTTTTGCTTCCAAAAACATGGTAACAGATGAAATGTGTAATACAGTATTCATACTCATATCTATTATGATCTTATTCCCTTTGCCTTGAATACTCTATGTTCTCCTTTAAGCTTATTCAAATTCTTGGTATATTCAAAAAACAGCATGAAACTCACCTCCTGTATAATCTTATGGTTAATGTCATTATCTTCACTTTTCTTTCTGTGAATATGCCCAGCAATAAACAATTTGGAACCAAATAAAACTATATTTTAGTGCTTAGCATTTGTTTTATAATGAAATTATACACTCTGCATTTATTGAGCATCTATAAAGTCAGACCCAGTGTTATACATGTTAGATTTAAAGCATAATAGTACTCTGTTCCTGTCCACAAACAGTTCAAGGTTAGAAGAAAAAACAAATACAAACAAAAGCAATCTCTTTATCTATTTCTGCAAAGGCTGAAATACTGTTATGTATAAAAGGAAGTGGTAGCAGAAAAGAGACAGTAATCCGATCTATCTGGATGCAGTCAGAAACTGTGAGTTATGTCTAAAGGATGAGTTAAATCCACCAGCTTGACAAGGGTGTTTAAGGATTTTATAGTCAGAAAGGATAGGATGTGCAAAGGCAAAGAGGTATGAAACAGTATGACACATTCAAGGACCTGAAGTTAATTTGTTTTGGTTCAAGAATAAACTACAAGAGGAAAAGGGCTCATAAATTAAACCAGAAAGGTAGGCAATGAATATATCGTAAAATATTTATATTATGTATTTATTTTACAATTAAATTGTGAGGTCACTTATGTTTTCAGTGAACATATTCTAGAATTGCAAGATCATAGCAATTGAAACTTCCTGTACTTTGGACCCATACATTGCTTGAACTTGTCTGACAGTGCATATTGATTCCTGAGATAAATAGTATAGTTATTAAGTGCTATTTCATTTTTTAAATTATTTATTTATTACTTTTTTAACAATAGCACCCCAAACTGCAGTGATTATTGCAGGAATTCTACTTATTTGTGGATTTGCTGTGTTGGTTATCGAGATAGAGCTGGAAAATCTAGCAAGTAACTTTTAATACTATTTCCTCTTCGTTAGTGATAAAATTTTCTATTGTCAGAGCAAATCTCAAAGTTCTGTTTTGTATATCTACCTCCGTAAAGTTATGTTTTACACTAGCTGGATATGTACCATAAAAATTCCCCAAACAGAAATCCACCAAAAGTCTCTTTGGATAGAGTCACTTTATCTAAATTTATGGATACACAGATTATTGCTAATCAACAATAAATATATATTTAACATTTCTTTCCTTAAAGCAGTATATTCAGTATCAGATAAAATTTTAATTCTAAATTTATTTTCTAAAAGTTACCTTTTCTATTCAAGAAAGAAAATTACACATTGATAGTAAAATTCACTTTAACTAGATATCAAATTGTTGGTAAAAACGAAGAAAATAAAAATAATATTAAACCTTGTTTTATGTTCTTTTTAGAAATAACAATTATTTTTACTATTTTTTTATTATTGTTATTTTTTAGAAAGAGACAGTGCAAGTGGGGGAGGAACAGAGAGAGAGGGAGACAGAGCATCCCAAGCAGGCTTCGCACTGTCAGTACAGAGCCCAATGCAGGGCTCAAACCCATGAAACCGTGAGATCGTGACCTGAGCTGAAACCAAGAGTCAGATGCTTAACTGACTGAGCCACCCAGGTGCCCCATAAAAAGCAATTATTATTTTTTACATCACTGGGAACTAATAGCTGAATTAAAACTTACCAATGGTATTAGCAAAGACACGAAAGTAAACTTTGAGGACACACTCTCCATTTAAAGTTCACTGAAGAGGAAGAGAAAGCTTGAGATAATTCTCATCATGCTTTAGTAACACAGTGTAACCATAATTATGTTTCAGCTAAATTGGAGATAAGGATTTGGTTATTTTCTGTCTCCAAAAGAAATTCAGAGACAGTTTAAATGTGTATCACTAAGGACTATAAAATAATACAAAGTGTATCTAGAATCCATCGGAATAGTGTTGAACATGTGGGGACTATCACCATATGTAATTATTTGTTTGCAGTGCTGATATTAAATATTGTCAGTTCAAAGTATTGGCAAAGCGTTCATCACCCTTACCATTACATAAATACCAGCAGCATTGTATTAGTAATTTCTTCCTCCCCTGTAACAACATATCACATAACTTTTATTTTAAATTTTGATTGTTTATTAAACTTTATAATAGTGTTAAGAGTAGCAACATATCCCAAATGCCTTCTCCTAAATATCTGAATTTGAGACCAAGGTATGCCACAGAAGGCCACATAAACTCAATACCATCATAAATGCAATATGCTAGCACAGCTTAGCCTGTCTCCTGAGTACCGTAGGAAACAAATTGCACTTGGACCTACAAGAAATCTAGTGCCACTGAATTATAATTGTTAACATGTGTAAAAAATGTATGATTGGATCAGTTGTAAGAAGAAAAACAATAAAGTAAACAATCCTTTGGGAGAAGGAAAATTTTTATATGATTCAAGGGAACAAAAATACACAACGGGCTACAATTTTCATTTATTGTAAAATGCACAGCCATTTTCCCTGATGCTTTCCCAGCAGACTCTTCCTTCCTTTAATCTATATGCCCTTTGAAAAATGTCATACACATAGGATTTATTTTCCAAATACTAAAATAAAATAAAACAAAAACAAAAAACTAAATGCTGCATTTCCATGGAAAATATCAGAATATCTTTTTTTTTCCAAACGATGTCATACTAAAGTAGACATAGAAGTCCATTTTTAAAAAACAAATATTTGTGAATATATCCATGGGGTGGCAAATACTGATGAACTAACTTCTCATCTATTTAAAAAAGCTCAATATTTTGTATCTTGTGTTATCACTAAATGACCTCTTATATAATTTTAAACGCTACCATACATCAATAGTAAGAGTTTGTATTTTTGTTGAGACAAGCTTCTTCTTAATGATTGTATCTATTTCACTTTTACCATTGTGTGCTTCTGTGGGGACAGGGGAGATATAGAAGTGCAAAAAAATATTTCACGAATGCAACATTAATCTTAATTTGGTGAGCAAAAAATATTGAAGTAATACTATCATAACCGCTTTTATTCTTAAACCAGATTGTAACTTTCTGATCATAGAGTGTTTTATAACAATTCCCTTAACAGCTGTCAGTATACATTAAATGAAAGAATATAATAATTCTATTAAATACATACTATTTAAAAGAGATATAAAACAAGAAAGGTTCCTGTGGTAATGGAAGGAGTATTACCGCAATTTTTCTTTTATATTTTTATAGCTTTGAGGTAGCCTAAGGATAAAATGTTGCTTCTAATGTTACCTTTCTTTTGATTTGTCTTACCAACATTTATTTCAAAGTTTAGATGATGACCAACCAAACATAAATCTACTTTTACTTAACACAATCTAAAATAAAAGGGATAATGTTTGCACAATTTGTATTTTCATTGTTGTAGAATATGTATTTTGAGCAAATCACTCTTCCTGTTATTTGCATCTATATTTTTAAACATTTCTGTTTATTGATATTAAATATGCTATATTTATTACTGAACATCAAAAACATATACAAACCATACTTACGTATAAATAGTTCATATACTAATTTAAATGATTTTATGACTTATTTGGTTGTATAAACAAAATATGACTTTCAAGGATGTTATTGGAGAAACTTAAATCTTTGCAGTTTGTTGATGTGTTACTGGAGATGTTATAAAAACAATGAATAACCCATGAAAGTACAGAATCTATAATCAATTCTAAACTTTATTGCAGTTTCACTTGAATACGTGGTTCATTAATGTGTACACTTCATAGTACACAATAAAAATATTACATTATTTTATGCTGTGTTTTTCAGTGTCATATATTTTATATTATCACAATTACTTTAGTCCACAGAAGCACATGTCTAATGACTGGTATATATTCTAAGTAAAAGAGTATTGCGCCTTGAAGCATGTGCCTCGTTTTTAGTTTGAAACCACTGAGCCTTTCCTGGAACACAGTAGACACTCAAGAAATCTTTGATGGAGTGAATGGCAGTAGCGAACATATTTGACAAATTGCCATAAAAAAATACACCAACCACTGATAATTGGACTGGGTTTTTCATAAAAATTACATTATAAAAATTAGAAATTTAACTTCTGTGGCATCTAGTTTTAATTTTAAAAGGTTCAGTAAGCATGTGATAATTAGCAGTAGGAGATATTTCTTTCCTTTCTGGAAGAATTAACACTTAGTTGAGACAGAAGACAGAGAAAAGCCACAGGACAATTAAAAGTACAATGTGAGTTGCTATTACAAAATGGCACAACTATTAACTAAATGTAATGTGATTTTTATATCCAAAACTGCATTATGCTTTTAAGCAATAATTTTAGAAAACTAGATACTTAACGCCAATCACAATTTCATAATTCAAAGCACTTTTAGCTCCTATTTTAATATTATTTCACTGAATAAACTCCATGATAACAATTTTTCACAAACCGGATTCCACTTTATTAATTTACTATGCATATGGACTGGTTTCAGAACCAAGGGAATTTTTTTTTCTATCCACGTTAAAGAAATTATGTTTCAGAAATGTAGAATTTTTTGAGTTCTGGAACTGGTATATACTTTTAACATCCATCCCAATCATTTCTTTCATTACAGAAAGTTCCCTCACATCTCCTTCATACTCACTCCAAGACCCTTATAGACCACTGTTGCTCTGATTTCTATCACCTTTGATAGTTTAGCTAGAGTTTTCAACTTCATGTAAGCGGAATTACACAATATGTACTATTGTGTCTCATTTTTTTTCTCATCTGTTAAATGTGTTTTGACGTTTGTGTGATTATATCATAATTTCCTAATTTTTAAAAATAGAATTCATCAGGGAAACCATCTTAGCCTAAAGTTTTCTTTATGGAAATGTTCTGATAACAAATTCAATTTCTTTCATAGGTATAGGACTATTTGGATATCCTATTTTTTCTTGTGCCAATTTTGATAATCATGTTTTTCAAGGAATTTGTCAATTTTTTCTATACTGCAGATAATTACAACAAATTTAATCTCTAAAGTCGTTTTTTTTTTCAGAAATACTTAAAAGTTCTTCAGTGTGAAATTCAAGTGTTTAAATAAGAGCAATTATTTGGGTAAGTAATAGTTATTTTAGAATTCAAAAAGTAAAAATTATAAATGGAAATTACTCATAGGGTAAATATTTGATACTTGCAGTTTATATATATATATATATATATATATATATATATATATATACACACACACACATATATATAGAGAGAGAGCAGTAAAATATATATTAGTTATATATATTGGCTTGCAGTTAAAAGTTCTCTGATATTAAGCTTAAGGTTGGGTATTTTCCAGCTTTTCTTAGTTATAATTTCTGCTGTAGTAACATAAACATGCAAAAAAATATCCTCTTTTAAAATCTTCCTTAATCCATATAATATGTGCAAAATTCCACTAATTTGCTCTTTCTATATAATTGCAGATTTTTTTTCCCTTTTAAGGTAAACGGTTCCCCTAGTTTTATGGACTGTGGCATTTTCAGTTTATGCATAATTTAATGATACTGTAAATTCTAATCCTAATCACTCTCATCAATTTGCTTTCCAGAATGAAATACGAGTAGACTTTATATAAAGTCAAAAATGTATCTGTTTAGAGGCAGACAGGCTAGATTCAAGCATCTATCTGCAGCCAACTAGTAGTGTGACTTTAGGTACATATTTTACACTCTTTCAGCTTTGGTTTTATAATTAAAATACCAAGTTATTGGTTGTCATGATGATTCGATGAGATCATGAATATAACCCTGAAGAATTAGCTTACCATACTACCTGACACATTGTGCATTCTAAGCCTTGCTGCCTACAGTGTAGTTCAAAGCCACCAACATCAACATCTCCTCTGAATCTGCAGAATGTCAGCTACCATCACAAACTTAACAAGTCAGCATCTGCCTTTTAACAAGTTTCTAGATAACCTGTATGCTCAATCCAGTTTCAGTATCAGTTTCTAAAGTAATATTAGTACTATGAGAGTATTATAAAAGTACTCTTAATTTGTACTGACATTGCTCTGGCCATTTGAGCAAATTCTCTAGGCTAATTATATTAATATTGAAGTCTGACAGTAAGAGGTACACATAATATCTGAGTGATACCCACTAGGGTAAGTTTGAAAAAAAAATATTCTAAAACCATTGATATCATTTGATTTGAATATTCAAAATACATTTAATTAAAAAAAAACATGACCACCTGTCTTATAAGGCATCTCCTATATATGAGAATGGAATACTTGTTTTTACTTAGAAGCATAGATATAATGATCTTATTATTATATATTTGCTTATCTTTTGAGCCATCTATTTTGGTATCTGCATGCATATGGAGATATATGGAGGTAGCTCTGTCAAATGCTGGACATGGTTCTATCCGGACAGAGGAATGACAGGATTCAGGGCAGGCTATCCCAAAATGTGTCACTATGGCATATGGATTATTTTGAGCTGAAGACAATTTAGCCTCAACAGACTTAATAAGAGCATTTTACTACCCCTTAATTGCCTGAAAGAATTTAGGTAGGGATCTTGTACCAGGAAGACAGCTATTTCCAAATATACTTTTTTTTTTTTTTTTTTGTAACTTAAGCAAGACTTCTCTGCATGGCATGGCAAATACTTATTTGTCAACATTTTATCTTCTTGTGAATTGTCTTCCTTCCTTTGAAGTCTTAGACCCCTAACCTCTTCTATCTGGCTCAAGATGGCATATAAACCTCAACTGTCTGCCTATCAGAGAGCTTCTCATGTTTTCATGGGGTTCCTTTGTTTTTCTTCTGTTAATCTGTTATATGTCAATTTAATTATTCAGATCAGCCAAATAAAATAAAAGCGAAGAGTAGAAAAGTTTTCCTCTCCTGAAGAGGCTCAGGGTGTTTTCTTCACTTTCTTCTTCTCTTTACTTTTCCATATTGCTTTCATTTTATTAATAAAAAGAAACCACTTAAAATTCGTTTCAGAAACAAAATCATTACTCTTGAAGTTGTTTTTTTTTTTTAAAGCCACTTAAAATGTAATCCAAAACTCCCTTTGCATGAAAATCTCCTTGAGAAAAGAAAGGGGAAGACCTAGGTAAAAAGAGGAAGATGAGAAGATTCATCACCAGTAAACCAGATAGTCAGTGATAGAAGATGGATTTTGGCGTTACAACAAGTTGAAGTTATTAGGGGAAATATATTGCCTGAAACACAGCCAGGGAAACTCTTGACAGAGCAATTTTCGTGCCAATAGGGACTAAGTAGTCATCAGGAAGTCAGCTCACCAGAATTGTGGGAGAGATTGAGCCTGAAGAGAGAAGCCAGTGAGGCTGGCTGGCAGCTCAGACCTCATTATTAGAAGAGGGAGATCTGTCCCCTACACCTGAGGAAGTTAAGTGGCTAATTAAATCTTCTCCTGCTGATGCTAGGAAGCAAGCCTGAGGGATCAGCTTTAACCCCATTGCACTGCTGTGAGCAGTAACACTGGTATGAGCAGGGATCTTAAAATTGCTACCAGAAGCAAGGGATGCTGGTGAAGTTTAAATGTTTAGCAGAGTAATTCCTAGAAGACAAGTAAAACTAAAGGACAAGAAATTAGTATTTATAAAACAGGCTATTTTCATGGTATCTAAATTTTTTCCTAAATAATAACAATTTATGGACTTTTGAAACATATATTTACTAAGTGTATCTGATATATACCAGGTACTAATGCAAGGTGCTGAGGATGAATACATAAAAACATGCAGTACTTGTTCTCTAGCAGTTTATGGTCCAGCAGGAGTGATCGATTTGTAAACTAATAATCGTAGTACGATACAATCACAGAGATATTTATAATACAACATTGGAGGGATTTAAGCACACTGTGGTATCAAGGCATTCACCAACTTAACAAAACATAGGCAACTTCCAGGGGAAAAATTAAGGAGAATATATTTGACCTTGACTTATAGACTCTCTTTTTAGTGTATCCTCTGTCCACTATTTGTTTTTCACCCTCACTTAAATATCACCTGACCTTTATCTGCCCCATTATCCTAACCCTAGTTTATAGCTAGGTGATAAAAATTCCAGTGAAATTTCAGATGGCTCTACATTAGCAAATTAGCCAGAAGGAGAGGTATATTTATATTTCAAGAGTCAATCTGGAGTGGGGTTAGTGGAATGAAGCCCTCATTTTCTAAAGGATCAACTCTGAAAAGCTCAATTTGCTAAAAAATGATTCCTCACTGATGACCTTCTACTAAGTTTGGCAATAATCCTCAACGATATCAACTTCCTAGACATGCTTTCAAATTAGGGTAAGAATGAATTGTTGCCAACAACCATGAATAATGGTTCCCTTCCTAAGGAAGGGAAATGGAATTATCTGCTGGAATTATGGCTAATGCAAGGTAAGAATCCATGAGACTTCCTCTTTTATTCACTAAAGGTCACTCTTTCTTAGGGATATCTGACATTTTAAAAATTGTATTCAACTTTTAGAACTCTAAAGCCCTAAGCCTTTTTGCAATTAATTTTCTACTTCTTCAACCAAAATGTACTCAATCCTATTATGTGCTAATTTATTTTATGTAACCTCTAATAGATTTTCCTGCCTTATTTTCACATACTTCTGATTTACTCATTCAAACTATTCTTTCTAAAGGTCAAAATTGACTATGTAAATTACTTCAGTAAAATTCTTCTAAGGCTTGGGGGATTTCTGGGGAAGATGGCAGAGGATGAAAACCCTAGGCTCACCTGGTCCCATGGATACAATTAGATAACACTCCCATCAGTGTAAGTAAACCAGAAAATGACCTGAAAACTGGAAGAATAAACTCCACAACTAAATGTAGAGAAAAGGCCACATCCAAGGGAGTAGAAAGGGTAGAGATACAGTCAGGAACTAAGTAGGCTCAAGGGACTGTCAGTGGAAAGGTGGGGCCCTGTGGGCAAGGAAAGGGGAGAAAAACAAATGCCCAAATTGGGAGACCAGATGGGGAAGATGAAGCCCACAACATTTGGCTTTGATAAACAGAAGGGTCAAATTGCATGAATTCTTACAACCAGTGGGCCTTAAAACCTGGAATTAAAAAAAAAAAAATCAGTTGGCTCTGCTCTAGGAGAGCTGGGAGGATGAGAGGAAACTGAGTTCCTGTCCTTAAAGAGATAGCACAATAAAAAGCTCAGTGAGATATAGCATAGAAGCAGCAGTTTGAAAGGCACCTGGGGCATATGGGAGGGAGAGAACTATTTATTAATCTCAGAGCATATCCCATAAGGACAGAAATCACTGGGGAACTCCTCCAAGAACAAAGGAACTGGCAGGCACCATTTTCCTCCTCAGCCCCCTAGCCACTTTCAGGACGCCCTACCTAACTTGCTAGCACTACCATCCTCTCCACCACACCTACTGCTGTGCATCCACCAATCCACACATCTTGATAGCCTACCACAGTCCCGGAATTTCAGGGCCCCTCACAGAGGGGACCAGGAGTGGAAAAAGCTTGCTAGTACAGATACCCCACTACCCCACCCTCATACTGTACTTTGGAAGATCCATTCTACCCAATAAACTCTGGGCCAGAGCCCAAACAAGGTGGTGCCACAGCCTGGCAATATACAAGCTTCCTCTACAGTGGCCAGCACTGCTCCAAAGTCACTACTACCCTGGAGAGAGGGAAAGATAACCACACATATGAATCAGATGGAGGCCCCAGCAGCGGGCTGGAGGCAGACAGCTAGTCTGATTGCAGGACCTGCCCACCAACTAAAGCTTCTCAGGAACAACACAGGGAAAGCGCCCTGAAGTTTGGTGCTATTGCATCTCTGGCAAATACCTGGTCTGACTCCACTCAAGCCCAAAGCAACCCCACTAACACCACAGGGGCAAAAACACTGGCCATGGAAGGCAAAGAGAGCCATTGTGGATGACTGGGGTGAAGGAAAAAGCGACTCAACTACAATAGCAAGGCACACATATCGCAATAGGAGACACCCCTAAAGTGTCAGGTTCTGGTGACACTGCATGGCAGGGCATAACAAGACCACCTCTTCATTAGGCTATTTTACTTACAAGTGTAAGAGACATGGTGGTCTTTTCTAACACAGAGAAACAGACACAGAGAGAAAGATAAAATGAAGACACAGGAATATGTCCTAAATGAAAGAACAAGACAAAATCACAGCAAGAGACCTAAGTAAAACTGAGATAAGTAATATGTCTAATAGGGAATAAAAATAATGATCATAAATATACTCCTTGGACATGAGGAAAGAGTGAAAGACATCAGCGAGACCATTAACAAAGAGATGGAAAAGAACTAATTGAAGATGAAAGACACAATAATTGAAATTAAAAATATACTAGGTGCGGGTGCCTGGGTGGCTCAGTCAGTTAAGCATCCGACTTCTGCTCAGGTCATGATCTCGCGGTTCGTGAGTTGGAGCCCCACATCAGGATCTGTGCTGAAAGCTCAGAGCCAGAGCCTGCTTCAGATTATGTGCCTCCCTCTCTCTTTGCTCCTCCCCTGCTCATACTCTCTCTCCATCTCTCATAAGTAAATAAATGTTAAAAAAAAAAAAAGGACACTAGATGGAATATAGCAGGCTAAATGCAGCAAAAGAAAGAATCAGCACCCTAGAGGAAAGAGTAAGGGAATGTAATCAAGCTAAGCAGGTGAGATTAAAAAAAAAATATCTGAAACAAGAATAGACTTAGGGAAGTCAGGGACACCATCAAACGTAATATCATTTGCATTATAGGATTCCCAGAAGGAGAAGAGGAAAGAAAAGAGGGTGGAAAATGCAATTGAAGAAATAATAGCTGAAAATGTCCCGAGTCTGGGGAAGGAAACAGAAATCCAGACCCAGAAGGCACAGAGATCCCCCAACAAAATCAATCGAAGGAGGACCACAACAAGACACATAGCAATTAAAATAGCAAAAAGTAGTGACAGAGAATTTTTTAAAACAGTAGTAGAAAATAAATCAATTACATACAAGGGAAACCCCATAAAGTTACCAGAGGAATTTTTAGCAGAAACTTTGCAGGCCAGAAGATAGTGGCATAATATATTCAAATGCTGAAAGGAAAAAAAATCTTCAACCAAGAATATTCTATCCATCAAGGCTATCATTCAGAATAGGAGAGATGGTTTCTCAGAGAAACAAATTTAAAGGAATTCATGACTACTTTTTTTAATGTTTACTTATTTTTGACAGAGAGAGAGCATGAGCAGAGGAGGGGCAGAGAGAGAGGGAGACAGAGTATCCGAAGCAGGGTCTGCGCTGACAGCAGTGAGCCCGATACCAGGCTCCAACTCATGAACCATTATATAACATGACCTGAAACAGAGTCGGATGCTCAACCAACTGAACCAACCAGGCACCCCAGAAATTCATGACTATTAAACCAACTTCATAAGAATTCTACAGGAGACTCTGAGTGGAAAGATCATAAGCAACAGTAAGGAAAGTAGGAAGCACAAAAGCAATGAAAATAAATATATTTGTAAAAATCAATCAAGGGGTTCACAAAATAAAAGGATATAAAGTATGACATGATATACCTAAATCACAGGGAGCAGAGAAGTAAAAAATGGGTTCAAACTTATGTGACCATAAACTTAATATTGACTACTATATACAGATGATGGTAACCACAAATCAAAAAGCAGTAATAGATACACAAAGACTAAAGAAAAAGGAATCCAAATATATCACTAAAGAAAACCAACTAATCATGAGAGAAAAGAGCAAGAAAAGAAAGGAACAGAGAAAAACTACAAAGCAATCATAAAACCACTAACAAATTGACAATAAATATGTACCTATCAATAATTACTTTGAAAATAAACAGAATAAACACTCTAATCAAAAGACATAGGGTGACAGGATGGATAAACAAACAAGACCTATCTATATGCTGCCTACAAAACACTCATTTTAGACCTAAAGACACAAGCAGATTGAAAATGAAGGGATAGAAAAGCATTAACATGTAAATAGACATCAAAAAAAAAGTTGGAGTAGCAATACTTATATCATAAAATAGACTTTAAAACAAAGACTGTAACAAGAGAGAAAGAAAGATACTATAAAGTCATTGAGGGGACAATCCAGCAAGAAAATATAACAACTGTAAATAATTTATGCACCCAACATACAAGCACTCAGATACATGAAACATTTAATCACAATATAAAAGGAGTAATTGATACTAATACAATAATAGTATGAGACCAACACCCTACTTATATCAATGGAGAGATCATCCAAACAGAAAATCAAGAAGGAAACAGTGGCTTTGAATGACACATTGGGCCAAATGGATTTAACAGATATATTCAGATATTTATTTATTCATATAAAACAAGTCTCAACAAATTCAAAAAAGATCAAAGTCAGTCCACCCATCTTTTGTGACCACAATGCTATGAAACTAAAAATTAACACAAGAAAAAAATCTGGAAAGAATTCAAATACATGCAGGTCAAATAACATGTTACTAAACGATTAATGGACCAACCAAGAAATCAAAGAGGAAATTAAAAAATACATGGAGACAAATAAAAATGAAAACACAAAGGTCCAAATCTTTAGGATCCATCAAAATCTGTTCTAAGAAGGAAGTTTATAGCAATACAGGCCAACTGCAAGAAGAAAGAAAATTTCAAATAAACACTCTGATCTTACATCTAAAGACCTTACTCCAAAACTCAAAACCAGTAGAAGGAAGGAAATAATAAAGATTAGAGGTGAAAAAGATAAATAAATAAAACAAACACAAACAAACAAACAATAGAACAGATCAAGAACAAGGATCTGGTTCTTTGAAAAGTTCAACAAAATAGATAAACCTTTAGCCAGATTCATTAAAAAAAAAAAAAGCCAGAGAGACAGAGAGAGAAAGAGGACTCAAATAAACAAAATCAGAAATGATAAAGGAGAAATAACAGCTGACACCACAGAAATGCAAGGTAGTAAGAGAATATTATGAAAAAATTATATGCCAACACATTGGACAACATTAAGAAATGGATTAATTTTTAAAAACATGTAACTTCCCAAAATCGAATCAGGAAGAAATAGAAAATTTGAACAAACCAATTACCAGCAATGAAATTTAGTCAGTAATCAAAAGAAAAACAAAAACAAAATTAAAAAAAATATATACAAAAACAAAAACTCCCAATAAACAAAAGTCCAGGACTAGATGGTTTCCTTGGTGAATTGCACCACATGTAAAGAAGATTTAATACCTTTTCTTCTCAAACTAGTCCAAAAAATAGAAAAGAAAGGAAAATTTCCAAATTAATCCTAAGAGGCTAGCATTACCTTGATGCTAAAACCAGATAAAGACATCGCAAAAAGAGAGACAGAGACAGAGACACAGAGAGAGAACTACAGGCCAATATCTCTGATGAATATAGATGCAAAATTCCTCAAAAAAAAAAAATACTAGTTAACTAGGGGCACCTGGGTGGCTCAGTCAGTTGAGTGCCCGACTCTTGATTTTTGGCTCATATCATTACCCTGTGTCAGGCTCTATGCTGAATGTGGAACCTACTTATGATTCTCTCTCTTTTTCCCTCTGCCCCACTCCCCAACTTGTGCTCTCGCTCTCTAAAGAAAATAAAAATTAAAAATTAAAAAAAGTAAAAAAAAAAATTACTAGCTAACTGAATCCAACAATACATTAAAAAAATCATTCACCAGGATCAAGTGGGATTTATTCCTGTGTTGCAAGGGTGGCTCAATATTTGCAAATCAATCAACATGATACATCACATCAATAAGAGAAAGGATAAAAAACTTTTGATCATTTCAATAGATGTAGAAAAAGCACTTGACAAAGTTCAACATGAATTCAGGATTGAAACCTTCAAAAAAACAGATTTAGAAGGAACATGCCTCAACATAATAAAAGCTCTATATGAAAAACCCACAGATAACATCATGCTCAATGGTGAAAAACTGAAAACATTCCCCAGAAGATCTGACTACTTTTATTCAACATAGTACTGGAAGTCCTAGCCACAGCTATCAGACAAGAGAAAAGAATAAAAAAAAAAAAAAAAAAAAAAACATTCGAATCAGTAAGATCCAGAACTAATGAATGAATTCAGTATGGTTGCAGAAGACAAAATCAATGTAGAGAAATTGATTTCATTTCTCTACACTATTAATGAAGCAGCAGAAAGAGAAATTAAGAAAGCAATCCCATTTACAATTAAACCAAAAATAATAAAATACCTAGGAATAAACTTAGCCAAGAAGGTGAAAACTATAAAGCATTGATGAAAGAAATTGAAGATTACATAAACAAATGGAAAAATATTCCATGCTCAGGGACTGGAAGAAGTAATATTGTTAAAATTTCTATACTCCCCAAAGCAAGCTACAGATTTACTGCAATCCCTATGAAAATACCAACAGAAGTAGAATAAATAATCCTAAAATTTGTATGGAACCACAAAAGACCCTGAACAGCCAAAATAATCTTGTAGAAGAAAAAAAAAATCTGTTGGAGAAACTGTACAGCAACATGCAAAGAATGAAACTGGATCACTTTCTTACAGCATACACAAGCATAAACTCAAAATGGATTAAGGACCTAAATGTGAGGAGTGAAATCATAAAAATCCCAGAGGAGAGCACAGGCAGTAATTCAATTTCTCTGACATCAGCTGTAGCAATATTTGTCTAGATATGTCTTCTGAGGCAAGGGAAATAAAAACAAAAATAAACTATTAAGACCACATCAAAATAAAAAGCCTCTGCACAGCGAAGGAGGCAATCAACAAAACTAAAAGACAACTTACTGGATGGGAGAAGCTATTTGCAAATGACATAGCTGATAAAGGGTTAGTATCCAAAATATATAAAGAACTTATACAACTCACCTAAAAAAGAAATAATCCAATTAAAAATGGGCAGAAGACATGAACAGACATTTCTTCAAAGAAGACATCCAGATGGCCAAAAGACATATGAAAAGATGCACATCATCACTCATCATCAGGCAAATGCAAATCAAAACCACAAAAATATCACCTCACACCTATTGGAATGGCTAAAATCAACAACACAAGAAACAAATGTTGGCAAGGATGTAGAGAAATGGGAACACTTGTTCACTGTTGGTGGAAAGGCAAACTGGTATAATCACTGTGGGAAACAGTATGGAGTTCCCTCAAAAAGTTAAAAATAGAATTACCCTGTTATCTAGTCATCACACTGTTGGGTATTTATCCAAAAAAATTCAAAAACACTAATTTGAAAGGATATATGCACCACTATGTTTATTGCAGCAGTATTTATAATAGCCAAATTATGGAAGCAGCCCAAGTGTCCATCAGTAAATGAATAGATAGGGGTGCCTGGGTGGCTCAGTGGATTAAGCCAACTCTTGGTTTTGGCTCAGGTCATGATCTCGTGGTTTCGTGAGTTTGAGCCCTGCATAAGATTCTCTATATCCCTGCTTGGGATTCTCTCTCTCTCTCTCTCTCTCTCTCTCTCTCTCTCTTTCTCTCTCTGCCCTTTCCCCACTTATGCTGTCTCTGTCTCCCTCAAACTAAATAAATAAACTTAAAATATAAAAATAGGTGGATAGATAGATAGATATAGAGGAGGTTGGTAAATGGAATATTATTCAGTCATAAGAAAGAATGAAATCTTGCCATTCACAATGGCAAGAGCTACAGAGTATAATGCTGAGTAAAATAAGTCAGCTAGAGAAAGACAAATACCATATGATTTCACTTACATGTGGTATTTAAGAAACAAAACAAATGAGCAAAGGGGAAAAAAGAGAGAGTGGCAAATCAAGAAACAGACTCTTAAAAATAGAAAACACCCTGATGGTTACCAGGGGGGAAACGTATGGGGGGATGGGTGAAATATGTGATAGGGATGAAGGAGTGTACTTGTAATGAGCACCAGGTGTTGTATGGAAGTGTTGAATCACTGTATGTTAACTATACAGCAATGAAAATTTTAAAAACTTAATAAAATAAAAAAATATATTCTTCCAAGCTCTCAATGGCTTTCAAGTTGAAATCCCTAGTTTCCTAGGAGCTTTGAGACCCACCCTGTCTCTCTCCCCTGATTCACCCACTTTGCTCAAGGCATGTATCCCCTAATGTCTCTGAATAGACTACATCATCTGGTGCTCTAGTATTTTTAAACAAACTTTTGTCTAGATGTATATCCCCCCACTCCAGCCCATTTAGGCACTGAACTCATCTAAGCTCTATCCACTCATTTTTTAAGTCTGACGTTTTTCATGAATCTTTTCTCTCATCACATCCTAGGCATACCCTAGGATGTTGCAAGTGTTGGTTAACTTGTATTTTTTCCTTGTAAGATATCTATAGCTTAGTACTAGCAGAAAATATATGTACAACAGAAATTGTGTAAATATTTAATAAATTAATGAAGGAGTCACAGAACTTTTGAGCTAGACTTTATATTAAGAAATTAGAGATCATGTAAAGATCCTCATTTTACAGAAGTACCAATTGAAGTTTTAATATGGGTCTCCAAATGTGATCTAATCAATTTTCCTTGAATTCTAAAACTTAATTTTAATTTTCCACTTTTGAATACTGTAAAATATCTCCTTCCTATGCCACTCTTTCTTCGTGTATGTGGCACCCTCCTACCTTCCTCTTTATATGTATCTCTTCTATATTTGTGTATTCAATGGTCAAGATGACACTTAAGCCAATCTTCCTATTCTCAGTCTTGTAAAGATTTCAGCTTTTGTTTATTCCACATTGATTGTCTGCTTCCCTAGCATATCTTTTTCCATTGGCAGAACTGCCAATACTTATTTTAAGAGAACAATAACTCTTTAAAGAAAAGCAAAATAAAAATAGGGGGCTACCTAGAGCTGTATTAGCATCTGGTCACCATTATAATGCTTACAAATTTTCTAAAAGGATGGGTTTTGAGTATTAAATTTAAAATCTATAGAAAGACTTCTAAGTAATTTTCCTCTTGTGAAGTTCCAAATATATGAAAATGTTTGGGTGTTGGCTGGGGCCCTTGGTGAAGCAAAGGCTAAGATAAAATTAGATATGCAAGTGATTTACTGAGAAAATGACTATGATAGAAAATGGAATGAGGCAGGAAGGCTAAGGGACCTGGCAGAGTACCATATGGGTCTGATATTTGTGAAGAAGAAAGAGAAGAAAATGACTTTGGATGGAAGATCTTAAGCCACAGTGCAGTTGAATAAAAATGTGGCCAGGCCAATAGGAAGTCCTTGAGTCACAGTCACCATCAGAAGAGCCCCATGCCTGGGAGGAACACAGCTGCCTTATTATTCCTGCTGTGCTTAGTGATTGGATGGGAACAGCCTGTGGGAACTGAAGAATCAGCTTAAATGTGATGATGTATTTCAGAGTGCAAGAGCTAAGGTCATCAGCCAATTAGGTTTCCATAGTAAGATCTGCAAAACACATGTTCCTGGCTGCCACAGTATGTTTTACATTGCATGGCTTAGGTCACTGGGAAATTTATTTGGTGCAACATTAATTAACATCTCATTCATATTTGGGAGTTATTTTATCTGTTGAAGGTAGGTTTTGTTTTTTGTTTTGGTATGTTTTTAAAAAAAAAAAACAGTTGCAGCTAGAAAGAATAGACAATTTTCACATGCATTCAATGGACAAAATCTTATGTTGTCCCTTTAGTCATACCCTCGCTAACATGACAGGTACTAATTATCAGCATATTGAATATTACCAAAAAGCTTGTTTGTGTATATTACATGTGTGCATATTTACATGTGAAACATTCAAAAGAAGTGCCACCAGGGTTTCCTGGTGGCTCAGATGGTGAAGCATCTGACTCTTGATTTCAGCTTTGGTCCTAATCTCAGGGTCATGAGATTGAGCCCCACTTTGGGCTCTATGCTGAGAGCACAGAGCCTGCTTGGGATTCTCTCTCTCTCCCTCCATCTCTGCCCATCCCCCAATTGTGTGCCCCCTCTCTCCCTATCTCAAAATAAATAAATAAAACTTTTAAAATAGTCTCCCCAAAATGTGCCCTTTTTCTCTTTTGCGTGTTTACTACTTTGACCTAGAGGTAATGGAGACCTTGTGGGTTCAAAATAAACATTTGCTCCTCCTTTGACTGCCTAGAAGAATATAAATTGGGGATCTTCCTAGAATAAGAGATATTACCAAAGATAATTTTTATCTAAGTGACCCATCTGTATGGTAGGGCACACATCTAATTACCAAACATATGTTCTTCTTATTGCTCTGTGAATTATCTTCCTCCCCTTTGAAGCCCCAGGGCCCTACCCTATTTCTTAACTCAGAATGGAAGATATACTTCATTTTATTACCTTTCTGTCTTTGAATCCCTCATCAATGTGGGGTTCCAGGATATGTGAAATAATATTTAATTTTCTCCTGCTAATTTGTTTTGTGTTGGCTTAATTCTTAGACTTGCCCAAAGAACCTTTGAATGGTAGAGAAAACTTTTAATTCCCAAAATATTTAATAGCAATATTAATATTTTTATCACTTTATGTATGTTAACTTATAAAACTGATTAAAATATTAATGAGCAAGCAAGACTAAAACAATGAAAAGTTTGACTGAATTTTAACTACACATTCAAGATTTTTAAGACTTTATTAAAATAGAAACTATGAGTTCAAAATTATATACCAAACATATATTAATGTGGTTCATGTTAACTGTATATTTCAACTTCATTGTTAAAAATTTAAACTTTTCTCTCTACCCATCCTTTTTGTCAAATAGAGTATGAATCAGCCCTAAGAAGCCCAGTGTGTTTATGTTTATAGCCCAGTGGGTCTATATGGGGAAGTGATATGGTTTCAAAGTACACGTAACCTCTAAAATTTTCTGATAAAACTACTTGTGGTTTTATGATCATCTATACATTTTAAAAGTTATTTGCAAGTAAATATTGTTATTAATTCAACACAAGTAAAGAAAAGCAACACTATGTAATCACTCATGTCCTTTGATTGCAGATAAAGAAGAGATGTGCGTGCCACAATTAATGTATGGTTTTAAGATTTACTGGTATTTGCAAATTATCACTAATCTTAAGACTTCTGTGCTTGTATGGCCCTTTCTTAACTTGGGAATTCTGTCTGCTACATCCTTTTAAGGATAACTGCCAGTATGATTTATCACTTGAAAATCTGCCTTATTGCCTTTTTGCTTGCACATCCCAAAAGTTAATTGTATGTCTCTAATATGGGCAGAATGGCACATGATCATTGTGAATTTAAAGATTTCCCATTAACTTGTATGTTTCCTACTCTTTATGTGTATCCTTAATTTCCAATTATATTTTTATCTATAATAAGAAACAAAGGTTCTAACAGGCATTAATTGAAAAGTGAAATGCTTTTACATTGGTATCATTCTGTTTTTATTTCATTATGAAAATTAGTGCTCATGTTTTCATTATAGAAAGAAAATTAAAAAGCAAAACATTTTCTTTATGAGGAAATTAACCTTACATTCTAAATCTTATGTCAAATAATTTTATTAAAATTAGAAAACAAGAACAATATTTTTGGTTTACATGAAATACACATTTTAATATCAAGTTAGTATTTATACATGATTTAATTTCAAAATAACTTTAGAAATTAAAAAAAAAACACATGATGGGATTCAGGCGCACTCTCAAAATTATACCACTGTGGGATATTGAGTGTTTTAAGCTGAAAGAATTTGAGAAAATGGCAGAAGCTTGATATCGCTCTGACCTCCTTCCACTCCTCGCCTTTCTTCCCTAAAACAGGTCACAAAACCCTTATGTGGAGGTGTTCTCCATATACCTTGCCTTCCCTCAACCCAGAGCACAGGGGTATCCTTATATTCAAAAATAAAGGGATGCTAGCTAAAAAGAATCCTAAGAAACAGACATTGCTGTTTTCCCCATTTTACCACAATAACCTCATATTCTTCCACAACTGTGCACTTTTGATCAAACCTACCATAAAAATACACAGGTGTGTTTCTCTAGGTTTTCATTTTCTTATAAAGTCTCCTACATCACATAAAACTTCTATTAAATAAATTTGTATGTTTTTCTCCTGTTAATCTGTTTTTGTCAGTTTAATTTTTTGGCCCAACCAGAAGCACTATAAGCACTTCTCAAAAACTGTGAGATAACTTTTTAATAAAAATAATACTGTCTTCTTCAATGTATTGAGTTTTGTAACATGAATTTTTAAATGCAAATGTGCTTCTTCCTTTTTTGACACTACATACCTTGTGGACACCATGAAAATATTTTTGATACACTCAAAATAAAATTTATTATCAAAAGTTATGATATTTTATATAAATTTCTCCTTGAAATATTTGGATTAAAGATCTGTTCAATATTAGAGAGACTGAGAACATACACTTATATAATTTATTAATGCAAATAAATAAATATATGATCATTAGTCACTTCTCAATTTTTAAATACAAAAAGTCTCATTTTCTAATATTCTGTTTTTTTCTACACTAACAGATGTCTTTTGACTATGCTCTTTGACAAAATCTGTGTTCTTTTCCATTACAAAATACTTTTCAAATAATCTATACATTTTTCTGATTTAGGTTGTTCTTTCCCTACATGCGGTGTATATTGGAATCTAAAAATTCAATAACCAATAGGGTAATAGGTGTATGCACAGAGAGAACTGGCAAATAATGCTCAAACAGCTGCTGTGTTGACAAATTGAAGTCAAGTGCTCCTAAAGAGAGAAGGCAGAAGAAAAGTCCTAAGAATATACTGGCAGAAGAGTTCAAATAATATAACCTGACTATGGAGAACTATAAAGTAACACAGACATATAGGCTGACTATCCAAACAAATGAAGTGATTCATTTTAAACAAAAGGTTTGCCTTTGAGGTAGTGATGCTCTAAGCTGCTGTGAATTTGATTCAGCCACTAGCAATACCAAGCACTGCTTAATCAATGTGTTCTAAATAAATAAATCAGCCAATAGAGGATATCAGCAATTCTCTCTCTCTCACACACACACACACGCACACACACAATTATTTTATTCGATATGATAGTCACAAATGTAAAACAAACAAAACCCTACATAATTATTGTCATATATATATATATATATACTATATATATATATATATATAGTATATATATATAGACTACAATATGTTGCCAGATAGGATACTTTGTCAATTTACCCCATTTTTATCAGATGAGATCTAAAGTAGAAATGTCCAGTACAACTATAACATGAGTCATAAAAAAGTAAAAAAAAAAAAAATAGGCAAACTTAAGCTTGATAATATATCTTATTTAAACCAGTATGACCAGAATATTATTTTCATATGTAATAAATATACAAGTATTAATGTGATATTTTACTTTTTTATATTAAGGTTTTGATACCTGATGTGTATTTTATATTTGCAGCACATCTTAATTTGGAATAGCCAAATTTGAATTGCTGCACTGGACTGCAGAAATGAAGAAATTCTTATAGAGTATTGATTCCCAGAAGTTGTATTCTCTATACAGAGTCTGCATTAACCTCATGACACAGTTGTCCCTATTTGTTTTTGCAAAACTTGCTTACAAGTCTGATGACATTAGAAAACTTTGTTTTCTCTGTCTTTGATGGGGCAGGCACAATTCCAGAGGTGTAAAATTAAGTAGTAAATTTGTTTTTAACAACTAGAACCCTTTGTAGGCTCTTATAAATCTAAAAGGAAGACTAATAATTTAACCTTAATTAAGAAAGACTTGCTTTAGGGGTGCCTGGGTGGCTCAGTCGGTTGAGCGTCCAACTTCAGCTCAAGTCATGATCTCACAGTTTGTGAGTTCGAGCTCCGCGTCGGGCTCTGTGCTGAGAGCTTAGGACCTGGAGCCTGCTTTGGATTCTGTGTCTCCCTCTCTCTCTGCTCCTCCCCTGCTCACACTCTCTCTCTCTCTCAAAAATAAACATTAAAAAAAATTATGAAAAAAAAAAGGCTTGCTTTAGGCTAAGGGAGTATTTCTTTTTTTTAATTTATTTTAAGTCCAGTATAGTTAACATACAGTGTTATATTAGTTTCAGGTATACAATATAGTGTGATTCAACACTTCCATACAACACCCAGTGCTCATCACAAGTGCCATCTTTAATCTCCATCACCTATTTCACCCATCACCCTACCCACCTCCTCTCTGGTAACAATCAGTTTTTTCTCTACAGTTAAGAGTCTGTTTCCTAGTTTGTCTTTCTCTCTCTCTTTTTCCCCTTTGATCACTTGTTTTGTTTCTTAAATTCCATATGTAAGTGAAATCATATGGCATTTGTCTTTATCTGACAGACTTATTTCACTTAGCATTATACTTTCTAACTCCACGTCGTTGTGAATGCAAATAGTAAGATTTCATTCTTTTTATGGCTGAATGATATTCCATATATATATATATGGATATGGAATTATATATATAGTATATATATTACATATATAGTATATATTATATATACAACCTCTTCTTTTTAAAAATATTTTTAATTTTTTTTGAGAGAGAAAAAGAGAGAGAGAGAGAGAGAGAGGTAGAGCGAGAGGGAGACACAGGATCTGAAGCAGACTCCAGGTTCTGAGCTGTCAGCACAGAGTCTGATGTGGTGTTCAACCGCTGAACCATGAAATCATGACCTAAGCAAAAGTTGGAAGCTCAACTGACTGAGCCACCCAGGTGCCCCTATATCACCTATTCTTTATTCATCTTTAGTATTCATGGATACTTGGGTTTCTTCCATAATTTGGCTATTGTAAATAATGCTGCATGTATCCTGCTGAATTAGTGTTTTTGTATTTTGGGAGTAAACAACCAGTAGTGTGATGACTAAATCATAGGGTAGTTCTATTTTTAATGTTTTGAGGAACCTCCATACTGTTATCCACCATGGCTGCACCGGTTTGCATTCCCACCAACAGTGTAAGAGGGTTCCTTTTTCTCCATATCTTCACCAATACCTGCTCTTGGCTTCATGTGGATTATTTTTTTTTTAATAGCAATGCTATGGTGTAAATATCGTCCTCATTTTACATATGTAGAAACATTCTGAGAGCAGTTAACTGACTTGTATTGCTTGTAGATACCATGCATCTAATAAATTTTGAATAAAGGAAATGTGTTTCTATGGCCAACATTATATTTTTTTAAAAAAGTTTTATCTAATTTAAGTTAATGGCTTTCATTAGTAAGGGCTCAATCTGCCCTCATTATTTATCATTTTAACTACTGAAGTGGTGCTCAAATTAAAAGATAGATTATACAATTATTAAGAACATGGGCATCAAAGGCAAATTCTCTTGATCCAAATCGAAACTCTGATGCTCTTAAGTACAACTTGAGCAAGTTATTCAATATTTGTGGGACTTGTTTTTCTTCTTTGCAATAGGTGCGTTAAAAACAGCATCCCCAAAACAAAGAGTTATTGTCCTTAGACATTTTTTTTGTATGTAGTAACTCTCAATAAATGTTAGCCGTTATTACCATCTGTCATATTAATATATCTTCTAATTAGTTCCTGGAACTACAACATAACATGTTTCTCCCAATACTTCCCGGTAGACAACTTTTTAGGATCTATCTAATCACAGATTGTATACTGGTTGTTACATTAGTTTCTTTTCATCCATCGTATCTGTGCTAAACATCTCTGCTTGTTTAAGACCTCTATCAGAATACACCTGCAGGCTATTAATTTTTTATAAAAAATGCATCTGTAGGCTAGTAACTGAATGGCAAAATATGTGTGGGGACAAAAAGATACTTCCCAATCCCTAGTACAACAGATAGGGTGTTATATCTAAAAGACTGATACATATGTTGGTTCTCATATGCTAATTACAATAGTCTCCTTTGGAATTTCTTTCATCAGATCATCTTGACTTTTTTTCTGCAATGTTGATTATTACATAGAACTCTTTAGATTTAGTTTGATTTGCTGAAGCCATCAATGGAGTCTGAATCTGGGTCACATTCTCATTTTCAAAAAGATAATTTACTACAAAATTGTTATGAAGTTTCTTCCTACTCTTGAAAATTCCAATAAAGTTTCCAAAGTTCTTCAAGTGATTTTAATTTAATCAGAAGTTGCTGGTTTTAATTACTGAATCTGTCTGCAGTTTATGAGCTCATACAGATTATGTCATCTCTTATGGTTAAATACAACTTCAAGTTTACCTCATTATTCAAGCCTGTAACCTTTCTTTCCATTTACTGTGCTTTGCCTATTGATCCTATTTGGAACATGCTTTACTTTTTTGTTTTTGTTTTGTTTTGTTTTGTTTTGTTTTGTTTTGTTTGACTAAGAAACTTGGCCAAAATCCTGAAGTGGGCCAGACAAACACTTGCTGTTTACAGCAACAAGAGAAGGAAGCCAAAGTCTTTCCATGTACCATTTTCCCCTCTATGACCTTCCTAGGGAGGCACACCCCAAAGGACTTCTGATATCTTTACTGACACAGTTGGGCTGGGTCAAGTTTTCACTTCCAGCGCTGCTAATATGGCTTCCCTAATACTGTTTCACCAGATACACACCCTCCTCTTTTTCAGAGGTATAGTTCATGCATAATTTTCTTGAAAGAATAAAAACCAAGTTTTTAACGCAGTGATATTCAGTTAGGGGAAAAAGTATAGATATTCACAGCCTTCCCCTGCCCCAGCCATCAAGGGAAAATTTATTTGTTACATATCAAATCACAGGCCTTTGTTGTGCAAGGAAGGGTAATACACAAGTGATAGACTGACTAATTCCCAGAGTATCTAAACTGATTTTTATGTACAGGAAGCTATTTAAAGAAAAAAAAAGATAAAGATCTTGAAACTTGGGATTGGATTATGACAATGGAGCAGAACGGAAATCCAGAGGGGTTGGAATACGGAGTTTGGAGGGAGAGACCCCAATGGAGATTAGAACAATGGCTGGAGTTTGGAGGGAAGACCCAAATGAGTATTAGAACCATGGAGACTGTGTGATACTTTAAAGAGATGGATAGAGGGGCGCCTGGGTGGCGCAGTCGGTTAAGCGTCCGACTTCAGCCAGGTCACGATCTCGCGGTCCGTGAGTTCGAGCCCCGCGTCAGGCTCTGGGCTGATGGCTCAGGGCCTGGAGCCTGTTTCCGATTCTGTGTCTCCCTCTCTCTCTGCCCCTCCCCCGTTCATGCTCTGTCTCTCTCTGTCCCAAAAATAAAAATAAACGTTGAAAAGAAAAAAAAAATTAATTAAAGAGATGGATAGAGGCATATTATTGTGTACTCTGCAATAGGGCACCCTCTTTGCCACCTTTTCAAAAGATTTCGCTAAAGACATAATACTTTGAAGAACTTTTTGAGTCCATTTTTTCTTTCTTTTGAATATAACACTAAAATCCATCCATACAGAACGGATTTCAATGTGGGAACAGAAAGGACAAGTTTTATTCTGTGTACATGTTTTTAACAACAACAAAATACTAAAATTCATTTAATGCAAAATGATGTATTTTCTGAGCTCCTTTTTTCTCCCGTTATATCTAAGAGTAAATTTCTTGCATTGCTTTTCTATAGTGAAAAAAAAGTCATTTCATATACCGAGCTCATTTCTCTCCTTCCTGTCTGTGACTAATTGATTCTTCTATTACCACATCATCTTAATACCAATGATCAACCTGTTTAAAACCAGTTAATTATTAATCAGAGCATGACCATGTTTCCAACTATGATAGTTTTAGTGTCATTTGGTTTCAGTTGTATGATATGTGGGCTTTCTATCTCCTTTGTAAATGTAGATTTTAAAAATAAAGAACTTTCTCAGGTAATATACCATTGTGCGTGCACAAACATATGCTTAAGATTGCACAATTTCTTAGCCTAAAATATTTCTACTTATTTTATATTTTTTTCTTTAAAGGTATTATATGGTTATTTTATGATGGTATAGTCAAATATGATTTGTTTTTATTGTAATTAATAAATTAAAATTATTGTTTTCAACCAAGAGCTTATCTACAAACTCATATATATACCCATATTTACTGGTATAAAATTTAAACCAATCTTTTTCTCTCTCTTACATTCCTAAATTTAACTAACTTTAACCATTCTAGTAGACTATGTCCTAATGTTAAAATTCAACATTTTAATGGAAATTCAAAGCAGTAAATGGATAATATATACAAAACATATATCTTGCTATGAAATTACATTTGAATTATAATATAACCCTTACATTCATATTTTATGAACCATAAAGAAAATAAGCATGTGGAAACTGGTATATATAACATTATTATTAATGAGAGGAGATGAGACTGTATAGAGATATTAATAGAAATATTAATAGAGAGACTGGAAACTCAGAATACAGATTATGAATAGGATGTTACAGGAAAGTCAATAATACTTGGCAGTAAGGACTCTTCTAATGCTTTTAATAAGAATGCAAAAAGTGTGTGAATTCCACAAGATAATTCTGAATGAGCTGTAAAAGGGGCTGCAGATGTTTTTACTGTAAAAAAAAACTGGTCATATAGACATATAAATGACTAAACAAAAGTATTTATAATATCCTGTGTACATTTAGCTCTGGGAACTAGCCTGAAATAAATCATATTAATTTTAAATTTGTTTTCATTCTGCTAATAGGCACTAAGGAAGCAACCTCTACTAGGAACATCAAGGAGCATAACAGAGAAACAATGAAGTAGATTTCCCTTTCTACTAAGCAATGGTTCAAGCTTTTTTGTAAAATAGATTCTATGCTAAAGAAGGACAAGAAAGTCTAAGAAAACATTCATTAATGAGGGCTGCCTATTAGTCTAATAAATAGAATTGTACCTGTCCTCCTAAGGTGTGTCCTTAAAATTTTAAATGGCTTGCTCAAATACTTAGCCCAAATGATCACAATCAGCATGATGTCTCTGAAATAACAAAAAACAAAGTGCAAAAGGAGCAAAGGGAGATGGAAAGAAGAAAGGAAGAAAGAAAGAGAGAGAAGAGGGAAGTATATTTGGAAGGGAGAGGAACAAATAAAGGAGGAGCTTTTCTCCATAATACTACCTTACATTAATGTTAGTTCTAGCCCCAGATTCCTTCATTCAAAGGACTGATGGACTGGTATAAGCAACAATGCTTATTCCTGTGTTTCTGGTTTGGTTGCCTGTGTGTGTGTGTGTGTGTGTGTGTGTGTGTGTGTGTGTGTGAGTGTTTGGTAAACTGTATATAACAGCACATGGATGAACATGTTTGATGTGTATAAGCAATTTGCTAATTGCATACTGCATTATGAAAGTATTTGTGAAAGAAAAGTACTTAGAAAAGGGCATAAATTTTCCCCGGCCCTCATCCATTAATACAGTTCACTCTTACAGAGAAAACCCAAATCAATAATGACAAAAGTAAAAGGGCTCAATTTCCCCCAAAACAGGGAGGGATAGGCAAATAACCTTATTTAATTTAGAAATAAACAGTCATGAGACAATGTGAGAAGGGTCACTAAAATAGAACTTTGCAAATAGACTACATTTGGCCCAGGAATGCAGTTATCTTGGATAAAATAATGTTAAACTCAAAGACAGAGATTAAGAAAGAGAGTTTTCAGCAAGATTAACCTTCTTAAATTCATCACAGATCCCACCACTCTCTATAGTTAGGAGTGAGGAATTTGATTTTGGGGATCTTGCATATCAGTGAGGAAAGAATTTGATGGGATGAAGGAAACCTAGAAGGGTTCCTAGAGTTTGGGGCTAAATGGTCAATAAGGAAAATGGAGGTGGAGGTGAGAAAGGGAATATCATAAAACAGAGATATTTATTTTTTATCATCTTCAGTGTTACAAGGTAAATTCCAAAACCCTACAACAATAGTTTACCAACAAATTGCACGTTTTGAGAAATTTACAAGGAAACATACTGTATACTTTTTATATTAATGTATGAATTTTATCCACCTCTGTTTTAACTTCACCTAAATAGTTTTCATGACAATCACATGCGATAATGCAGAATGGATTGCTCTGAAAAATTTTAAACACTATAATAATCATGAGAAGACAGTGAATTGATAGGAAAATGGAGGACTAGGGAGTAGTATATTATCGTTCCTTTTAAAATTATGTGCTAAGAAAAATGATGTGCTGCTGAAAGCACACATTTGTATTTATTTCTTTCCTTCAGATACTTGACGGGCAGTTTGCTGTGATTTCATTAATTTAGATTGGTTGGAAAAGAAAAAAAAGGAAAAAAAACCTAATTGCCTGCATTCCTAAACAAGACTTTATGCACACACACATACACACACACACACCTATCCACCATTGGTTATCCTTCTCCCCCGTTATCCATCCAATCCTCATCATTTAGAACTGTCTGAAGAGTCCTCATCTCAGTTATCTGTCTGAGCTCTATGCACCTTGCTCATTACTCTATTTGCCTTCCTGTCTGCTCAGGTCACAGGAAGAGAACCAATCTTTGATTAATAACAGTAAAGAAAGAATTTGGGTAGATAAAGGAAGGTCACCTAGTGGGAGAAGCAATCAGAGAGAGTACTCAGTAGACCCTTGAGGAGTTTTTGGAAGTGCAGCCAGTTCAAGGGAAGGCTAAGAATACAGAGTTGTGTAACTGAAGGAGTTGAGGGTGCAGAAGCAAAGAGTTCTGAAGTTAAACCCTTGCACATAATTTCCTAGGTGTGTGTGGTCAAGCTATATAGCTCTCCACATTGTAGTTTCCTTACTTCTGAAACTGTGGGATTTTTTTTTTTAATTTAAGCAGCTAATCCAGGGGTACTTTTGTTTTGCAGCAACAGATTATAGTTTGGGCTATTATTTGTGTACGTGGCTCTCAAATTTACATCTCAGGCCCAGACCTTTTGCCTAAATTTCAGACTTGGATATCTCACCACTTAATTGGCATCTCTTCTTAGCTGTTTCATACCCAAGACAACCAATGTATCAAAAACTGAGCTCCTGATGTTTCCTTCCACACTTGCTTTTCCTTCCTTGTAAATTATCTCAATGCTAAAGCTGGAAACTTTGGAGTCACTCTTGATCCTTTCCCTCACAGCTATAACATCATAATTGTAAGCAAAGTCTGTAGCTATACCCAGAATCTGACTACCTCCATTGGCACCATCTAGTCAAGGTCTCCATTATTTATCACTTGAATACTGCAGTAGCCTTCTTAGTATTTTGCATGTTCTTGCCTTTGCCCACTCTCCCCATAATTTATGCTTCACTTCAGAACTAGAGTTGTGCTATTAAATGTCAGTCATTGAGTAGAATACAACCTTTTCTACTCAAAAACCTCCAGAGCTTTCCATCTCATCTATAATAGTGTCATTATAATGAACTCTAAGTTTTCTATTAGACTTCATCCTCTCATCTTCCTCTAAACCCCAATACTTACTCTTATTCAACCAAACATGTGTCCTTTATGTTCCTAGAAAAAAAAAACTAGGGAAGTTCCTGCCTAGGATCTTTTGCACCCTGTGTCCTCAGTCTAAAATATTCTTATATCTGCTTGGTTTATCCCATCACTGTCTATACTTAAATACTAACTTCTCTGGACTCTAGCTATAATTTTAATCATTTGTGTTTCACCTTTCCCAATACTGCCAATTCTCTTTTTTCTTTTTCTCCTCAGCATTTGTGACCATATACATAAATATAATTATATTCATGTTTCACTTGTACTTCAGATATATGGCATAATAGGATGTAAGCTCTATTAGAGTGGGTATTTTTCACCTCCTTTTTTCACTATTTTATCTTCAGCATTGAGAACAGTGACTGACACAAAGTAGACACTAAAGTGTTTACTGAATGAAGAAATAAATCACAATTTAAAATTATACTTAGGGGCGCCTGGCTAGCTTAGTCTGTAAGACATGCAACTCTTGATCTCAGGGTTCTGAGTTCGTACCCCACATTGGATGTAGAGATTACTTAAAATCTTAAAAAATAGAATAAAATTATACTTAAAAACATGTTCGATGAAATATGTAATTGAATTGTGTTTAATTGAATCAAATAATCTATCCTCTGGATAGGTTTTAGTCACCTAGAAATAGTTGTAGGTTAAAGTGAGCTTCTTTTCTGTGCAGAAACATTATCCTATGTTACTCAAAGACACGTTTGGAAAGGACCAGAAAGAATCAGAAATTTCCTTGCCTGAAATAAGTAAAGGATATTATTTATTAGAAGGCCAACCTTTTAACATGTTTGTGGAAAAAATAAATAAACCTGTATTGTGTTGGTTATATATGGACTTTGGGGTGGACATAGTTCATAACTATATGAAAGCTAGGAAATTGGAAGAAGAGATAAATGTCTTTAAAAAAAGTCTTCAGGATAAACAGATCAGGCTCACTGAAGGCAACATAACAGCATACAGTGGTGTACAGAATTCACCAAGCATTTCAAAGGCAACACAACCATCTATCCCCAGAGAGAGCATAATTTATCTCTGACCAGATCAAATTGTGTTCCTCGAGGATGCTCATGCTTGTCAGTTTAGTGATAAGCTGAAATTTGGCTTATAGGTAGTATCCATAATTTACTTTATATTCCAGGAGAGTTGAGAACAAAGAGAAAATGATGTTGGTAAAAGAGGAAGGGGGAAAAATATTAGTCCTACAGAATTAAAAGTTGAATTCAAAAGTAAAAACCTGTTGAAGCTCATATAAGGTATTTTTTATTTATGTTTATGACAATGACCTAGTTATTATTTTCCATGTTTTTAGAATCATGTTTTCTTTGACACAATATCTGCATCACTTCTGCTGTTGGAAGTGGGCCATCATTTAAGATTTGATGGTAGTAGGACCACTTCTACCATGATGCAAGCCAATAGGGAGGCACAGGCTTAGTGCAGCCAATCTCATATTCCCAGCTGAGGCTCTGGACAAGAAACTGTGATTCAAAGGGAGAATATTTTAATAATTATTTCAATGTTTTTTTGTGGTGATATCAAGCATCTACTGGCATCAGTTTGGAGGGTGGCTTCAGTGTCCAGCATCTGCATTAGCTATGTCCTAACCATCTCTTCCATTGGCATGTGCATGTGCATGATTACTACACCCACTCTTAGCTGGGTTTTGTTTGTTTTCGAGCATGGTTCTCAGCTTTGTATCATTTCAGCATGCTACCTGAAAACCTTCTGTTTGAATTAAAACAATTATACATCTTTTATTTATTACCAATATGTTGACTGGTTAGATAGTATAGGTATGCAAATAATTTCTTCTAGCAGAAAATATGTATTTGGTGAGATGGTTGGTTATATGCTACATAGCTTACCACAGAATAAGTCTAAGAATTGAAATAAAGTATAACTTAAAAAAAAAAAACCCTGATAAGTAAAAAGAGGGGATATTGAAATTCCTATGAGGGAACATCAGATCAATGAAACAGCAGTCCACATCTATGTTACTGAAGCATGAAACAGGAAAATATGGCAATGAGAAAGCGTTTAGAGCCAGTAGGCCTTTAAACCCTAATACAGAAACTAAAAAGGGAAAACCTGAGGGTAAAATGCACTCGAGCCTTGAAATTGAAACTGAAGGAGACAACCCAAAGGCAACAATCACTGGAGCCTGGATTATCACTCTGAAGGAACAGAGAGAGCCTAAGGGCAAAACTGCATTCAGGCCCAACTGTGAGTTTGAAAAGATCCTTTCAGGGCAAGACTCATTCTCATTCTAACAGTTAGTTTGAACCCAGTTTTAGGGGCAGCATGCTCAGTGCCCTGGAATTGGAAAAAGTAGGCAAGTAACTAGGGGTGGCCTGCACTTTTTATAAAGTAATAATGAGTCTAATTGGTAAGAGCCAGGACCTGGCAAGCATTTAAATATGCATCTTAGAGCTTATGAGAAAATTAGGCAATGAAGGACAAAAAGAGAAAATGGGATTGGCATGGGAGTAGCACATATTCATAGAACCTATACTGGGTATAACACTGTGATCCAGAGCCAATATGCACATCTCCTCACTCAGTATATATTAATACCTATGCACTGATCTATTTTCATAAAGGTAAAATTGTCTAGGAAATCAACCCAAATTATACTCTGATAATTGATCTCTTTACCATTTAGAGGAATAATATAAAATTGGCATATCTTAAAATTAGTTATGTAGAACACTGATTCCAATACCCTTCTCTTAAGCAATAAACATCTTGAATATTACACATTGACAAGTATGAGGTATATTAAAACAATTTTATTGATATTCAGAGTCATAGTTAGTCTCCCTGAAATGATCACCAGCCCACAGCTTAATATGGTTAATGAGTAAGACTGTCTACATTAGTGGTTTTCAAACTGTCCTCACAGATCAGCAATATTGGTATCACCTAGAAACTTTGGGGAACTATACTAGGGACCCAGCTCAGATGTTTTGAATTTTGGAGATAGGGCCCAGCAATGTGTGTTTTATTAAGGCTTCCAGATGATTGTGATTTAAGGTTAAGTTTTAGAATTACTAGTCTAGAATATTATCAGTATGGCTACTATTCCAGAAATTTTTAGCCCAGAAAATGAATTTGCAAACAACTTTGTTTGTTTCAAGAACTTCCTAACACATCTGAACAATAAACTATACAATGACCCCCTCATATAGGTTATATTTTCTAAGAAAAATATTCAATTGGGCTGATCCAAATGACATTTACTCACAAGGCTTCTTTCAAAACAATTATGAATATGCCATCCCTTGAACTTTGGTGATAAGGTGAATGTTGTGTTGAATTTGAACTTCTACCATCTTTTTGCTAACCTCTCCAAATGTTTCTAGGAATGAAAAGGACACGATTTTCTTAGGATATATATTTATGTATATACATATTGTTCTCAAATACTTTAAGCACATCTCTTTTGAAAGCTTTTATCTAAGTGGACAGATGCTTTGTTAGTCAGAAAATTACTATTAGTCTCAATGTATTTTCTTCATTTCCTCTAAGTAAAAGTTCATAATGAAGACGACAGGTAGTGACCACTGACAGAGCCTGCTTGAGATTCATTCTCTCTCCCTCTTGCTGCTCCTCCCTGACTCATGCTTTCTCTCCTCTCTCAAAATAAATAAACTTAAAAAAAAATAAAAAAGATCTCAGTAAACCAGCCTCTGATAGACCAAATCTTGCTATATATTCCAAAACACGGGAGATTTTTTCTTAAACCTGTCTTATTTTGTCTATAAAAGTCTGGTTCTGGGAGAGATCTTCTCTCCATCCGGTCATCCAGTCACCCAGCCATCAGCAAACAAATTGTGATTGACAACCAACAATTAGGTTGAGAACTCAAGACAGGACTCACAAGCAAGAATTTGACTGTGTTTCCAGACCATATGGGTTTGTCCCAGTCTAAGTTCTTACACCCTTCCACTAAACTCCAAAGGTTTGTACTTATTTTTTTTTTTCTAAATGACATACTTACACCAAAAATATTAGACTTACAGTGGCCATTGGGGAATTTTATATATGAACAAAATTATTCTTTTGAAAGGCACTTTAAAATGAAAGAAAACAAACATCCAATGATTGTTTGTTTGGTTGGTTTTTATTGGAATAAGAAAGTTTCCAAAAGACTCACGGTTCAAAATTGCTTCCTTAAAATATTCCTTGGCCAAGGCAAACAAAAACATGCAGAAAACTTAAAACTCTCACTTAGATCCTCCAACCTCAACTTAAGCCTAATGGCTTTATTTTACTAGTCTTCTTCCCTCATTCTATGCATATTATTACCTAGCTGCTCCTACTCCTTTTTCTGCCCTGTTCCCTTTCTTTTGTGACCAGCTAAGAACAAAGCTCAATGACATCTTAAAGAAAACACACACACACACACACACACACACACACACACACACACACTCCCTTCAAAATAGGGAAATATTCTTATGGCAAAACTTTCCAAAACAACAAGCCAAAGAGAAATTTAGACAATTAGAATAATTTCAGGAACATATAGTTTAGAGTTCTTACATCTGTATCAATTAAGTTCATATGTTATTAGAAACCACAGATGAAAAAAAAGGAAAAAATAAAATTGAAAAGTAGAATAAAAAGGTCTTGAAGATAACTTAAGAGACTGCAAATTGCATATGAACTCAGAAGGGTTTAGAAAAAAATGTACATGTTTTGCATAGTCTTTTAGCTGTTATCCTAAATTGTTTCCAATGAAAACAGACTGAACTTAACTTCAGGCTGGAAATAAAGAATTAGTTCACTAGGGACTTAAGGAATAGGATCTTTGAACTTCACACACACAGAAATAGATTTGAAACAGATGTGAATCCAGCTCTTTCCCCACTTTTTGTGAATGACTGTAAGCCAAAAATAGGGGATGTAGTAATACATAGCAAATTTGTCTTAAACATTTTGTAAGTAGAAAGATCATTTTGCTAAACGGCTAAATATTAAAACATAAGGGGATGCAGAGATGGGGGGGCGTGGAGGAATTTGAGTCTAAAAGTAGAATGGAGGGGTGCCTGGGTGGCGCAGTCGGTTAAGCGTCCGACTTCAGCCAGGTCACGATCTCGCGGTCCGTGAGTTCGAGCCCCGCGTCGGGCTCTGGGCTGATGGCTCAGAGCCTGGAGCCTGTTTCCGATTCTGTGTCTCCCTCTCTCTCTGCCCCTCCCCCGTTCATGCTCTGTCTCTCTCTGTCCCAAAAAAAAATAAATAAACGTTGAAAAAAAAAAAGTAGAATGGAGAGCCTTGTATATTATGCTCTAAAGCTGGGATTTCATCATGTACTATAGCCAAATTTTTGAAGAGGTTTAATTTGTAGTTACTGTAAATGTGGTATGTAAGACATTGTCAGATTTAAGAATTAGAAAATTTTCTCTTGTGATAGCATTAAGGATACATTGAAAGGGTACAAAACTAGACTCAGAGCAAGTAGAATCAATAAGACTTAGAAACATTTTCTCTAAATTCACGTCTATTTCGTATGTCAAAAGTGCTGTCTTTTCATAAGCGTCAACCCATTCAGTATGTAACCACTAGATATGTTTTAGAGATGATCACTTGACCACATTAACACTCTTTTAAAATGTTTGGCAATTTGTTAGCTTTTTAATTAAAGCTTCTAACAAGTCCATTTTATTCAACGTCCATTTTACTCAACAAAGACCACCCACTCAAACTATATACTTTTTATGTATGCATGTATGTATGTGTGCATACACATGTGCACATATATATATATAAATGTGTATATATATTTAATATGTAACATACACACAATACTAGATTCCTGTGCATAGAACCATGTAACCCCAGTTTTGTCTGCCTCCTCAATATCATACACTTCTTTCTACCATGCTTAACTACTCTTTGCAGTTTCACAATGGCCTTATCATGATTGCTCTTACAAAACTGTGCCTTTGTTTATGGTATTTTCTCTATTGAAATTTACTTTCTCAAATCTCCAACAGTCAAAATCCAATTCATCCTTTTAAGACTACCTTCAAAAGCCACTTTTCCCACTGCTTTCATAACACACCTAGTCATAATAAAATTGTTCTTCTATTCTGTGGGTAGTTATATCTGGCTTTCCTGTTCACTGTGAGTTTTGAAGGGAATAAACAGCTTCTTGTGTATCTGTATAAACTCCAATACTTAAAAAAAATACAAGGTAAATGAATGGAGTAAATGGATGAATGAATGAATGAATGAATGGATGGATGAATAAAGTAAATGAATGAATGGAGTAAGTGGATGGATTGACTGATAGCTAATCATTTGTATAAAGTTTTCCTTCTTTCCTTCATTAGATGATAAGTGATTCTTTGAACAAATATTTTACTTCCTTTGTAATGACTTCCTCATAATACACAGTGCAATGCTCTCAACACAGTGGGTAATCAATACCTGCTGTTGACTGTTGAAGTAAAATAAATTTACAAAAATAAACCAGGCTTGTTTCTAGTAATGAAACTCCCGTTGGTGATTTTTGGCATGCTAAATGAAATCACCACGGGAAAGTTTATGAATGATATGCTGAATATTCCAAATGAATACCATACTTTCAGATACATCACCATTGATGGCATTGAAAATCAAGTAAGTCTCAAAAGGGAAAAAGTTCTGGATGTCATTAATGATTCAGCTATTTGTCCTTTTCCCTTTGGAGCTGAGTACACTGATGCTATTACACTGAATTACATGAAATTGTACGATTAGAAATGCCTTTCTTCAAATACACTATAAAAAGGAAACTTGGCTTATAGATTTGGCTTATTAGTAAGAATAATGTGATGCAGGAGAAAAGCATACAGGCCTCCTGAAACTTTAATATAGTTAAAGTCAGGAAATTATTATTTTTGCCATATTTTTAATGGCTGTTTTATTTTAGCCTCCTATAAATGCTTTGGCCATGTTAAATGATATTATTCTGAACTTGAGTTATGATATAACTTGAATATTATGTAATATACATATGCATTCATATTACTATACATGTACACACATGTATATACACATGTATGATACATGTGTATGTAATATTAGCACACACATGTAGGTTATTAGTAATTGTTACACACTGAGATTCACTTAAGGGAGCAAGCTATGATTTATAAAATATGTTTTAATGAATACATCACATTCAAAAAGCATTTAATATATGAATATATTTATTTTTCATTCCATGATTATTCTTGAGAAAGGAATGAAAAATTTGAAACTCTGAGTACCCCTCAAGTTTACAAGGTGCTAAATATATGCAAAGCAATAAATTAACTATGCACTCAACACTTAGAAATGTATTAGGTTACCACTGAAGAGTCCAGTTTTCACTAGAAAAACATTAAGTATCTTAACTATATATATACAGTTAAGAAATATATATATATACATAGTTAAGAAATATATATATAGTTAAGAAATATATATTAAGAAAAAATATATATAGTTAAGAAATATATATATATATATACATACACACATTTGGGTTTATTTTTTCCATTTAAAAATAAAAAGTAAATCTTTAGGGGCACCTGTGTGGCTCAGTGGGTTAAGCGTCCGACTCTTGTTCTCAGCTCAGCTCAGGTCATGATCTTGTGGTTCGTGGGTTCAAGCCCCATGTCAGGCTCTGTGCTGACAGCTTACAGGAGCCTGCTTGGGATTCTGTCTCTCCTTTTTTCTGCCCCTCCCCTGCGCGCACGCACACACACACACACACACACACACACACACACTCTCTCTCTCTCTCTCTCTCTCTCTCTCTCTCTCTCAAAATAAATAAACTTAAAAAATAATAAAAATACTAAAAATAAATATTTATGTCTTTAATGTATGGCTTTCCAATGCTCTATTTTTTTTCTATTTGAAACATTAATTCTGATATGAGAACTATTTTATGACAAATACCAATAGTTGAGTTAATCTAAATAAAGAATAGAACATCCCCCACCAAATTATAACACAAAAGATCATATATTTCAAATGATAAAAATATTTTATTTCTCAACTTTTTTCTTTACTTTCTTAAAAATAAAAACAAAAACAATTGCTTTAGTTTGTGTTTCCAATTATATTCTCTGAAATGCACATTATTTTCACGTTTTCATTTTCTACCTTTTTTCTACTAAAGTGTCAGTCAATACATCTTATCAGGGAAAGTTGACTATTTTGTTTGGCAGTAATTCTCCATACTCAAGAATTATGGAAGTAATCACATGCTGAAAGAATGTGTTTCTACTAATGCTACTGCAATGGTCCCCAGATTTCCAATTTACAAGTTTTAAATGAATGGCTGTTTACTCTGCTATACAACAAAAAGTAGTTATCAGAGAAACTAATTCATCTCATAATACACCATGAACTAGATTCACAGCATCACCCACTCTTTGGAAATAAAATAAGTAATAGAACAAGCAAGATTTTATTATTTCCTTTTTAAAATAGGAAACTAGAAATAGCATCAAAGACATATAGGGTTGTGACAAGATGAAAATATAAAATCTTTGATTTTCAGTCTTTACCAGTTTTATTTAAATGATTGATGATATGGATACACAGAGACCTGTATATATGGGAATTATATACATTGGGACTTGAAGAAAATTGTTATTAGTTTGTCTCTGTTCTTTCACTTTGTATTCTTTATCTTCAGGTTTTTTTTTAAGTGTTTCATGTAAGTTTTCACCCTGCAATGATAAATAAACTTTTAATACACTTCTGGAGCAAGTAGACCCAAAGGAATCAGGGTGACCACAGACTGTCGTCAGTAAAGGAGAACATGTCCATTTCGGTCATATTTCAAAAGGTGGCAAGACTTTGCACGTTTACTTTTCTGTTTCACTTCTCCACCCACTTCAGGTAAATATGCAAATAGACTTAAGTCAATTGTGCAAAGCCACCTTCAATTTACTAAGTAATTCAGGTCATTACAGATGAGGAAAATGAGGCAAAGAGAATATAACTTGTTCAAGTGGAAGCACTGAATTTTGAACCCAGGTGATTTGGCTCCATCATTACTATTGTTAACCAATGTGTTTCACTACGTAGAGCAGTCATGCTACATGATATAACCATGTTTCTGAAATCTCTTCCAGAAAGGGAAGGGAGACCAATTAAGGCAGCATTGGAAACAGCAACAAAATTAAAATTTATCATGAGTTGGGGCGCCTGAGTGGCTTGGTCAGTTGAGCATCTGACTTCGGCTCAGGCCATGATTTCACAGTTCATGAGTTCGAGCCCTGCCTCAGGCTCTGCGTTGACTGACAGCTTAGAGCCTGGAGCCTGTTTCAGATTCTATGTCTCCCCTCTCTCTTTGCCCCTTCCCCACTCATGATCTCTCTCTGTCTCAAAAATAAACATTAAAATATTTTTGTAATTTATCATTAATTTACATAAAATTAGCAGTGTTTTCAAGGATGTTATTATGGGTTTTCAGCCCGACTTTGTACAATGAAAGCATACTAAGGAAGATGGAAGGATGACACACTTCTTGTGAGTTTCAGCTGACTAGAAACCATCTTTGCCTAAGATGTGGACTCAGGATATAATTAATACCACAGTAGCAGTACTGATTTCATTAGAGTAAATTCCTCTTGAATTCCTTTTACTTTAATTCAGAATTTTGATACAGAATCTTATCATGTATCATCCATTAATAGGAAACTGGCTTTGCCAAACTGAAGCTGTAGGGCAATGTAGTCTCTTAAGAATTGGCAAACCAAAAGCTTCATGTGATATATTAGAACATAGGAGACAACAAAACACAAATAGTGTAAAGAATATAAGTAATCAATTTCTTTCTGTTTCTTTTCTGGTAACTTACACTATAACTGATTAATGTGAAAATATTTAAAGATTCTGGATAAGATTTTTATTTTGTAGCCACTAATAAGAAATGACTCCTGAAAATAGAGAAAAACTGAAAACATGAATCATCTTAATGTTGATTCTGTTTAATATTGTTGAATATGCTTTTCATTTTGTTTGGAATAACCGATATCATAACATTGTAACACCAGCACAATTCATGATATGGCCTTTGGATTGAGATACCCTGTTCTACTTTAGGTTGTATAGTAGTACCTGAACTTTTTTAGAGCAGATCTTAAGGTCACTCCATTGATTTACTGTTTTGGGTCACCTTCAACTTTATCTGTAAACTGACATCAGTAGTCTGATTTACTATTATTTTAAGACTTAGTTTATGCACTGACTGTGAAAACTTCTGGGCAAAATGCAAGGAAAAGGGAAAGTTATTCCAAATGCTTTAAATAGTGTGTCATGATATTATTTTAAGGTTTGCAATTGTATATGACTGTGAAACAGCTTGTTTTTTTTTTTCCAATTACCTTTTGGAAAAATGAAATATGCTGGGAGTTTTTTCATGAAAAAGCATGTAAAATAACTTTCAGTACACATTTTATAAATATATTAGATGCATTTAACATAACTGCACAAAACACGTACAAGTCCCGTAAGTTATACTCTTGCACAAGTACAAATAAATTTTCACAAGTATTTAAACTTTAAAAATTGTATGAAAATATATCTAAAAGCTGCAATCTTTTGCATAGAAGCAGTAAAACATTGTTTAATTATGTGTAAGCTATGAAAATAGTCTGTGCCACACTTTGTATTGTTGTCAGTGAAGGCATTTTTATTTTCTTTAATTTTTAACGTTTTTTTCATTTATTTTTTAAGAGACAGAGAATGAGCTGGGAAGGCGACAGAGAGAGGGGGGGAGTCACAGATTCTGAAGCAGGCTTCAGGCTCGGAGCTGTCAGCACAGACCCCGACGCAGGGCTTGAACCCATGAACCATGAGATCATGACCTGAGCTGAAGTCAGCCGCCCAACCGACTGAGCCACCCAGGCGCCCCAGTTAAGGCATTTTTAAACATTAGGGTAAAATCTCACAAAGTCAAAATCCCAACAGGTGATCCTATTAAAAACAAGTTATTTTAATTGCTTAGCGACTGAATTTCTTGATTACCTTTTACTGGATTAATTGTGGGAAACTGATGTACCCACGATCAATTTAAAAAAAAAAAAAATTACATACCCAGGTCTTCGGAGCTTTTATGTTTTCCTTTTTCAAGCTGTTATTTAAAATGTAGTTAGTTAACATATATGTTAAAATTGGTTTCTGATGTATAATTTAGTGATTCATCACTTACACTGGAGTATTAAAAAAAAACAATTTATTTAACAGAGAGAGAGGGAGAGAGAGAGAGAGCACATGTGTGAGAGCAGGGGTGGGGCAGAGAGGGACGGACAGATTCCTAAGCAGGCTCCTCCAATGCTGTCAGCTCAGAGCCTTTGTGGGGCTTGATTCCATGAACTGTGAGGTCATGATCTGAGCTGAAATCACGAGTCAGATGCTTAACTGACAGATGCTTAAAGAGTCAGATGCTTTAACTGGACAGATGCTTAAAGAGTCAGATGCTTTAACTGGCTACCCAGGTGCCCCACAATGGAGCTTTTAAAAAACTGAAATTGCCTGTTTATCTTATACATAATGTTAGTTACAATTTACATTTCACCATTGCAATCTAAATATCCTTATTTTTAAAGACACACCATACACACAAACCTTTTTTTTTTTTTGTCAAAACTAAATGGTAAAATCAGCTTCACATATTAGCATTTCTCAATATTGATAATTTATGACATATTTTTTCTTATGTAAGAACAAGTTAGAGTAGAAGATTAGAATAGAGCAGACTATGAAAATAGTAAGTTCTTAATACATATTAGCTTTTATTATTGATATCAATTGCTTTTTAGTTTCAAGTATACTGAAAAAAAATTCTAAGTTCATTCATACTCTTCTTGTTGTGTTAATAATTTAAAAATACATAAAGATTGCAATGTTTAAGTGATAATAATCTCTTTCAAAACAAAGACATAAGATAGACAAATGCTGAAATAGATGACTTTAATATAAAATATTTCCTATGAGTATATGAATAAACCTTAACACTGACTTTCAAAAATTCTCCTTTTTACTAGTCCAATTCAATTTTATTAAATCATTCCTGAAATAAAATGAAGGATTTAGTCAGTTGTATATGAGGCCTGAAGTTAAAAATGCTAACTTTCATATCTGTCTGACAAATAGACTATTTACATTACCTTATTGCATTATTAGAAAGGCATCTGACTTTTCTTATTTGTAATATGTAGTATTAATACTCTTCCAGTAAATATCAGACTTTGTGAAAGATGTTTTGTTAAATAAATTTCTTTTAAAGTGAAAATGCTTTACCTTACTAGCTCTCAGCTTAAATTCCTAGCTAAATTCCTGAGAAAATAATTATATGGTTAAACTTAGTAATCTGGTAAACAATTTACAATGTTCAGCGAAGAGTTTTTATTAAATATATAATAAAAAACCATAAATGTATTTTCCAAGAAAAAGTAACAGACAAGTTTCATTTATAATGTATAATGTTTTTCTAATTTTTCTAATTTTCTATATACACACATATATATACACACACACTGTTTTTTAAATGCACATACTGTTCCCTTGACCTCAAATGCTCCTTCCTTTTTTTGCCTGAATACTGTTTACCTTTCCTGGATCTACATCACTTCCTCAGAAAGAGAAACATCTTTCTCATAATTTTCTCTCTTAGCAAAATTGTTCCTTATGGCATTTGTAATAATATGTGATTATATAATTATTTGAATATTTATTTGATTAACAATATAGCACACTTCCCCTCTTGAAACTCTGTAAGGATTCAAATTTTATTTTATGTAATTTGTAAGTAGTATTGCCTGTAATATAGTGGGCACTTGATAAAATACTTACTGAATGAATGAATAAATAAATGAACACAGATGCAGTTTGGGGCAGCCATTTAATGCATAGTTCTAATAACTGAGAAATTTAGTGTTTCCATTGATTTTCTTAGCATGTTATCATAGCTCCTAGAAACTGATTCCTTCTTATATAGTTAAAATTTAATTTAAATTTCTCAAGATCCATAGTTCTCTCGTTTTCAGGCCCCACACCATTTCAGCCAGACACTTTCCATTCTTCCATAGAAGTACCTCCTTGAACCCTGAATTAATTTGTCAAAAGCCTTTCTTACCCTTGATTAGAGAATGGAGCATATATTTTAAGAAAGGAGTTGGGTAGAGGGGGAGTATGTTTTTTAAACCTAGTTTGCAAAACTCATTTCCTAAGAATTAAAACATTAAAAGTGCCATAGGAATTAACTTCTAAATTTTATTATTTTATTATATTAAAATATTTAGAAATGAGACTATCTAAAGATCAGGTGTGGTATACTTCACTAAAGAACAGTAAAAAGAATTAAGGAATGGATATTTGATGTAAATGAAAATAGACTACAGGGAGATTGCTATTTTAGAAAGTAGCTAAAATATACTTAGTATTTAATTCCTTAATGCCTTGAACTTAAAAAAAAAAAAAGCTTAGTTTTTTTATGGTCATTGATTGAATCCTAATAATTCCCTAACATTAAGTATTATTAACATTCATGTTTTTCTACTCACACTCCTCTGACCCATAAAAAAATGAAGACAGTATCAGTTGAAAGACAAGAGAAGATATTAGAATTTAGGTTCAGACAACTAAAGATCTGAATTTCTAAGTATGATTCAAAATGCCACCCATAGTAGCCTGTTCTCTCTCTCTCCCTCTCTTCATATAGAAGGAGAGATAGATATCATATCTATATATATCTATATCCATACCCATATCCATATCTATATCTATCTACATCATCTATATCTATATCTATATCTATATCTATATCTATGTCTATATCTATATAGACATAGATATAGATATAGATATATAGTATGACTGTCTGAGCTCTCTTGATGCATTGATGATAAATGGGACAATGTAAGAGTCTTGTGTTAAGGTCTCTAACAATAGTCTACCAGGGGTGCCAGTGGATTATGAGACTCTTGATCTTGGGGTCATGAGTTTAAGCCACATGTTGAGTGTAGAGATTACTTTTAAAAATTTTCTAAATTAAAAAATAAAAAATAAAAATTAATCTACCAGTTACCCAATAAGCAGCATGAAGTTAGTTTCTATTATGTACTATATTTTCTCTTAAAGCATTAGCTATGTCATTATTCACAATAGAGAAAATGTAGTCTCATACTTAGTAGGTAAAGAATATAATGTAACAATCAAATCCCTTATGCTATAATATGCATAAAATATAGTTGCAAACATGAAAGCCAGGACCTGCTCTAATATTTGAAGCTCTGGGACAAGAATATTTATAGTGACCCATATATCAAGTGTAAATAATTAGAAGTTTTAAAACAAGCTAATGTGCCTCTTTCTCCAACTTTGCACATACTTCTTTTTAAGTTCCGCAAAGTCAGTTGTGAATTTGGAATTTTTAGACTCCTTAGAGTTTGGTACAAAAACATGGACCCTTGAGGACCCTGACTCAAGGTCCCTACTCAGCAGCCTGCCCATTTACTCTACGGTACCACAAGAGGCTTTGTATACAAGGTGGGCGTTTCAGACCATGATTCTAAGCTGCCTTCACCTCCCCTAAATCTTGGCTGCCCTTTAGATCTACAATATCCACACCAGTCTGCCCAAAGAGATGGATCCAGATAAGAGGCCTATCAGGACCTGGGGACAGGCTTCATGTCACCTTTATGAAAGAATTCTGAGGTTTCAGTTTTCTAGTGTGACCTATAGCAAGGGATGGTGGGTATAAGCTCAGAAGAAATAATTCTCCAAGGTTATCAAAATCCTTTCCTTTGGGGATAGTGCCTGGCTGGAAAAAAATGTAAAGCAGGGTTCCCTGTAAAGGGTTAGGCCCAAGATAGAATGATAATAATGAAAATGTAATGAAACTGTAATGGGGAAATTTCGAAATATCTCTCTATTACTAATCTTATAATAAGGAGAGTCATAGTGAACAAATTAGTTGCTTGGGTGCAAAAACAGCCTTGCCCCTTAATAGTCCATAAGTGAATTTTTTCAATATCTGTGTGCTTCAGACTCTTCATCTATGAGATGGTAACAGTACCTCGTAAGTTTGTTGTGAAAATTAGGTGCTATGTAAAGCACATAAAATAGTACCTAGCATACAGCAAACACCAAATAAATATTAGCCATCATTAATTTGAAGTTCTAAACAATGCTCAATATATCCAGAATGCATACCATTTAAGGTATGAACCTTATTTCAATCCTAGAGTAATATTTCCTATATATTACATAGTTGCAAATACTTTAGTTTAAAGTTAAAAACTAATTAATGCTTATTGACTCACATGTGCCCAACCCCATCTAAAAACATTTTAGGCATCATTATATTTAATTTTGAAAACTAACTTAAAATGGCACAATCTTTTCCAATCTAAGTGCAAATAAGCATATTTGGGAGCGTGTTCTTAATCTGGTCTCATAAAATCTATTACCTGATTAATTTTTTTAAGTTTTTTTATCTACTTATTTTTAGAGAGAGAGGGAGGGAGGGAAGGAGCACACGAGTGGACCAGGGGCAGAAAGACAGGAAGAGAGAAAATCTGAAGACACAGAGCTCAATGCAGGGCTCCAGTTTACAAACTGTGAGACCATGACCTGAGCTGAAATCAAGAGTTGGACGCTTAATCTACTGAGCCTCCCAGGTGCCCCATATTGCCTGATTAAATTAATATAGCTGTATCTGTACATACAAATTTCTTTGGGAAATGAGAATCGCAATAAATTGCAAAAGTTTTCACTTTATCCTTATAAATGAGCAGCTCTGGAAGCCATCTTCAGAACTTCAGACAATTTTTTTTAATGTACGCAGTACATTTTTATCACTCATCTCAGGATCATTGCTAGATACAAGTATCAATACCAAAGACACTGTTAGGATAATCATAGCTCCCAGTTTTAAAAGATGAATGAAAGACTATCTGCTAAGTGTTCAGTACTATGTATGATTAATATCAAAGAAGTGATGCTTAGTAACAGACACTGAATTTAATATAACTTCGAGAAAACTCGTTGGGGAAATAATCCTCTGAAATCCTTATTTATAAGGAAATAAAATGAGTGCCATTAGTGAGCAGATCCCACTAATAAACACAATGATGAAACTAAGGTAGAGTCTCAAGCAACATGTGATAATAAACTATGCTGCTATCAGGCAAGTTATTATACCAAAAAAAAGCCTTCAGCTAGTAGTGGGCACCTACAGAATTCATGCTTTGGCAGGGAGCTCTGTGTGCATACATATATATGCAAAGGACTATTTGTACCGTTTCTCCAAAATTGTCATTCATCAAATTAGGCCTAATTTGTCATGGTCAAATTAGGGAATTTTAGTCCACAAAAATATTTAAATAATTACTGATTCAGAGCCATCAAAATTAAACTATGATATCTTATACATAAAATAGCACCGCGCACATTGCCCATAACTGTCATTGAATTCTTTCTGTATGTGTTAAAAACATAAAGATTGAGGGATGCAATTTACTGCTATTATGTTATTTATTATTAATGAAAGTTTAGATAATATAACATTTATGTATATCTAACACTACATTTCCTGGGCATAATCATATTGAAATTCATACTGAAATCATATTGAAATAATAATGAAAGAACATGGTAGGATTCATGTATTCTTCAATAAGCATTTGGTGAGTGTCTTATGTGCTTGGTGACAAGAATAAATACTTGAGTAAGATTACCTTCAATGAATGCAGAGGAGGATAGGCAAGGTATGCCAACAAATGAATCAGAAGGAGGAGGAAAGTATGACAGTAGTATATACAGGGTAGTAGCTTGAACAAAAGTATGATGAGTAGGCTAACTTTTAAGACTGGGCCAGCCTGCATTTGTTGTAGGACAAAAGAAGACTATAGAAATGGAGAGAATGAAGATACTAGAGAAATGGCAGAAATATGAAGTATGGAGTCCCTAAAGAAGAGAAAAAAACAGCTGAAGAAAAGCAGATGTGGAAACAAAAGGTTTTAAGAGGTAAATTTTTGCAGGTAAATTTTGAAATTATAAGAAAAAAGTTCATTGATGGGAAAAGTTCCTTGATGGGAAATACCTACTCCATGAAATACATGAGGTATTGTTCTGAAGATTCAAGGGCCCATGTCTTATTCAGTTTTGTGCTCTCACTGAATAAATGAGAAATTACAAAGAGAGTTTTAGAATTGAGAAAGGTAATTCAAGTTAAAGTTACAGTTCTTTCTCTTTTTTGATATAGTACAGTTTCTCCTAAATTGCTTATTATTATTATTATTATTATTATTATTATTATTATGTTATCTGGAAGTGCATTAGTTACATTTTGCAGTTTCATTTTTTAATTTACAATAAGTTCTCAAATTGTGACTAAAGAAATGTTAATACTTCAGATTGTGATAGCTCTTTCTTTTTTTTACCATAAAAGGGAGTTGAATGCACACACAGTATCTCTATACACATATCAGCAAAACCATTTAAATAATGGATATTGTGAGACTTTGATCTATGTTCAGAGTAAACTTGATATACTGCTAATAATTAAAATGTGTTCCGTATAAATGTCAACTTGCCTTGCACATAGTACACACCAAATAAACCTAGAAGAATCGTCCTCATTTTTTAACTTTTATTTTTACATGATCTTTTAAATTCTTTGTTTTTTCTTTGAATTTTTATAACTTCTGGTTTTTAAAAACCTTAACTATGTAGAAAAAAATACAGTTCATTGGTAAACATAAGACCTAAAATAATGATCCCAAATATTATCAAATATCAGGATTACGCTAATTAATCAGGCTAGTATAGTATTTATTTCATATCTAATCGGATGTATATAATTATTTTCATGATAACCTTTGTTACAGGAGTTTTTTCCAAGTCTAATAATTTGTTATGCCTTTAGTTTTTGAGTTTTTATAGTACTTGGAATTCAAAAAAATCATAATATATAGTTTTGGCTCTAGTTATTAAATTATATTTTCTTATTTTCTTTCAAAATGTACATATATTTGCATTATACTGAATCATCTTTTGTCTTTTTCTCTAGCAATTTTTCCTAGCTTGCACCTTGGTATTAGTAGCCCAGCTTCTAAATTCCTATCCTTCTGCTACTGAGCAAATACCTACTGCTAACTGTTCTTAGCAGATTGATTTTATGTTTTTAAAAATGTGGAAAAGTTGAGGATAAATCCCCCCCATCCCAGTGCCATCCTGAAAAAATGCATCGCCTCCCTAAAAAATGCTTTATCTCAAATTGCTGAACAAATTTTAAGTGGTATATAAAATTTACTTGAGTTTTTTTTCTTGATTCTCTGAGATACTGCATATTTTTTAAAATATAAAAGTCTCTGAAATCTTTTCATAGAAGTTTAGGAATGCCAAGAAGCAGTCCTTTTAAATATTTTGTAGAGTACTACTGATTGCTGCAAGCCATCTATTTGTCACCAGGAGGACCACAGAAGCTAATTTAACAATCAGTTTCTTTTCTGTTTTTGGATTCAGTGCTCAGCAGCTAGTGTGAACATTAATCCATCATTTCTCTTATTAAGCAACTGCCCACTATTTTGTAAAATCTCAGAGATGAGAAGACAATTTTAATTGTGCACACTGGAATTTTTGTGATTCTAGTTAGTATTTGTGTGTTTAACAGCTGCAAATTCTCTTTTTCCCTAATTTCAAAAAGACTTCTTGGTCTTCCATTTGCTTTTACTTTTAGTGTTTTCTATTGAGGCAGAAACAATATGATGAACAGCAGCATGGCTTTTCTGAGTTTATCAAGTGATGGAAAAAATAAGAATGTGAATCTTTCAGGGCAGTTCAATAGCATTTCCTGTCAATGACAGAGACCTTTTGATTAGAAGAAGAATAGTATCTTAAGATAAAGAAGAAATAAGCACAAGGAATAAAGGAGATAATAGCATACCTCCAGACTTAAATGTACTAAATGACCTGAAAACGCTTGTAAATGCCTTTAAGCTTTTTGGTATTGAACTGCTCTTCAGGATTTTCCTTCTTTTTCTTTCATTTCCCTAAAACGTATTTACAACTCTTTTTATTGCTAATGTTTCAATGACTTTATGGTATTGAGTTTATGAACTCAACTTTTAATCTAGTTATCAAAATATATACCAGAATGGGAAGAAACATTATATTTTAACTATTATTTTTAACAGCATGATAATTATACTTTATTATTATACTTTATTATTTTGAAGTTATTTAAATCCCAATTAGCTAATATACAGTGTTATTACTATACAATATGGTGATTCAAGACTTCTATACAACACCCACCAATGCTCTTCACTACAAGTGTACTCCTTAATCTCCATCACCTTTTTACCCATCCTCCAACCCACCTCCCCTCCGGTAAACATCAGTTTGTTCTCTGTAGTTGAGTCTGTTTCTTGGTTTGCCTCCTTCTCTTTTTTTCTCCTTTGTTCATTTGTTTTGTTTCTTAAATTCCACATTATGCTTTATTTTAAACTAGATTCCAAAAGAGTTATCTAAGAAAAATTCTTTTAAATATATTGAAAAGATACAGGAAATGTCTTTTCAGCTTTAAATTATTTATTCTTATAATAACTTTGGTATCTGATTATTTTAGCTAGTTGTTAATTTATTGAATTGAAATAAAATTTTATATGATAGCTAGAACTAATAATTAAGTTTATAATTTACTTTAGTTACAGATAGGACATTTCACTTAGTGGTACTTGTGATTTGATTCAATGGTGAAATTCAAACATAATGTATGGTACATCATTTTCCATTAAAAAATGTTCTTTTTCATTATATATCATCTTATAATGACTTGTAAAAAATATATGTATCTTTTTTTATTTCTTTGTGCTAAGCAGTTTTCATTTTGTGGAATAGCTGAACATTACAAATGATGTATAAAATGAAAAAGATTTGCTCATGTTTCAGAAGTGTTAAAGTAAGTATTGGTTTTGTGTGCATGCCTTTATCTCAAGCATTGTTACATGTTCTGAAAGGAGCAAGGCAAATGTAAGCAAGCAAAATTCAGTGAGTCAATTGATAATTTAGATAAAAATAAAAAACAAATTAAGAACCTTCATCACAAATTTTTCAAGCACATACAAGTTTGGTTTCTTCATCACAATTAGGAAAAGATAACTTAAACAAATAGTTTTATTGATGTTGTTAGGTCAGGGACCAAACTTAAACTTACGTGGAAGTATAGTAAGAACACTTGCTAGGGGACCTGGGTGGCTCAGTTGGTTAAGCATATGACTTTGGCTCAGGTTATGATCTCATGGTTTGTGAGTTTGAGCCCCACATTGAGTTCTGTGCTGACAGCTCAGAGCCTGGAGCCTGCTTTAGATTCTGTGTCTCCTTCTCTCTCTCTCTCTGCCCCTCTATTGCCTGTGCTCGCTCACTCTCTGTCTGTCTCAAACATAAATAAATAAAACTTAAAAAAAAATAAACAAAACCAAAAACCCAAACACTTGCTGAGAGCTCATTCTGTGTCATGATGTATCCTAAAGCTACTTCTTATGTGGTATTTCTCAATTCTGGTATCTCTAAAGCATTATTTTATCTAGAGCATTATACATTAGGAAAAAGGGCTAATTTAATTAAATAAAATTTCACTTGTTTATGTTGGGCCACCAGGGTGGCTCAGTCGATTGAGGATCCAGCTCTTGATCAAGTCCAGATATCACAGTTTATGGGCCTGCTTGTTCTTTCTCCTCCCTTCCTCTCTTTTCCCCTCCTCCGCTCGTTCTCTCTCCCTCTCTCTTTCTCTCTCTCCTCTCACTCCCCCAATAAATAAACATTTTTAAAAATCAACTTGTTTATGTTATGCAAAGTAGTTTATAAAAGAAATGGCATGACCAGGTCTGAATCTTTGAAAGATTATTCCATCATAATGGCTGACATGTTGGAGAACAGAAGGAAAGAAACAAAGCTGGAGATGTTATTCTACTGAAAGATGCCCTGAACCAGTGTTGTAAGATTTAGAAGGCTGGTTTGAATGTGAGAGGATTCATTTATCCAGAATCTTTTCTTTGCTTGAAGCCTTTTCTGCTCTACCCACGTAGAACTGTCTGTCTTCTCTTTTTCATACCCCAACTGGATCTTTTGCATTGGAGGGGAAACAAAATGATGTTACTTATACAAATACTTCATGCTTTTCACAACGTGCTTTCCTAGAAAATTGAGCAATGCCTCAAAACATTTGTAATTGACTTCCTGCTGCCATTTGTTTCTTGGTTTCAGTTAGTATGTAAAGGAAATAAGACAAAAAAAAACAACTTAATAGAGTTAAATTGGGGATTGGTAGTAATGTAAGACTAAGAAATATTTTAAAAACATGTGAAAATATTCAAAATATGGATAGACAGACATTCTAAAACACTGTTGGTGGAAGTGCTAACTGGAATCATCCCTGTGGAGATTAATTTGGCAGTAAAACTAAAATTTTAAATGCACATTCTCAATTACCTGGGAATTTTGCTTCTAGATCTACTTACACTTATGTAAAAATGCATATAAGAATTTTTATTTCACATTTGTCTTTGCATATAAAAATAAATTGATAAATGATTTTAGGAGAAGGATTATGTATATAAATTATACTATATCTTTATCATGATATGGTCTACAGTGTTCAAAAATTACGTACCTTTTGAATTGTTATGTAGGCACCCAAAATTATTTTATGAATAAAAAAGATACAACATTTTTTTGGAAGGGTGCATGTAAAAAAGCCTGTTGATGATGGCTTCTAGTTCTGCACTTCTACCCCTGAAGCACAGAACTAGAAGAAATTTTAGGGCAGAGATTCAGCTTTCATTATATTCTTTTTATAATGCTCATTGTCAACTCAATAATGTTAGGATAAAAAACAGATGATGACAACAGTATTCACTTGATCAAGATTCTGACTTGTGAGAGCTGTTTATCATACGGTCACCAGGCTGACAATACCCCAACAGAACAGATCATTTGTAACGTCACAAAAAGTATGTTAGGATTATATTTGAAGTCATTCTTAGCATTCCACGTTTTATCAATGATGAGCTGGAAAAACATTATAATTATCTTTTGTTATTGGAAAATAATTCCTCTACAAAACTATGCCTCTTTAAATTAATCCTTAAAACAGTGTATTATTTTTACCAAGGAGAAAAAAGCTAGGTAAGAAGATATATTTATTTGTCATTTGAGTTTTCTTCTTGCTCATTCAAGAAAACTTGAATTACCCTAATGTGTTTGAAATATAAGGCTACAAGAAACTAACAATAATTTATTCATATAAAAAAGAAATTGAACTGAGACCATTTACACAAACATTAACTAAGGACAAACACTTAACCTAACAGAGATTACCTTTAGAAAGGTAGTTAATATGAAGTTAGATCAAGATAGTTGTCTTAACTTTTAAACATGTATTGAAGTTCTCATATGTAGGAGACATCTGATCATGCAGAATATCTAAAGAGAAGTAATATGCATGAGAATGAGAACACAAAGTCATTTCTTTCTTCTAAATTAATGTTTATCAAGGCAACTATATATTTTTGAATAAATGGCATTTCAAGATTCAATCTGACAAAATCAACCACGCATTTATATCTAAAGCCTATTATCTTAAAAAACAAACACATGCAGAAAAGATAAAAAGACATCTTTGCTTCAGGTGAAATAGCACCTCAGGCCATTTTTTTAAAGTATCTCACGATATGAATACTTATTTAATCATTTCCTCATAAAACGGTGTGAAATTCCTTTCTATCAGCTCCCTCTCCTGTCTGCTTTGTGGCTTTCTCCACCTTCCTATTTTTCCTCAATAAGCAGTATAGTCTTAATATTCTTTTTTTGAAAGAAACTTTTTTTTGTGTGAGATCTGATTCTTCCAATCTTTGCATTGTATTGAATTTTCTGCAATAGTAAAATAATCAGCAAACATTTAATGAAGATGTTGATTGGCTGTACAAATACAAAGCATAGAGAGGCACATAATTCACCATACTAAACACAAACTGTGTTTACTTAATAATTTTATTGTCATAGTAGCCAAGCCAGAATCTAATTATATACCTAAATATCATTTGTAGAAAAAAATCTGTAAAATGTTTGCAAACTAAAATGAAATCATTTTGTCTACACTAAAATCTATTGACGATTTGCTATTTAAAAGATTTCGGTTTCTATTTGTTTTTGTTTTAAACATAATATTTGCAGCATGAGCTACTTTCATAAAATTATTTTTTAAGTAACAAAACATGTAATAAAATTGAAAGAAGAAAATACTCAGAGGAACACAGTATTTGCAAATGAATATATCCTATACCATTTTGCAATTACATGGGATTCAAAGACAATATCTGAACATCTCCTCTCCATCTCCAAAATAGAATCAATGCTCTAAATAATTCTATAAAAGAACATTAAATACTTCCTTTAACAGACAAAGCAAAAACACAATATAATAAAAAGACCCCAGCCAGTAATCTTTTCAATACATGCAAGTAAAATTAAGACCATAAAAGGAAAATAAAACATCTCAATATTAATAAAATAAGTGATTTTCCTCATATTTGGAAAACTGGACCGATTGTGCCGATGTGTATTTATACAAAATTTATATTACTTTTCTGTCTTCAAATATTTCTTGAACCTAAGCATTAAAAAAACAAATTTGTAATCAATTGCACCTAAAGATATGAAGGAAATAATCTTGACTCCTGAAACCATTCTTGTTTCTTTCTTATAAAAACAAAACAAACAAAAAACCTGTAAAACAGTAGTTAATATCATTGTTTTACAAGTAAAGAAACAGAAGCTTAGAAAAGTTTCTGTATTTCTCGGGGAACCACATAGGGAAGCTGTTGGATCAGGAGGAAATCTGGGTAGTAGGAAGTCCATGCTTTTTCCATGGCCTCCCCAAGCGCTCTGAATGCAATGTCTTGTCTCATTATATCTGTTTGGTGGAATCTATCCTAGACTAAGCTGTCAACACCAACAGTTTTGTTTCTTTCAACTTTTGTCTATATCAAAATCTCATAACTCACATAGGGGCCATTAAATTACAGTGTATCAAAACCCCCAAAATATCCTTTAGGTTTATTGATTTTAACTCTCTTAAGAGGATAATAAACTGAGGAAGTGATTTGCCCAAGTCACAGTTACGTGCAAAACTGGGGCTGACCCTCATCTTAAATGCCATCTAATCTTGAAATGAACTATTAGCCTCTTGTTTTTGATAAAATCCCAATACTTTACGTGTCTCTCAGAATCCTTCACATCTCATTCGATGTATTTTAACTTCTCTCTTTGCATTAGAGTTTTTTCTTTACATTAATTAATTTTCCTACTTCCTTTTACATATTCATCTTCTTTCTGCCTGTCTTTCCACCAACTGAAAAGAGTCTTTACCAATCCATAATCGAAATTTCCGCCAAATCTTAGTACTTCTTAGTACAAAATCTTATTTTGTCTGGGAATTCAGTTTAATCCATCCACACAATGACTATTTCTGTTCCTCCAATGTCTTCAGAATGTGTGACTAATATCTCAATAATTATGTTTACTGGTACATTTTCTTAAGTTTCTTATCAAGTTGTGTCCGAACTGACAATTTTCCACCTCTCACTTGCTGAGATCAAACCTCTCACTTGCTTTGGATTTCCAAAAATAAGTGGCTTTGTGTATACTAATTTTATAAGAAATGTCTTTCTAAATAAGTTACTTTAATAAAAGAGAAGATAATAGAATAATCTTTAAATACCCATGGTGCATACATCTCAATATTGTTTTCTACAATTAGGATAGATAGACAACTTAAAGCTTATATCTTACATAAATACATATTGGAGTGAAAACAAGTTTTCTTCCCAGACTTTTTTGATGTTTCTACCACTGTCGTTTTTGTTATTGAGAAGTAGATTGTTTATTTTTATATTAATATTATCACAACTGCATGACAGTTATTATCCTAATTTTGCATATAAAGAAAGGTTAAGTAAGTCTTCTAAAATTAAACAGCTAACAAGTTGTGAAACCAAGGCTGAACTCTAAAATTCAAACACCAAGTCCCTTAATCCATACTGCCCTCCCTATGTTAGATATATTATTATAATGATCAAAATAATGTTTACTACTGTTCTGACACCACTATTACTATTAGTATTGCTATCTGGAAGGGACTGTGTAAGTAAAGCTGTATTAGATTTGCAGTTAACCTAACCCCTTAAAATATGCTTTACCATCACCATTAATATTCTATACTTAATCATAGAAAGAAATAAAGCTTATTTATTATCACATGTAAGAAATGTATCTTTTCACAGCATCTAAGCATGCCACATTCATTTTACCTAAGATGCAATTCTATCATCAGAGCCTGGATGGTTCTAAGATACTAAAGTTAGCACTATAATGAGATGTAGAAAAACACAGCATTCATTTAAAGTGGTTAGGTGAGTCTTGGAATCAAAGTTACTTCAAAATAACTTAGGCAGTAGGAAGTAAATGCAGGAATTAGAGAGCTAGCATAAAATACTCCAAGCTGGAAAGACTCAGTAGGAGAAAACTAACAGTAGTCTCCAAAAGGAGGACATTTTGAATATTTGCATCATGGCTGTATATAGTGCTATCACTGTACATTTTACATTGAACCGCATTCACCCTATGTGCTTATTTCCTCCACCAGCTCATAAACTATTTATTCCCCTTTATATTCTTACTTAACTACAACTGCACACACTAGACCATTTGAGTGAGTGAAACGATGTAGAAATTGCTTTAAACTTGAAAGAATTGTCTCTTTATTAATGCTACACATCAAGGCATATACTAACAAGACCACCTTAAAAATGAGAAACAAATATAGTCATAACTTTTTAAACACAGTTAATGTGGTAGATTTTCATAAAATCAGTTATGGATCATTTAAGTTAAATCTTAACCATTCTTTCTTACTAAGGTTACTGTTTTTGGAAAATACTGAAGAATTCAAAATAAGTTGTAGGTAAGTAAATATCCAAAGAAAGTAAAAATTCAAAGAATATTAAGGACCACTTATTCATTGGACTTAGAGAATATATTTTATATTTTCTACCAATTATTTGCAAAATCTGGCAATATACATAGGGTAAAAAAATTCAGATTAGATATTATTTTAGCCATTGTCTTTCACTTCATCTTTACTATATTTGTCACCTTTAAATATTCAGTATTTAAAGTAAATGAGAGTCTTAAAATATGAAGTCACCCCATATGGACATACAAAAATTCTCTTGTCATACGTGACAATGAAAGATTTGAGAGACAATGTTGTACCATAAACCTAGCAATGTATAATCACTTGAGTTGCACTATGCTCATATTATAGTTTACCCTCAGTTCTACCATAGAATTTTTTAGCTCATGGTCTATACATCTCAATATTGCTTTCCACAATTAGGGCAGCATTGTGCCTCATGCAAAAACAGAATATTTTGGTAGACAGATAACTTAAAGCTTATAACCTATAATACATATTGCAGTGAAAACTAATTTTCTTCCCAGGCTTAAGTGTTTAAATAATTACATCACATTATTAAAATTAAGCATAGATGAAATTTGGTTCAGACACAGTGATAAACTAAATACTATTACAGACTCAAATGTGTTCTGTATTAACTTCCTTTAGTATTACAGCAGTAAAACTAGAGTTTTTATACAAGTTGATATTTGAATTCTAAAACTCAGAGGAATGGTACCTATTTCTAGAGACTCATTTTCTGCTTTGTATTTTATTAAATTCTCCAAAATCATTACTATCCTATGGAAGCTCATGATTTAAATTTTATCCAAACTTGTCAATACACAGGAACATTTTCTTAGCCACATTTCTCGTTGACTTTCTATTTCATTTTAGTATGTCATTAAACACGTATTACTGAAAGAAGAACCACAAACAAATAAACAAAAAACTAAAAAACTGCCAATTCAGGAAAAAAAAAGTTTTAACCAAAAAAATATACAGTCCTTTATAAATATATGGTGGAAAAAAGTCACTTGTGTTTCTTTTCTTACTTGAATTTCCAGGTTTCTTAATTGATACTGTCAAAATCCTCCTATTTAACTGTTGAGTACACACTAAGTTCATTTGAAAAACTTTATATCCAGCAATTACATTGGCTAGACATTCAGTTCTTGGTTAAGAGAATGTGCGTATAGCTGTTTCCTCTTAGTTAACATATTTCAATTTTAAATTTTCTAATCTTAAAAGACAATGTTTTACAAGTATACTATGTAGTAATCTTGACTTAAAAGATATAAAACTAATTAATATTTTCATAGCAAAATAAAAAGTATAAACTATAAAAAGCTCTGACCAAGAAATAAAAAAAATAGGGTTCTAATTCTATTTTTTCCATTAAATGTAATGTTGAACAGAGCACTTCACCTGTTTATATCTGTTTGTTACTCTTTGTGGTAATACGCATGCACTCTGTAAGGCTCCGTCTAATACTAAATGATATTATTTTGTCACTGTTCCCTAAATGTCCTGATAATCTATTTATCATTAGTGACCTATGATATCTGTGGTTATTTTTAATGAGATGGTTATTTTAACATTAGAAACTCATTCACTAGCTCATATATTGCCATTAGAATAATGGCATTGAAAGAGGAAGAGTACTGAATTATGAAGTTTAAGGTTTCAATTCTATTACAAATGATATGACTTTTGAAGTTCCTATTATAAAATATACCCAAAATTAGAAAAATTAATGATCACTAGCAAATTGTTTTATTAATTTTTGAATATAAGACATGAGATTAGTCTGTATCTTTTGGAGAAGAATATGAAGAGGAAAGTTTCAAACCAACACAATAAAGCAAAACATAAAATCTAACTAAGATTCAATATGAGACCTTTTCTAATGATTTCAGAAATATTTGAGGGCAATTAAATTTGTTTAGAAGCACAGGAAACGATTTCACATTAATGATCATGAAATACCAATTGAATAAAAATGTATTTCTAGAAAACAAGAAGTCTTTTTTAACTTCCTACTGTCACTCATCTGTATCCTCCAGTTACTATTCAACTTAATTCCAGGAATTTCATCTAATTCTGTCATTTCTGAGACTATAAAATACAATATCTCAGCAAATATGACATAATTGAAAAGTGAATTCTTATATAAAATTGAAATGAGAGAACCCAGGAGGATTAAAATAATATTTACATTTGGTTTATATAATGTTTGGTTTAGCTTCAGAAAAGTTCTTTAACACTTTTAAATAAGAAATTAAATATTTGAGAAAATAAAGATGAAAATTTATATGCATACAAGTAAATTTTTCACCCAATAAATATACCATTTCTCTACCAGTTTTTTCATAAATATAAACTTGTGGAGCCAGTGAAATCTTCCTTAAAATACATTTAAAAATATGTTTATGGATCCAGACACATTATAACTATAACTATCCTGTTATAATATCTTTTTCTTCCAATATTATGTCTATCAATAGGAAGAGAATTTTAATTCACCTTTCATCACCTAAGTGACCAGCAAAATTTCCTTTCCTAAGCTCCATATGCTACAGTTACTACTGGATGACAATGGAAGATGAAATCATCTTGAGTATTTAACAGCTATAATGATAAGATAGAATGATAAGGAGCAGATTCCTATCCCAGGCCGATAAAATCTTTATGTATATAATTACACTTATCCTACTGATGGTCGCAAAAGAATTTTTGATAACTCATAAATAAAATACATTGATTTTCCTCCTTGCCCAGATATACAATTGCTTAAATTCTGGATAATGTTCACATTAGCTACTTTAACGCTTAAGCATGGACATATTTTAGAATAAAGACACAAACTATAAAGGAATGTTTGCAGGAAGACTCATACAACTATGTTAATACTTTATTTTCTACCAAGAGCTCAATTTTTTTTTCACATTTATAAGTATAGGGAATACTTGGAATCTTGACTGATATGAGGAAAATGGGCAAGTCCTGCTGGATCATGTAAGAGAAATCCACTTGCTAAAAATGCATAAAAGTGGTATCCACAAGGAAGCAAGTTATTTAGGTCATTATGGATTTTTAGGGAACCACTGAGAAGACAAAAAAAATCCATTTTACAACTGTATTGTCAAATGCATCCATTTTTGGAATTGTTTAAAAATGACAATGGTCACAAGGGATTCCAGCTTAAAGAACACATGGGAAATGAACACCCATGCTCTCTAAAGTTTCTTGAGAATGACAGTTCTCACACTATTTTATATTAGATTAAGAAATGGTGGATTTATTGATTTTTTTGATGTCCATGAAAAGACAGAACTATGATTTACTTCCCAGGATTACTTTATGGGCTATTTCTAGGGTTCTATTTCCTTATAAAACTGAGAAGAAGAGCTTCCATACTTTGGCTGGCTTTAAGTCTTATGAACTGATGTTTCAGAAGACTAGAAAGTCAAAAATACAATATCTAACATTCTGGAATATGATGTGAAAGACTTGTGTTTTAATTTAAGGGGTTGATGTGGATAAAAATGCTCTCTTTGGATTATACATATGTTTATAAGAGATAAAACATGAATGAAGTTAATACGTGGTCTGATATCAAGTTCATGGGGTATAATTTAATACTGACAAATAACTTTGATGAAATAATTTAACTGCAAAACCTTATCTTCCTAGAAGGTAAATATATACAATAAAGCAGTTTAAAAATTCCTCTCATATTCAGTGTATCAATGAAACACTACCAAATTTGTTTTATTCATTCTTAATGAAAATAATTAACTAAAAGAATGTCCAAGAGTTTAAGAAAAATATTAACTGATACTATGCTGCTTATCAGAAATCTTCTAACATACATTTGGATATCAAAAAATCATAAAAGGAGAAATTAATTGGGCATAGGTAGGGATATTGGACATAGCTCTTAAATAGTTTTTATTCCTAAATATTATATTAAGGAATTTTATATTACTCATTACTTTTTAAAATGCACCATTCTCTAATGTGGAATTATTGATCACAAATGCTCAGAAAATAGACCTCGGCAAACATTCTACTGCTTTGAGCTTCCGACCAGCCTCTTTCCTGCTATAAAGTGCTAAGAAGTTCATGTGACATATTAGCACAGCCTTATAACACCAATCTAAGAAAATATCTTGTCAGAAATACACACCTCTTATTTTATGTTTGTATCTTCAGCAATAAAAAAAGGAGTAAATAAATCTGAGCTCTTGAAGTCAGAGTTTTAAGTTGCCAAATTATATAAACATATGGACACATTCAAATTAAGATAAAATTTCCAATCTCAACAAAATTTTAAGAAAACATATATTTTAAAAAGCAGACAGTTCAAAGACTATGTAGCTAAGCAAAATATGTATGATAGGATGGATTAAGCAAAAAACGATATTTTAAACATCTTGGCCCCATAAAATCCTAAATTGGATGGGGAATCACTAAATGCTGCTATAAAACTTGTGTTAGTCAATGGAACTTAAATGTAGTCAAATCATCTTTACACTATTAAAGCCATCTAGGCAAATTGTTTAATTTCATAAAATATGCCTTTTGTTTTCTCTAGGAGTTAAGACAAACTCCAAAATAACTTGGGCAGCATAGCAACCCCTTCCTTTCTTCATCTGGAGAGCCCTCTACCCTTTACTGACACCCTCTGGTCCTTATTACCAAATCAGTTTTGAGATTAAACCACACTCTAATCTCTAATCTAAAGGTGCTAAATGTCTTCTAAACTGTTAAATAAAAAATGCATTTATAGAAATATATTTTAGCCAAACCTGTTCCATTTTAACAAACAGTTCTTCTCAGTTGGACCCATACAATTGAAGTAAACGTGCACAAGCAACTAATTTTTAATAGCCTATGTGTGTGTTTACTGTTTGATTTTAGTTAATCTTCCTAACCTACTAAAGATTTATTTGCCACTTAATAGTTGAAGGGTTGCTCTGATAGGGAAACTTTAAGGTATTTCAGCGGTCCATTAAAAAATTCCACAATTGTACTTTCCCAGATCTATTTCTAAACATACTGTGGTGTACATTTGCCTCACAATTTACAAAGTCTGGCATTTAGTTAATCTATCAGGGTAAATATTCTTTTTTCTAACTTTGAGAATTCTGTCTATTCAACTCTGTATGCAATCAAAGAAGAAATTAAAATGTTTTTCTCCTCATTCCTTAGTTTTCAGAAGTTTTAAACTTTAGAAAAATGTAAAGTGTGCACCAACCCCTGCACAAAAACCTTGACACTTTATATTGTAATAAACATTCACTGATTTTCTATTTCAAATATGCTTTAATATCATCTCACCACAGTCCACTTGTTATTTTTCAAATTCTATTTCATTATTTATGGCACATTTCCTTTTTTTGACTTGTAACTTTGCATTTTGTGTTTTGTTTCTCTCACTAAACTTAGTTGGTCTTTGTATGTAATATCTTTAATTTTTAAGCATTTGCTTTATGTCACATATTCTTACACAGTCATATTGTTTTGGAGTTTCTTTAGAGTTGCGTCAGAGGAAACATATACCTATCAAGTTTGAGACTCAATATACTGGTCCACATACAACTCATGTGAGTATGCAGTAGGAAAATATTCAAAGAAACATTTGTGAGTTGCTTAAAATTGACTACAGGCCCTTTGAAAAAAAATAATGACCTCATCATTAGTAATTCTTTTACGTTTAGGATCACAGTATCAATCATGACGAACTCTTTCTAGCTTGCTATGATAGTCCTAAGTATTTCTGTAGCTCTGTTACAGTTCAATAGTAATCAATTATACCTTCACTATTTTTTTAAAATCGACACACTATTTATTTGTCTGTGTTTTTTAATGCTAGTATCCTAATGAATATCTATTTCTTTCATCCTTATTTCCCCAGGTAATATTTAGAATCAAGGTGGAGGTATGGTGTCTCTAAATTATTTTATCTTTTCAATTAGAAAAAAATACAGATGGATTGAATATAGGTAAGGCATTTCACATATGACAGTTTAAAAGTTTTCTCCTTCCAAATCTGCATTTAAATTACATAACTGTATTGTATTTTTCACGCTAAAGAGGTAATAAAATTTTTAAATAAAACAATTCTAAAATATTTATTGGATCCTTGTTTTTTCAAAAAAAAAGTTAATTAAAATTTTTCGAGGTTGTCAGAGTAATTCTCAGCCTATTCTACACCATGTTCATATTTATGCAAATTACTATTCTCTTCCACTTGTCAATAAAAAGCTTAATAAGGATGTCTGAACATATTTTTATTTTCTTAAAAAAATCTGTCTCATTCCCCTACATGACATTTAGAAAACACCGCAGCATAACTCAAGACACTGTTTTTCCTTGGTCTCTCTAACTTTATAGAACTCCACTTAGAGAGCATCCCTCCTGAATTTTAACAAGTTATTGCACTGCCAGGTGCCCAGTCATTGGGCTGTCTTCCCACAAATACAGGGCTCAGTCATGAGACATACATTCAGTATCTGAGAACCACATCCTATTTTCTGAGCATTTACCCTCTTTTGCAGAAAATTCTTCCCCTCACCTGGCATTCATTACCTTACCGTTTACTTGCAGGAATTGTTTACTCTTATTTTGGATGGCATTATGAGATACACAAATAGGTTATATTCACTCATTGCTTCAACTTTTCCGACATAAATTCTCAGCAAAGAAAAAAACAGCATTTTGGGGGGAAAAAAACCACAATTCTTTACGTTACAGTTTTTAAATTCTGGCAATATGGCAAGAAAAGATGGCTTTGCAGAAGGGAGTGTGTCAAAAATCGTTAAGTGCCTGGGAGATGAAGTGCATAATCACAGAAAGCAGTCCCTGGCAAAGGAATGCCTGCCACTTACCAATGAGATGCCAGACTCCCCTGTCCTTCCTCTGTGACTCTCAATTCCTGTCTGCCATCCTCCTGCCCGTCAACACAGTTCAGATAGAGCAGTTCCTTGAGTCCACTCTGCCTGTGGCAGGAGAGAATTGCGGAGTTTTTAATCATTCAGAGGAAATCCTCCAGCTTGCCCTGCTTCTCCCTGAAGAGGGGACCCAGGTAACTCATCCTTTCCGCCCCGAGCTTTAATGGCACTTTGGCTGCCGCCTCCTCGCAGTTCCGCGCCCCCACTCCGGAGTTGGTTATATCGGGAAGTAGGTGCGGCGCCTCCTCAGGCTGGTACGTTTGGGGCTCGCGTGTTTTCCTCCAATGCGTCCGCGCGCCCCGCGCCCCGCGCCTCTGACTGGCTGTGTCCTTCCCGGAGCGGTCCCTCGCCCCTCCCCGCTCGCCCGCGCTGTCGCTGTCGCCCGCGCCCCGCGCCTCACTGCCTCTCGCTGAGAAGGTTCATTTAGCATGTCCCCGGGCTGAAAGGTCTGTTTGCTTCCAAAAGGGTTTTATATGTTTCTCTACTCGTCTCACTAGTCAACCGCTATTTCCCTTCGCGCCGAAGTGCGGAAGGCTTCCCCTCCCCCCCAACCTGCTTTTCTGCGCCGCAACCTTTCCGAATTCAAATTCATAGATTACAGAGCGAACGTGTTGGCTGGTGACTGCTCAGGAGATCTCAGACGAGAATTCCCTCCTCTGCTCGCTGGCCGCTGTCTGTCTGCTTTCGGATTCCCACTCGGTCGCTCCTACCCCAGACTGCAGCGGCACCGACCGAGGCCCGCTGCTACTGGACTTTGCACTTTGGAGAATGTCCCTAGGTCCTGACCGGGAAGCGCTTCTCTTTGTTCGCACACTTACGAGTTTTATCTCAGGACGCTTAGGCTCTTTGACTGTTTTTATTTCTCCTTGGTTGTCCCCCTCCCCCCCCGCGTCAGTCCTGAGTAACCTAGGGAAATAGTCGGCTTAGTCTCAGACAGCGGCCCTTTTTTTTTTTTTCCTGAAATTTTATATCACAATGGATGTAATTGGAAAAATAACACAGGTAGTAAATCCACAGTGTGGCAGCTTTAGTGCTATTGTTCTGGTAGCCCTCCCCTTTACTTTTCCTCTCTTGATCTCAGAGTCATTCTCGAATTCTCTTGATTCCTTTGGTGCTAAGAGTTTGTTACAGAAATTATATTGCACGTCCTTTGCAATGTATTTCCATAGATAAAGCGATTAGCACCTGTGTTTAATGGAAAAGAAATCCCACGCACTGTTTTCTGTTTCTGTTCATCTATCTCTGTGAGACTGTGTGAGAGCCTCAGGTTACACCCGCTGTCGGTTGGTGTCCGGTTTGCATGTGTGTTTGAGTCCAGCCTGACCCTGCACTGGGGCTGATTCTTCTGCTCACTTAATCCCTCAATGGGGTCTGACTGGCTCTAATTGGTAAGGAGAGTACAGTGCCACGCAGCCTGTAGCTGGAAGCCTTCCTACCACCAACTCTCTGTTGTTTCTCTTACAGCTTTTCTGGTAATTAAAATTAGTCTTTTTACTGTTTCTTGGCTTCTTCTCATTCATCCACACATGTTGTGAGAACATACAGCCTCTGCTTTTAATGGCCACCCTCAGGATCTGGGCTGATTTCTTGTTCCATAGCAAAGACAAATTTGTGTGTTCACATCTAATGCTTCTCTACGCTTCCATACTTTTTATTTTCTTTTCCCCTGCTTTCCAGTAATTAGGTTATTTTCTTTATGTGTTAACTGAGGGATTGTTGCCGAGATTTGACTTCTCTCGGCTTTTTCTCTGCTTCACTAGCTTCACTCCTGTGTCAGGCTCTTGGTTCACAGAGAGAATCACCCGGACTTTTATAACCTCTTTAAATATATCACAACATAGATTCAAAGTCTAAAAGCTTAAAACATTATTTTTTTTTTATTGTGCAGTGAGGTTTTCCCCTTTAAATGTTTGTTATAATTGAGCACATTCAGCCTTAATAGGAGATAGAAAAGACAAGCTTGCTTAGTTTTCTTTACTTCCTTGAACACCTTTATATTGCAATTGATTTGATAATTTTGGCATTTGTGTCATCACCTCATATATTTCATATATTTTATTTCAACTTTCATTTCAGAAAAAAATTAAGTTGCCTTATTAAATTTTTTAAAATTAATCAAAAATGTAGGTCAGTCAAATCAAGACATAGGGTAACGTGATAGATAGTTAGAGAGACATGTAGCCAGGAATGAGGTTTAGACAGAAAAACTCATTTATATTTTGTTAAAAATGGCCTTAAGTTTACCATTAAGATAGTAGCCAATTTAAAGAAGGAAATGCTATCGGTCACATGATTTGTGGTACCCTCCCACAGTTAACATGAACAAGGAGATGTATGTTTCAAATGATATAGGTGTGTTAATTATTTTAAATAAAATAATACAAAGGCTTATGATGTTTTGACATTTTACAAAAAAGATTATTATAATTAGGCACGAAGATATTTGTGTAACAAATATTGATAATGTAAAGCACTTTTCCTTTTGAGGTTATCTGATCATTTAGAGGGTGGGAAAAGAGATGTTGAATCTGGTTAATTAGGAATAGTAAGATCTATTTTTGTCAGTTCAAATTTAGAATGTTAATTTCAAGTCATATCAAGTCATAACGTAGGAGTGACTAGGTTACATGGATATATTGCAGCAAGACTAGGAATGAGTGACTATATTTTCATTTATTTTATAATTTAAAATATTTCATTATATAATATGCAACTGTAAATTCAATATTAGTATTATATATTCCATATTAATACCTATATATGTACTATAGACAAAATAAGCCTTGACTTCTACATCTTTCTGAAAAATTTAGAATTTTGCTATTGTGGAATCTATTTTTGTTGTAGTGCATATTTTTAAATTGGTCTATAGGTCATGTGCCTCTGTTATTACATCCACAAGGTTCAGGTATAAGCAGGTGAACATTTGAAATTAAGAAAACAGCAGTGCGTAAGGTAAGAAGCAGGAAAAATTTTCTTTCAGGAGGTCTGCCAAGAAGAAACAAGCTAACTCATGTTTTCCAAGCACCCATCAAATCTTTTCACATGCATCATAACTAGTCATTTCTTTTATTGTTATGTGAAGATGGGAATTTAAAATATTGCTCTTATATTATCTTTAAAAGTCATAGGCATTCATGCCCCATTATAAAATCGCAATGCTATTTACTTTAAAAAGGTCATTATTAAAAAGATCGCTTGTTTCTCTCTATTTCAGACTGTTAGTGACATTTTAAAAATAGCCAGCTCATTGTCTACCCTGATAAAATATCATTTGAACATTAAATGAATTAAAAATATTGTTTGTAAGTGGGTTAAGTGGTTTAGTGAGTCATTTTCTCCATGCTATGCTTATAGTACCTTGACCAAGCTGTCGTGTTGCTTATCTGATCTTGTTGTCTAACCATCTTTGTGTAAATGTCTTAATCTCTTTATTTCCTAGTCCCCAGTGGGCAAGTGAGCAGATGTAGCACATCTGTAGTAGTTGAGTTGCCTCTAAGCTTTTGTCTTATTTGTGTTACAGATTTTTTTCTTTTTTTTTTAAAATTTTTTTTTTCAGTGTTTTTTATTTATTTTTGGGACAGAGAGAGACAGAGCATGAACGGGGGAGGGGCAGAGAGAGAGGGAGACACAGACTCGGAAGCAGGTTCCAGGCTCCGAGCCATCAGCCCAGAGCCTGACGCGGGGCTCGAACTCACGGACCGCGAGATCGTGACCTGGCTGAAGTCGGACGCTTAACCGACTGCGCCACCCAGGCGCCCCCAGATTTTTTTCTTTAAATCACAGCCTCCTTTCCTCTCCTTTCATCTGACTCATAGAAGGTTCTAGGTTCTAGTTACAGGACCAATGCGACGTTATTTGTCAACAAATTGTGCCATAACATGAAGGGAAACAGAGGGCAATACTCAATTCAAGTCTGGTATAATCCTTTCTTGAATCACCTGCTTTGCTTATTGGAGCCACTTTCAGCATTTGCATTTTTCTGTTTTGATGTTTTAATCTTCTATGTTATGTATTGAAAATAATAGTGAATGTGAAAATACTGAGAAATTAATCAAAACCTTGCAATGTCAATGTACACCTGTATTCCCTATAAATATAACTAAAAACATGAAGATCCAAAAGTAAACTTTTACTTGAACTGGACAACATATGATGGTTTTAATTTTATTTTGGGTTTCTTAGAACATCAGTTTCAGTACTTACATCACAGCTGTTTTGTGAAAGCAGAAATAAACATATCTTAATCAGACTTGGAAAATATACTGACTTAATTAATTTAACAGCTGTTCCGGTAACCAGCACTAAAGAACATAGCCCACTTTGTGGATGTCTTGATAACATCTGTAGCTAAAAGCATTAAGAGGTCTTAGAGAGGAGCTCTAATTTGAGGATTTTGGTGCTCAGACTTTTGCTTATGGAAGCTATGGACATTACTGACCTCTGAGTGGCCCTTAAGCTCATCCTGTGACATCTTGGTCTAACAAAAATGTTTTTACTCAGGAAAGAACAAAAGACACTGTAAGTTTAACTAAGATTTTACAAAACAGGAGTAAAAGTTGAAATCTTACTAATTTAACAGTAAGATTTACTTACTGATTGTATTCAGTAGCTTGTTAGATAAACACGTGCATTTTTTTCCTAAATATATCTTTAGTGTAAGGATGTACATTAAGTTTTAATATACTTGCTATTATAGATGTCTACTTTCCATTTTGTATAGCATTCTCTCACCAAGATGTTCTCATATATAATTATTTTCTGTAAAGAAACAAAACCTAGTTCATTTGTTCATGACCAGGTATGTCTCCAAATATTATCTGTTTATGCAAATCTTTTCAATCTGGAATAAAAATCTCTAACACCTTATTATGTTCTAATTTGTTGTATCTTATTTTAAAAGAGTTTCATATGTGTGTTGTATTTTGATCATTTTCCATCTCTTCCTGAACTTACAAGTGCATTAATTTGACTTTTTGCCCTAAATCTGAATAATATTTCTCCAAAATAAAATTTTTTATCAAATACTATGCCCATATTTCGATTCCAGCTCTTCATGGTCTCATTTATAGCTGGACTCAGTCTTTTTTCTAAATCATGTTTATAACCCAACTTAAGAATTTTATGTAGGTCTTTATATAGAGAGCCAGACTGTATGCTTCCTGTGGACCAGGAACTAAATTTTCTACACTATGCTGAAATTTTGGTTTAAACTTTTTATTGGCTGAGTAGTGTACATGTAGGAAACCTTATTTGCTCATCTGAGATTCATTCAGAGTGCATTCTGAAGCAGCACCACTTACTTTTCTGTTCACCAGTAAGACTGTAGTTTGCAAATGTGACCACTAGATGGCATTGGTGTTCTAATTAGGAATGTCATTTAGGTTGTGTCCTAGGGATTTTGATTTTTTAGGAATGAGAGGAACCCCCCAAATTAGCTACTGACTCTATAAGAAGAGTTATATATACAACTTAATGTAAACATCTACTAAACCCATCAGAAAATTGTAAAATGTCAAATGTTTAAAAGGTGATCTTGCACCTTGAGGCAAAATAAGAGCTATTGAAATTTGTTGAGGGTTAAATATACACGAGGCATTGAAATAGGTATGTTTTATGGGGCGCCTGGGTGGCTCAGTCGGTTAAGCGTCCGACTTCAGCTGAGGTCATGATCTCACAGTCTGTGAGTTGGAGCCCTGCATCAGGCTCTGTCTTGACAGCTCAGAACCTGGAGCCTGCTTTGGATTCTGTGTCTCCCTCTCTCTCTGCCCCTCCCTCTCTCTGCCCCTCCCTCTCTTTCTGCCCCTCCCTCTCTCTCTGTCTCAAAAATAAATAAAAAACATCAATTTTTTTTTTAAATAGGTATGCTTTAGATGATTTGTTCCCTTTTGTCCTAATGGTCTAACTGAAACTCATTTTCAAGTACTCTGCCTCCATTGACTGTTCTTAACCAGTTCACTAAACCAATCCTGGTTTTGATTAGAGTAAATCACTTAAATCACCACAAAATAACGTGTTGGTACCAGATGCACAGAACACACCTCATGTAGAGAGAATCCAATAAATGGAAAATAATTTTAGCACAAGTATATAACAAGATAAAATGCCATATTAAACCTATTCATTGGAAGTTTATGGAATTTTGTGTATATTTTCTGGGACATGTGATTCATTCAAGTAATATTGATTAGGAAATTACTAGTCTAAGTACTGTACAAGGTGAATAAATTTAAATATGAGATTTCACAAAACTTTTTTTCATATACTTCAAAAAGTAAAGAGTTATATATTCTCTCATTCTAATATTTTGCCTGAATAATACCAGATTCAAAATGCTAATTGACATATAACAAACCCACAATTTTGGGAAAAAACACATAGTTTTAACAATAAATGCTGTTTTGTTCAGAAGAGATTACATTTTGAATTTCCAGTTGTTTGCCATCAATCCTATTTATGTCTGGTTTGCTTTCTTTATAAATTAAAAAACATTAGGGGCGCCTGGGTGGCTCAGTCGGTTAAGCAGCCAACTTCGGCTCAGGTCATGATCTCGTGGTCCGTGAGTTCAAGCCCCGCGTCGGGCTCTGTGCTGACAGCTCAGAGCCTGGAGCCTGTTTCAGATTCTGTGTCTCCCTCTCTCTGTGACCCTCCCCCGTTCATGCTCTGTCTCTCTCTGTCTCAAAAATAAATAAACGTTAAAAAAAAATTTAAACAAAAAAAAAACAAAACACATTTTTCTGTCACCATGTCAAGGTCAGTCTGGTGCCCAGAAATTGGGTTATGTTCTTTCTATCTGACCCACCACCAACTATTGCTCTTCTGATAACTGGTAGCAGTGAAGGGATCAGGACTCTGCTGAAAATTGTTTTGATAACAGAAGAGGCCCCTTCTGGAATAACTACATTAACTTTGCTGCTGACAATGTTAAAAACTTACTTTGTGTCAGGGTGCCTAAGTGGCTCAGTTGGTTGAGCATCTGACTTCGGCTTAGGTCATGATCTCGCGGTCTGTGAGTTCGAGCTCCGTGTCAGGCTCTGTATTGACAGCTCAGAGCCTGGAGGCTGCTTTGGATTCTGTGTCTCCCTCTCTCTCTCTGACCCTCCCCCGCTCATGCTCTGTCTGTCTCTCTCTCTCTCTGTCAAAAATAAATAAACATTTTTAAAAAATTAAAAAAAACTTTGTGTCTGTGAAATTTTGAGATATGATTTATAAGCTGTGCAGTTACATATATAACTATTTTATCGTTAAATAGCACCTTTCTTATAAGGATCTCAAGTTCATTGAATATGAAAACAAAAACTAAACAATGTAGTATAGCTACATGTCACTGCTTTCATATACCTTTCATTATTTCCTATGTCACATCATCTGTGTGCATACATATACTTTATATGAAAGGAAAGAATCATACACTGTGAACCTGTTTTCAGTGCAATTGGTGAAGAGATGTTCCTAATGAGGTGAAAATAATTACTTCGGTTGGCAAACTATAATATAATGCAACTTTATTATAAAATATTAATTATTAATTATTAGCTTGCAAAAGGCTGACAGTTTTGTAGTGGAAAAAAAAAGGAATCTATGCTGGACAGTTCCAAAGAAAGCTAAAAGGTTGAACAAGATGGCATCATGTTGGCTGAGGCTTGTGCAAAATGATGCTTGCTGATTAGGTAGCAAATACTGATAAGAAGCCAGCAGTAGAGCAAATCATATCAAAACCCACTGGAAAACAACATGAGACCAAAAAATTAACAATGTTTGCTGAAGAATTACAGCAGTGGTGTTTTGTACTTGTGTGAGCCTTAGGATAATGCTACCAATAGTGTCTGCCCCCGAAGGGTAGGGAGTATGGTCATGTTACAGTGGCATCAGCACAATTAATGTGTAAGGAGCTATTAGTATTAGTGAAAACTGCATGTTTGACTCAAAGTTTGAAAACTTTAAAAGAAAAATCATTAAATTAGAGCTTTTACAATATTATATGAATAATGGGAAAAATCTTGCTTTCTGACCACAGAATTATTCTCTTAATAAGGGAAAAAAGAACCCGATTTCCAAATTCATGGAGGAGTCATTGAAACAGTATAGTGGATTCCATTCTAGACCACCATCTCTCCTTGCCAGATGGGGTTTACCTGCTGGTTATCCCTTGCACGTGTTCTCCTGGGAAAACAGAGAACGCACATGATGAGCCCCTAAGCTCAGCAAGCTACAGTGACTTCAGCTTCTCCACACCATACAGGACTGCTTCTTTCTCCTTCCCCACTTTGTTTTCCTTATCTGTATTCCCATATGACCTGAGTTAGAGTTCTAACTCCTCTGATTCTCTTATACTTATTGATATAAACACAAATCTTATTCTGTTTTGTTCTCATTGTGTTAGTTACTTCAAAATGAAAATATGCTCCTTATGACAGGATGGGAAATACATATTTTTTTTCTTTTTGAAGTCTAAATTGTTGACTTTGATATATTCTGACATTGAATAAAACACATTTGTGCTTCATTTTCTTACTAAATCTTTACTGAAGATGGTTTATACAAGTGTTTTTTTTTTAATTCTTTAAAATGCTTTATTTATTTTTTAGAGAGAGAGAGAAAGCAGGGAAGAGGCAGAGAGAAAGGGAGACAGAATCCCAAGCAGACTCCTTGCTATCAACACAGAGCCTCAGGTGGGGCTCAAACTCAGGAACTGTGAGATCATGACCTGAGCCAAAACCAAAAGTTGAATGCTTAACCGACTGAGCTACCCAGGCACCCCTCACCCAAGTTTTGTTTTTTGTTTTTTTTTTAATGAAAGCATAGAAAATATTTTGAAAACCATCAACATGGCATAAAAACTTAAGAGACATTCTTTCTGATATCTCAATTGGGCTTGTCTTTTTAGTGGGTTACTCTCTTGCTTACTGAGGGTGGAGATGACTCTTGTAGAAATACCCAAGTATTTTAAGCCTATGTTTCCATACATAATTAAATTTGAAGTTGCATTCTTTTGCTTCTGTCATAAACCAGTGTTCTGATTATTTCCTGTAAAAAAAGACATTTCCAAATAAGGATCTTCGGTTCATATAAAGAAGTTCCAACAAACTCAAAACTGTTTCTTGTTAAGCTCTCAGAGCACTTTGAACTTTAACAACAATCAAATTTCACCTATAAAGCATTCTTAATATATAATATACTTATTAGTTAACAGATTAAAATAGAAGAGAGGGGAGTTCTAAGCATTGCTTGAATTATACTTTGCATAAGTAAATATTTATTCCTTCTATATGTTACCTGGGGATTTGTTTTTCTTTTGTTAAGTATTACTTAATGGGCTATATTTAAACAAAGAATGCTGAAGTGTATTTGTATTTACAGGATTCCTTATTTGAAGTTCTTTGTGCCACTGCTGCTTGGTAGGTATATTTAAAATTAAGTTTCTTTCTCTTCACATGGTAGATTGATATGATAATTAATACAAATTATAATTAACACATTCTTTTAACAAATGTTTTTACTACTGATTATGTAACACTACTTTCAAGGAGCTTATGGTACAGACGTGGAAATGCAATGTCCAAAGTGCTTTAACACAGATATTTTCAGGAGTCTGTAGGACGGCAGGAGAGAACAGCACTGAAGGGAGCCCTTTACCAAGAACATGAATCTTAAATGGCTCAGAAGAATGAGGGGGAGAATCGGCCAGAGGTGATTACATCTATATCTATATCTATATCCACATCCACATATTGTGAGGACGAAAATAATTCTCTACCTTTCCAGGTTTAAAAAAACAGGTAATAAAAAGACAAAGTAAGAGGAGAAACACAAATACAAATGTAATAACCTGTATTCCTTCTGTATGCATTGGAAACACTCAGGAAAACTGAGTAACTCCTCAAAACGGTTGAAGTCATCACCTGAAATTCCATTTTCTGCTAAAGGCAAAAGAAGTTGTTGCATGTGGGGAGTTACTTATAGGAGGAAAAACATAGTCAACCCAGAGTAAGATTGTGATGCAGATTTAAGTCCATGCTTTCACCACTGATAACAGTTTCCAGGGAATAGGATATCGTCCTCTTTCTGGTGCAGTGAGATATATACTTACAAATAGAGATTTCCCTTATAAACATAAATGTTTTGCAAAAGAGTAACTTCTGCTCAGTTTCCAGAAGGTTTCCTGTGTCTACAATTTCTTTCTTTCTTTCGTTTTTAATGTTTGTTTATTTTTTAGAGAAAGAGAGAGAGAAAGAGAAAGGGGGAGGGGGCGGGCAGAGAGCTGGAGACACAGAATGGGAAGCAGGCTCCAGGCTCCTCACTGTTAGAACAGACCCCAAAGCGGGACTGGAATTCACAAACTGCAAGATCATGACCTGAGCCGAAGTCAGATACTTAACAGAGTCATTAGGCATCCTTTCTTTTTTTAATGTTTATTTTTTTTTTTGCACAATTTCTTAAAAATAGCCAGTTTGAGATCATCTTTCGGCCAAAGAGACATATTTTGGGGTCCAAAATTCTGCTTACTTTCAACATCTATATCTACCTACATCTATACCCATAGTCATATCTTTCTATGTCTGTATTTATATAGATATCTATATTGACATTTATATCAAATATCTATAACTATCTATCCCTGTGATAGGACCACAGTGTGCTGTTTCATGTTTTCCAGAAAGTTAAAATTAATGAATATGGGTAGATACTGCAGCCCTTGGAAAGTGCAGAGCAGGAGATGTTAAGTAGCAGTTATTTAAGGTAAATACTTACATACAATCTTAAGGAACAGAGATCACTGAACATATTTGAACAGGAGAAGATAATTCTGTAGATGAATAGTCTTGAATCAAAGAAATAATTTAGGGAACTATTATAGTATTTTATCCACGGATCATAAAAGCAGAAACTAGGAATGTGGCAGGGTAGTGGATCCCAGAGACTTCTAGGATGAGGAAACAGGAAGATGTGTGGACTAACTGGGCATGTTGGGTGGTGACAGACAAAAACCACTGTGCATTAACTCTTTTCTTCTAGGACCACACAACTAGGTATACTATGTGAACAAAATAGACAGGAAATAGATTTTGTCTTCCTGGGTCTTAGATTTCATTGGGAGATCTAATCAAATAAGCAAGACATTACACTGAACCCATTGCTAAGTGGAAAAAAAAGGGAAACTCTAGCTGTCAAAAGTAGTGAATTTAGCTGAAAATTAGTATCTAAGGGATATATTTAAGAGATAGATAATGAGTTCAGTGTATAGTGAAATAGATTCATTTGTGCAATATTTAAGAAACTTGTGCTGAATAATATGGAGAGCCTATGTTTAGAGGTCATACATTTTGTGTTTAAAGTATTCAGGTATATTTGGTAGCTGATGCATGGAATAAAAATATTGATCTTGAGAATGATAGCATGAGAAGAGGGCAGGGCCAACAATGGAAGCTCAGGGAACACTACATTTTAAAATCATAGAGAAAGAAAAACTAATAGTGGATACGGAGAAGGTAATATCTTGTATGAGAAAGAGAACCATGGAGGTTTGTCAAGGAAGCTAAAGCTGGAGATAATTTCAAGAAGTAGAGCACGCACAAATGCATCAAGTTCAAAGAATGAAAGAAGATAGGAATTAAACATTCATTTTTGATTTGGCTTTTAAAAGTTGGGGAGAATACACAGGCGTGTTACAGCAATGAAAAGTGCCTCAAAGGCAATGGATAATGTGAAAAGGTCATCAAAACTTGGATGTATTTGTTTTAACAAAATAGAAGGATAGAGAAAGATTTTTAAAAGTTTCATGTATAACTTTTCTTGTTTGGCTGAATTTAACTTAAGGTCTGTAGTACTAATTTGTTTTTGTTTTAACTGGGGGTTTTGTTCATCATTACTATTTTTGTGTTTTTTTCCTGGAGAGGTGTTTCTTGAACACATCATATTCTTATCCGTTGTTGTTGGTATTATTGTTGTTAAAAGAAAATTAGATCTTAGGAATTCAATTTATGGTACATATTCCATATAAAATTAGATATAAATATTTTGTACATACCCATATACATGTGTACATAACATTTTACTCTTACATTTTAAGAATTACTTGTTCTTAAACAAAAAGCACACTGTAACATACAGCCCTACGGCAACATGAGTATCATTTTATAGCAACACTAAACTTATCAATTCCAAATTGAGAGAATGTAGGCAGCTTGTATGCTTAAGGAATAAATTAAAAGCATAAAAAAACTTACTCATTCAATTGGTCCCAATTAGAGTGATTCTCCTTGATAAAATCCGGGGAAGATTAGTAGTACCTAACATCTTTACTTCTTTATTAATAACACAAGTAAATGTAACTGAAATACTCTGTGACATTCTTAATTATGAAATAATGTCTGGTATATGTTCATTGCCATTAATGAGTTATAAATAATACAATCTTGAAACATAAGTTACTCTTACCAGATACAAATATGATGTCATATATAAACTATTTACTTAGAAATGATCTGTTAAATTCTGAAATAGTGAAATACCAACACAAAAGAAAATATATTTCAGGTTGATTTTAAGACTTGCAGAACAAATTAAATATATATTTTAGCAATTTTCAGGGGGAAAAAGACAAACAAAAAGAGTCTTTTTGGGATACATTCCTTTATTCAAAGAATGAGCAATGCTTTTCTGAAAACTTAGGCATTTTCTATACTAACCAATGGACTGGCATGTTCTTAGCTATTATAATTTGAATGCAAAATTGTTTTTGCAGCTTCTTCTGAGCTTGCCATAAATTAATTTGGCATATACATCTTTTTAATTTTCTTTCACTTTCTGAAGATAAATGTTTAAATACAGTCTTCCAAAATTTTTATTTATTATATAAAAGATGAGCAAAATACATATTTTTATTTTGGTTTATGCTTGTAGACATGACTTTTAATTAACTCAGCAACAGCTGATGATAAGATTATTAGCATGTACAAAGTGTGCAGTTAATAGAAGCAGAACTAGAGGCAATTAGTGGAATTAGGTGTTTTTTTCTACCGCGAAAGAGTATCCTAAGTACTAATTGTTTATGCCAGTCCAATCACTGCAAATATCCCTAATAGCATCATTAAATCAATGTAACACTACATTATAAGCACTAAGTAGACTTAGTGATTTGGTATCAGATTGGCACAGTGATGAGCTTATTAATATTTTCTATGAGTTACGTATAGACTGGTGAAACTTGATTTTGCAACACTTCACTTTGTAAATTTTCAAAAGACAAAAAAAATGCTTACTCTGCCATAGGTACAGTGTCTCTATGTCATATTCTTATAACCATTCAGTGGCATTTAAGGTTTTTAGTTAATTAATTATTTTAATGCATTAATTATTTTTTTAATAATAAAACTCTTGAAACTGTCATGAAATAAAAGTGCTGCACCCTATGCAGCCACTGTGGAAAACAGTATGGAGATTCCTCAAAAAGTTAAAAAGATAACTACCTGATGATCTAGTAATCATAGTACTATTTACCTAAAATATACAGAAACGCTAATTCAAAGGGATACATACATCCCAGTATTTATTGTAGCATTAGTTACCACAGCCAAATTATGGAAGCAGCTCAAGTGTCCATCGATAGATGAATGGATAAAGAAGAGGTGGTGTATAAGTACAATGGAATATTATTCAGCCATAAAGGAATGAAATCTTTTAATTTACAAGGATGTGGATGGAGCTAGAGTATAATGCCAAGTGAAATAAGTCAGAGAAAGAGAAATACCACATGACTTCATTTATATGTGGAATTTAAGAAATTAAATAAGCTAGGAATGGGGAAAAGAAAGAGAGAAAGAGAGAGAGAAGCTAAGAAACAGACTCTTAACTATAGAGGACAAAATGATGGTTACCAGAAGGGAGGTGAGTGAGGGGTTGAGTGAAATAAGTGATGAGGATTAAAGAGTACATTTATCATGATGAGCACAGAGTAATGTGTAGAATTGTTGAATCACTGTATTGTACACCTGAAACCAATATAATACCATCTGTTAACTGTCCTGGAATTAAAACAAAAAAGCTTCATAAAAAAAGTACCGTACTCTAATGACTCTAAAAATTAAATATAAGAAATTTAGTAATGATTATTATATTTTAAATAAAGGTCTTTTTATTTTGCTTGTCATACTTCATAATATTCAGTGGGTTGAGTATGAATGTAGTTTTCAGGGTAGAGGCAATGAATTTCTGATCTTTCTTGTGGTTTATTTATTTCTATGGAAGATACATTGTTGCCTGTTTGACATGTCACCTGAGGTATAATGAACCAACATATTTCACTTCTGTTTGCCATGTGTTCTTTATTCCTTTTCTCTTCCTTTTATCTATCCTTTCTTCTTCCTTCATCATCTCCTATTTTTAGTTATTTAGCAGAGATATATATGAAACTCAAAAGAAAAGCAGTAGCCTCTCTATTCTGAAAACATATATTTATTCTCAAAGTTTTAGGGCACCTGGGTGGCTCTGTTAAGCATCTGACTTCAGCTCAAGTCATGGTCTTGTGGTCCGTGAGTTCAAGCCCCACATCAGGCTTTGCACTGACATCTCAGAGCCTGGAACCTGCTTTGGATTCTCCCTCTCGCTCTGCTCCTCCCTAACTCATGCTCTGTCTCTCTCTCAAAAATAAACATTAATTTTTTTTTTAAGTTTTTAGGACTGAGATGCTCAAACTTTATGCTCTCAGGACCACTTTGCACTCTTAAAACAAACATAATTAAGGTCCCAAAGAGCTTTGGTTGTTGGGGAATGTATCTATTAATATTCACCACATAAGGAACTAAAACTAAGACAGAACTAAAACATTCATTTAAAACTAGCAATAATGAATCATTATATGTTAGCAAAAATAAGATATTTTATGTAACAATGGCTACATTTTTTAAACAAAAATAGGGAAAAGGTTAGCATCATTTTTTGTTTGTCATACTTTTAAAATATCTGCCCTAATAGAAGACAAATGGACTTTCATATCTACTGCATTTAATCTTTTGCAAATGGGATGTAACTGCTAGAAAACTCCACTGTATATTCATGGCACAATGAAAGTAAAAATAGCATTGTCATAAAAATAGTTTGATTTCATGTACTTCCTGAAAGGGTCCCTGGAACCCCAGAACCCTTGGACCACCTTTTAGTTTTAAGTAATATCAGTTCTCTGACTCAGAATAATTTAACTAGTTGCGTTGATAAGATTAAAGCATACATTACTATATCCATTTATTTACAAATCTAGATTTGATTCTTCACTTATATCCACCAAAATAGCTAATATAAATTCATTCTATAGAAAGCATTTAGCTACCTAGGTTGTAAGAATATAAGTTCTTAGGGTAACCTTTTGAGCTAACATTTTCTTAAAGGTCTTTTTCCATGACTTTTAAAGCATATGCTTCAGCAGTGTAACACAGAATTCTATATCATCAGTAGGGAAAGTATCATTAAATTCTTCTAAAATTATACACACACATAAGAACACACAGTCTTAATAAGTTAAGGGAATATAACCCAATAGCACATTTACTTTTTAGAAATTTTTATTCTAAGAGTAAAATGAATTTAGTGAACCCAAATAAATTTGAGCTACCCTCAGCCAAGTCTGAGCACAGTTATAATTAAATAATCACTAGACTTGCTTAGAAAATTGAAAGGCAGTTTAAGAATTTAAGCCTCAGTAAAGCATTAAAGGAACAAATCTCCTCAGAAACAGACATTTTTAATACTAGCTTTTACTAGCTCTCTCTCCAATCTTGTTTCCACAAGTCTTCTCTCAACATCTCACAAGCCCAGCAGACACTCCTAATAGCTCTTATTTTACAAAATATTCCAGTCTCAGGACACATATGTTCCTGTTTGATGTTGGTTTCATTACTCCTTCTTTACCATGATTCTCCTAATTTATCTTCTTACAGCAACTCTGCCTTTATCATATAGCTCACTGTAAACTTCCTAGTTCTACTTACACCTCCATTGTCATAATTAGGAGCAGCAAATGCACAGAGACTGAGCAGGCAGAGACAATATCTATAGTGAGTAGGGTGAGTAGGAGGAAAGCCTATATATATATATTTCTGTGTTGTAAAAGCAAATTAATGAATTCTAAAATATAAAAGAAAATATTTTATTTCAGTTTACTTCTGTGAAATAAAATACATGATTGTGGCTTCAGGTCTTTGTACAGTGATATTTTAATTTTATTCTGGATTCATAGTTACTCTGAAAGATTTATCAGTGTACAACTAAGAATGCAGATACTGCTCTTAAAATAGTAACAGAGTCTCACACCCAATTCCAAGATGCTTGAACGTATTTTATGAAGGAGTGGTGAGTGGAAGAATGGTTTATTATTGACACTACAGCACATGACATGGCATCTCTATTTCTCCTGGGGGAAGTTTATTTTTAGCTCATACCTCCATAATAAAGGTACCCTCCTCCATCCAAAGAATATTGGTGGGCATTTCCTTTTATGGGTTACCAAAGGAAGGGACATGAAGAATGCAGGGAAAGGACCCTCAGTTTTGAGAGGAGTGTAGTCCAGCAGATCAATTTGTAACCCAGTAGATATGTTTCTGGATTAATAAGCAAAGATGAAAAGAAGCAGTAAACAAACCTTAAATAAATTGATAAAGATCAGAAATTTCAGAAAATACAGTAAAATTCTACCATGATACTAAAAACGATGTCTACAAATTCAATTACATAAAGTAGATAGATGGTCACATTACTGCCGGGCAGAGTAAGAAGCCAATTTTAATTTATATTTATTCAAATTCATAATATCAAGTGACATAGTAATGAAAATTCCCTAAAGGTAAACGTAATAAATTAATTGAAGAAAATGTGGACTACTATATATCAAAGACTAGGGAGGTAATTTTTTAAAAAGACATAAAAATTATTAACTTTAAGATTAATAATGATTTCTATTCAATAAATTTGTTAAGAAACAAATGTGACTGGGAGAGGATATTTATGACATCTAAAATGGCCAAGAGATGGATATCTAAAATATACTAACAGCAACTAAACAAAATAAAAACTAGAAAAACAATAGAAGACAATCAACAAATATAATGAACAATTAGAAATAGAAGCCTGGATAGCTAATAAGCATACGAATAGATACTCTTAACTTACTAGAAATTAGAGAAATAAAGATGAAAAACAATTATAAGATCCTAGTTTTATCTACCTTGAATGGCAGAAATGTGTGTCATTTCAAGTGAATAGTAAGGACATGGGGGGGGATGAATTTTAGGCTTTACCATGATTATGTAAGATGATCAGCTATTTGTAGACTTCAGTAAAGCAGTATTTATCTAAATTATGCACACTTAAGCCTGATATGGTCAATACTCATTTTTGGCAATAAATTATAATCTCCACTATCTTCTACATTCTTCTACACTATATCATAGAAGAAGGAGATTGGAAATACATTTTCCAAAATTTATTGCTATCCTAGTTCTTGTTTAGAATCCTCCAACAGGAAGTAGTAGCATGTGATTTAGAAGGTAAAGGGGGCTATTGTGAGAGCAACAGTCAATGGTATGGGACTCAGCAGAGGTGAGGTTTTTTTCAGCAGCCTTGAGATCTCTTCCTGTGAGTCAACTACCTATGAACTTTGGAAGTAGTTTCAGATCCTCATTTTCTTGATGCCATGGAAGCCAGGAGGGAATTTGAGAGCTCACAGCAGTCTTCCCTGATATGATCAACTCAGGCCCCTCCCAAGAGTTCTGTTAACCTAATTCTTTGCATTAAATACCATCTTCTAAATCCCTAGAGAGATATTTCACCATATACTGACTGGTACACAAACTGATCCCAGTATGGGTGGGAAAAAAACTTTAAAAACTTGCATAAGGGCACATCACATCAATATTCTTTATAACAGTGAGTAGTAACAGGTTTCAAAACAGAGCATTACATGAAGAATGCGTAAATAAAATGTGAGTGGAATATGTCTGAGAAGTAAGGAGCACCAACTTAGAAACATAAAGAAGCATGGTTATATCTGAAAACATTAGTGCTGAAATGAGGGATAAAGTAATATAATTCATATTTAAGTGTCATGTCTGTAAATCAAAACACATTCACTCAACACTCCATATTTGATAAGTTTTCATGTCTATTTTACATTTAATATTAAATAAAGAGAATAGGTCCATATGAAGATGAATCGGTGCAGAGAAGAAGACCAGAAGAAAAGGGAAAATAAAATACAACACAATAAAATGAAATGGAACAATGTAAAGCAATGTAAATAAAATACAAAAGGGAGAGTTTTGAATGGACACATGAATACAGTGCACTATGAACTGAGGACTACAAAAGAATATAAACTCTCTCTACACCTAAAGATCAGAATGGAAACAAAAAATGTAACACACAAAAATGCTTTAATCACTGCTTGTTTCATCTAAGTTTGTACTATTATTTTCAAATTTATTTTTCATGCACTACTTTTGTAATAAAATTTAGATTTTGAAAACTGGGTTCTCAATAAATGTGAATCTTAGGCATATTTTCTTGAAACTTTACATGTGTACCTGAATTCATACTCTGCAACCACCCACGCATTCTAAAACGATTAAATTAATTTAAAATACAGAAGCTTTTGAAATGTTACATATAGCTTCTGCTCTCTGAACATCCTTTTACAGATGCTACATTTATTGAACAGGTTTTTATTGTTTTAATTTTATTTATTTATTTATTTATTTATTTATTTATGAGAGAGATTGATAGTGCGTTGGGGAGGGGCAGAGAAAGAGAGAAGAGACAGAGAATCTCAAGCAGGCTCTGCTCCACATTAACATTTAAACATTTAAATATATTAAATATAATAAAGTGTTAACATTTGAAGATAATAGAAGAAACAGAATATGTAGCAGTAATACTGTTTTTTTTAAATATCAAATTTGCCCTCTTCTTCTTCTCTAATCTACAGAAAATTTATAGCCCAGTAATTGACACAGACAGGCCTTCAAGAAATGTTAGTTGATCTCCTGTTACATGCCAACATTTTTTCTATTGCAGAAAACTAATCTCTTTTAAATTCTTCCACACTACCAATTTTGTTTGAGAAGTAGTATGTCCTGCTCTGGGGATTACGTCATGGTCAGCCTGAGCCAAACATAGACAACCCTATGCCTCTACTAGGGATTGGTCGAGGGTGGGCAATGACACATAAATAAAGTCTGCTTCATACATTTTAGAAAAAAATTTCCTAACTTGATGCAGGCAAGAACAGCATAAATGGAATGCCCTTTTGTTCCTCTTCATTGTTCCCCAAGCTTTGAACACAGTCAGTGAAAATGTGATTTCTCTTAATTGTAAAGTGTTAACTATAGGTACCATGTGCCTATCAAACAGTAAGGCAGAGGACTAAACCAAAATGCTTAGGATGGTGAAATGCTTAACATGGTAACATGGAAAAATAGAAATGTGGAGATAAGAATTCCTAATAGTTTTCTTTCTTTGCTTTATTCAGTTATCTTTTCATGTAGTCTGCAAAATATTGTTAAAATCTTATAATCAAATGGGATTCTTGTGAACTATAAAAGCACATGGATATTAAATAGAGGAAGGAACTCTGAATTTTATGATTAATAAAAACAAAAGGAGGCAATTATATTATCTCCCATATTCATAGAATCTATCTAGAGGGGGGATTCATCTTGTAAAGTTTTAAGGTTTAAACCAGATGACTGACTTATAGTTTCAAAATAAAATTTAAAAACAATGAAAATTATAATAGGCTTAATGTAGGAAATCTATTATAGGCTATAATTTAGACAATTGTTACTTGAATCATTAAGTTATTACTAATTTGACAATTGGTTTTTTATGTACATGGGTAGGAAATCCTTTAGGCCATAAGTCATCAATTAAAAATTATTAAATTAGTAACAAGATTTTAATCAAATAATTTATTTTTGGAAAACAAGAACATGATTAAAATTGCTTTAGGGATTTTTCATTACTCCTGTTAGATAGTAATGTAATTTTATAATTAGTAATAAAATATTTGTAACTATGTTTAGTAAGTTCAGAAAAATAGGGGCTCCTGTGGCTCAGTCTGTTGAGTCACCACCTCTTGATTTTGGCTCAAGTCAAGATCTCACATTTAGTGGGATTTAGAATTCTGCCCCCCCCACCTCCCTACCCCCACAGCTGTGAGCACTGAGCCTGCTAGGTTTCTCTCTCTCCCTCTGTCCGACTCTGCGCCCATCCACACATGTGTGTGTGCACACTCTCTCTCCCTCTCTCAAAATAAATATGAGTCTTAGTCTCCATTTTTAAACATCTCCTGTTCACTATAATGCTGACCACTGGTCTCCTCTCTTGCCCTTCTCTAATTTATTCGTTAAGCTACCTCCTGTTGTCTTTACAAACATAAAACTGTTATTTCACTTTTCTTCTTAAAATACTCAAATTGCCTCTCATTGCCTTCAGATATCATCTAATGTAATTTAAAGCCATACGAGATCTGGCCACTACCTCTCTTCTCTGGTCTTCTTTGTCTTCGGATAAGCGTTCCATCCTCTGTTCACACTGAACTAATAGTACCTTTAGAATGTCTGTGCTTACAAGGGATTCCTTGTTCCACATTTTGGCTAAATGTGGCACTCACACTTTTTAAAAAATAATCTACCATGTATGAAATAACATCTCATTGCAGAGGAAACTGATTCATGTCTGTCATTTTTTTTTTTTTTGCCCTTCATAGCCATTCTTTACTTTAAAAAAAAAAATAACATTTTTATTTATTTTTGAAAGACAGAGACAGAGCATGAGTGGACGAGGGGCAGAGACAGAGAGGGAGATAAGGAATCCAAAGCAGGCTCCAGGCTCTAAACTGTCAGCACAGAACCCGACGTGCGGCTCAAACCCATCAACTGTGAGATACTGACCTGGGCCAAAGTCAGAAGCTTAACCCACTGAGCCACCCAGGTGCCCTATTCTTTACATTTGTTATGCCCAGTTTATTTGTCAATTATATGTGTTACCAATACTTTCTCTCAGACAATGTAGAGACTTTTTTTTTATCATTTCCCCTCTATAATAATTTTTGATGAACCAGGTTTTTTAAATTTAATGTAATTGAATTTTTCAAGATTTTATGTTAGTAATAATATTTTAAAATTTATTCATTAACAAATACTCCTTATATTGAAATGATAAAATATTCTTTTATGTGGGTTGTGGTTTTTTTTTCAGCTTTTCCTTTCACATCTATGTCATTATTTCATTCAGAATTGTTTTTTTTTTTCCTCACATACAGAATCCATTTTGCCACTGATAAGTCTGCTTTATTTGAGCCAATACCACATTATCTTAATTGCTATAGCTTTATACATCATTTTGATATCTCATAGCAAACATTCACATTTTAATTTTTATCAGTCTCTGGGTATTCTTGTTCATTTATATTTCTAATACACTTTATGTTAATCTTACCAAATTCCTTAGAAATCCTTATGGTGGTTTTGATTATATGAAAGTCTAAAAATTTTCTTACAAAATTACCGCACACAGATTGATTTTTCCCCCCTTGGCTACTTTTGTATTGTTTCAATTTCAATTTTTGAAATTATATTTCTACTTTTTCTTTTGGCACAGCAATTATACATTCTATTGTATTTTTAATTTCAGTGTCCACGTGCTCATTGCTAATATGTAGAAATACAATGGATTTTTGTGAATTTCTTTTTGCTCTCCTTAAATCGCTGAACTCAAAGAGTGTGCCCTAGGACTGGTTTTTGTTGTTGTTGTTGTTATTTAGATTACTTGGGAATTTATCTATAGTAATCATGTCATCTGAAAATAGGAACTGTTTTATTTCTTTTTTTTCTCCAATCTGTATGCATTTTTATTTCCTCTTTCTGCCTTACAGCATTGGCTGAAATTTCAAGTACTATGCTGAATAAGAATGGTAAGAGTAGACATCCTTACCTTCTTCCTGATTTTGGAGGAAGGAATTCTGTGTTTTGACTATTGAGTATAATATTAACTGTTGGCTTTTTGTAAATGTTATTTATCAAGAAGGCTTCCTCTTTTCTATTTTTCTAAGAATTGCAATCATGAATGAATGCTGAATTTTATCAAATGATTTTTCTGCATTGATTTATATGATCATGTGGTTTTCATTCTTCAACCTGGTAGATTTCATCAGCTGATTTAAAAAAAAATAATGTTTATTTATTTTTGAGAGAGAGAGAGAGAGCTGGGGGAGGGGCAGAGAAAGAGGGAGACCCAGAATCCCAAGGAGGCTCCAGATCTGAGCTGTTAGCACTGAGCCCCACATGGCGCTAGAACTCACAGGCCGTGAGATCATGACCTAAGCCAAAGTCGGATGCTCAACTGACTGAGCCACCCAAGTGCCCCTCATTGGCTGATTTTTAAATATTGAGCCAGATTTGAATTCCTAGAATACCTCACTTGATCATTTTGCATAAATCTTCTTATACATTGCTAAATACTATATGGTATTTTTTAAGGAGTTTTGCATCTATATCCATGAGTGATATTGAACTGTAGATTTATTCCTTTATTTTTTATTTATTTATTTTTATTTTTTAGTACTTTGGTCTTTGTATCATGGTAATACTAGCTTCAAAAAAATAAATTAGGAAGTATTTTCCTTTCTGCTATTTCTTAAAATGATTCTATACAGAATTGGTGATAATTACTCTTTCAACAGTTGTTAACATTCTTCAGTGAAACTATCTGGACCTGAAAATTCCTTCTTTGAAAAAAATTGTATTTATGAACTTAATTTCCTCAAATTTTGATAATTAAAATGCTATAGTAATATCCTCTGTTTCATTACCACTCTTCGTAATTTGTATCTTTTTTCTTATTTGTCAGTCTTACTGGAAATTTGTCAGCTTTATTGATTTTTTCAAAAAACAAGCTCTTTGTTTCATTGATTTTTCTCTATTGTTTTTCTGTTTTTTTTTTTTTATTTCTTCTTTTTATTACTTACCTCCTTCTGCTTGCCTTGGGTTTATTTTGCTCTGCTTTTCCAGGTTCTTGAAATGTGAGCTTATATTATTGATTTGAGACTTACTATTTTCTAATATATACACTTAAAACTATAAATTTCCTTGACAACACTGCCATAGCTGTAATCCATACACTTTTATATGCCGCATTTTCATTTTCAATTAGCTCCGTGTTTAACTTCCTTCAGGATGTTTTCCTTTGTCTCATAGGTTATTTAGAAGTCTATAAATTAGTTTCTAAATTTTAGGAGTTTTTCTGTTGTCTTAACTCTTAGTATTCCATTGTGATTGGAAAACATATTATCTATGATTATAGTTTTTTCTTATTTATAAGTTGACATTTGTTATATGGCCCTGTTTTTGATCTACTTTTTATATGTTCCTTGAGCATTTAAAAAAATATATGTTCTGCTGTTTTCTGGGTGGAAAGTTCTATAACAGTCTATCTTATTCTGTTGGTTGATCATAATGCTGAGTTATTTGATATCCTTGCTAATTTTCTATTTATAAGTCATTGAGAGAATAATCTTGATATCCCCAATTGTGAACTTGTCTATTTCTATATTAGTGCTATCAGCTTTTAGTTCATACATTTTGCAGCTGTATTGTTTGGTTCATACATTTTTAGAAGTTCCATGTGTCTTGGATGTTGACCCATTTAACATTTTACAGTGCTTCTTTGTGTCATCGTCTTTTTCTTCTTCTTCTTCTTCATTATTATTATTATTATTATGGCTCTAACATTTTTATTTTTTATTAATGTAGCCATTCCTACTTTTATTTGATTAATATTTGCATGATATGCTTTTCTATGCTTCTACTTCATAGAATATAAACTGCCTATATTTTATAATTGAAATTAGTATCTTGTAGACAGCATATAATTGACTCATTTAAAAAATATTCTGCTGGGGTTCCCAGATGACTCAGTCAGTTAAGTGTCAGACTCTTAATTTTGGCTCAGATCAAGATCTCATGGTACATAGGATGGAGTGCACAAGGTCTCTAGGCTGACAATAGGAGACTGCTTGGGAATTCCATTTTCTCTCTCTTTTTTTGTTTCGTTTGTTTTTTTTTTAATGTTTATTTATTTTTGAGACACAGAGAGAGAGAGACAGAGCATGAGTAGGGGAGGGGCAAAGATAGAGGGAGACACAGAATAGGAAGCAGGCTTCTGGCTCTGAGCTGTCAGCACAGAGCCTGATGCCTGGCTCAAACTTAAAAACCGTGAGATCTTGTTCTGAGCCAAACTCAGAGGCTCAACCGACTGAGTCACCCAGGCGCCCCTCTCTCCCTGTCTCTCTGCCCCTCCCCCGCTCATGCACGCGCGCGCGCGTTCTCTCTCTCTCTCTCTCTATCTCTGTAAATAAATAAACTGTAAAAAAATAATCTGCCGGGGCACTTGAATGTCTCAGTCAGTTAAGCGTCCGACTTAGGCTCAAGTCATGATCTCACGGTTCATGAGTTACAGGCGACCGGCTCTGTGCTAACAGCTCAGAGCCTGAAGCCTGCTTTGGATTCTGTGTCTCCCACTCTCTCTGCCCACCCCACCTCAAAAAAAATAAACATTACAAACATTAAAAAATAAAACAACATAAAAAAATAATCTGCCAATTCCTGCCTATTAGTGTAAACATGCTATTTATATTAAATGCAATTATTATGTTAAGGATTATGATTGTTACTTTATATTTTTTCCCGATTTTTGTTTCTCTGGTTGCATTTTTCTTTCATACTTGAACATTTTTCAGAATTCCATTTTAACTTATCTACACTTTTTTTTAGTGTATCTCTTTTTGTAAACAGTTTAGTGGTTGTTTTGAGTATTTCGTTATATATATACAAAACTTATCACAGTCTACTAACATCATCACTTTACCATTTTGTGTGGACTGTAAAACCCTTACCTTTTTTCTACATGCTTATCCCATTTATAATATAATATTCAATATTTCCTCTCTGTATAGAATTACATCACACAGTACTACAGTTTTTGCTTCAACTTATCAAAATATAAATTCACTATTCAAAAACTAGGCATTCAGGAGGAGAAAGAAAGTCTACTGTATTTATCCATATTTTTGCTTACCATGTTCTTTTCTCCTTTGTGGTTTCCCAAAGTTCTTTCTCTTATTTTTTCTGTTTGGAGAAATTTCTTTAGCCAGTGTTTTGCACTAGGTCAGTTAGCAGGAAACTATCTTTGTTTTCCTTCACCTTAGAATATCTTGATTTCTCTTTCATTGATAAACTTTTTTTTTTTTTTTTTAGAATATAGATTCTGCTTGACAATGCTTTGCCTGTAGCACTTGAAAGATACTGTGCCACTTCTCACTTCCAGGGTTTCTGGTAAGAAATCCATTACCTTCCAAGTTATTTTTCCCCTACAGATACCATCTCATAGGTCTCATTTCACTCTTGTTTTCAGGATGCTTTTTTTGTTTAGAAACATACACACGTATTTGATTAAGTTGTGTCTTAATGTGGATTTCATAAGGTTTATTCAGATTGGAGTTTTCTCAGTTCCCTTTATCTATACATTTACATCTCTTGATAAATTTAGCCATCATTTTCTTTTCAGCCATCATTTCTTTTAGTGCTTTCACCTCAATACTCTTTCCCTTCAGCTTTTGGGGCTCTGATGATACAAATATTAGATAATTTCTTATAGTGCCACAGGTTCCTCAGGCTCTGTTCATCTTTCATTTCGTTTTGTTTTGTTTTCTCAATCTGTTTTCTCTTCCTGACGTTTTATCTCCTAATGTTTCTCTACTGACTGATTCACTAAATACTTTTTCTAACTTCCATTCTCATAGTGAACTAGACTAACCTGTATATTCTGGTTACTTTGTATTCAATCCCATTTGGCTTTTCTTTATATCTTACATTTTTAGCTGAGACTTTCTTTTCCTTTGCTGGTACTTTTTTTTTTTCATTTTTTTTTAAGCATGTTCATAATAAACTGTTGAAGAATTATTACTATTGCTGTTGCTTTAAAATTTTAATTTGGTAATTCTAACATTTCATCATCTCAATGTTGACATCAGTTTATTTATTTTTTCACTCAATTTTAGATCTTTCTGGTTTTTGACTTGATGAATGATTTTCAACTGAAACCTAGGCATATTCCTTTAATTTATGAAATTCTTGAATTTATTTAAACTTCTTTTAGCTGCCTTTGTCTGACTCTGTTAAGAGAATAGGAGGAACCACCTGTTTATTGCCAAATAGAGGCAGGAGTTCAAGTTCTCCATTCACCTTCTTGACACCAAAGGTGGAAAGCTCCTCATTGCTGCTGGGAGTAGAAGTGTAGGCTCCCTACATGGTCAGTAGGGTGGTAAGGCTTGTTATCAGCCAGCAGGGATGAAATCCTCAGCTCCTTATTTGACCTTCTCCGACATCGCCCCCACAGAGGTTGGGGTGCCTCTTTATAATACAGCCTTACAAGAGCAGAAATCTGGGTTTCTTATTTGCTGGATCAAGTGGGAGTGGGGCTAGAGTTTTTTCTGTGGTATTTGTCCAGAGTAGAGTAGTCATTATCAAAATTTTCTGGTGCTAAGTTCCTCTTCCCTTGCTTCTTTGGTTAGAAGGAACAGTTCTTGTTGGGCAGTATTTTTGCCTGTGCCTGTTGATATTTTCAGGTTGTAGACTTCCTTAACTCCAAGTCTGGGATATATGAAAAAAATATAACTCAGGGCGCTAATTTTGTTTGTTTGTTTCTCCAGTCTCCATATCCCTAGCAACTATGCCTTTTTTCCCGTCTTTGAAGAATCTTCTTATGTTTGTTTTTTGTATAATGTACAGGGCTTTTAGTTGTACTTAGCAGAAAAAAAATAAGGAAAATTATGCTTACTTCATCCTCCCAGAAGTGAGAGGCTTCATCATTGCCCTGTAAAAGCTCTAGGTTACTTCCTTTCACACTTAATTTTTTTTATTACAACCCAATCACAATTTCTTTCTCTTAAGAGTTACCACAAGTCACTTGTGTGGTAACCATTTTCTTTATTTCCTTTAAAATTTACCTCATAACTACGCATCCCTATTGAATTCCATAACTATGCATCTCTGTTGTTTAGTTTTGTCATTAAAAAAAGCTTTATATAATTAGATTCATGTAATTTGTAGTCTTTCCTCTGTATTATGGGTTTATTTCTTCAATATTATGCTGTTAATATTTATAACTTTTTAAAATGTTTATTTATTTTTGAGAGAGAGAGAGAGAGAGCACATGAGCAGAGAAGGGGCAGAGAGAGTGGGAGACAGAGAATCTGAAGAGAGCTCTGCTCTGACAGCAGAGAGCCTGATGTGGGGCTGGAACTCACAAATCATGAGATCATGACCTGAGCCAATCATGACCTGAGCTGAAGTTGGACACTTAACCAGGTGGCCCTGTATTTTTAATATTAATATGAGTTTTTATTTGAAACCTTTGCTTATATTTTTTGTTTCTCTAGTAATGTATGAATAAATCATAATTTATGTATTCATTTTACTTTTGATTAATTTTAGATTATTTCTAGTTTTTGCCATTATTAGAAATAAAAATGTTACTATGTATGTTCCACATACCTATTGCTGCAAGTGTGTGGGCAAAGCAACATCAAATTATTGTTGTTATTTTTATTGTTATTTTTAATGTGAAGAAAGGTTTATCCATAAATGAAAATATATTCACCTTGTAAAAAGGAAATTTGAAGTAGTGAGTATATTATTTTTCAAGTTTTATTATTGTGCATATTTCAGACCAGCTTTATGTTAATTTATTGGCTTAGATTTTTTGCATTTCATGGGAAATGGGAATGGGACACTCTTTGTTCTCGGGTGTCTCGCGTTTCATTCATAGCCCTAAATCAGTGGCCCATGTCTATTGAATACCCCCTGAGCCAGGGCACCTGGTTGGCTCTGTGGGTTAAGTGTCTGACTCTTCATTTCAGCTCAGGTCATGATCTCAGGGTTCCTGATTTGGAGCCTCATGTCAGGCTTCATGCTGGAAGTATGGAGCATGCTTGGGATTCTCTCTCTATCCCGCTTTCTGCCTCTCCCTAACTCATGCTTTCACATGTGCACTCTCTCTCTCTAAGCAAATAATAAACTGGAAAAAAAAAAAAGAATACCCCTGAGCCAAAGTGCCAAATATTTTGTATCTCTTTTTTCACAGTGGGACAGCCTTTTCTGCTTTCTAAGTTTGTGGGGTTCAGTTCCAATCTATACTGCAGAAGAACTAAGCATCTTTTCCCCAATCTAGTTTCTTTATTATATAGTTTGATATTAAGTATTATATATCAATAGTCTGGTTGTTTACAATAACCATGTTCCTCTTTATGGTTAAAACTTGAGATTTTTCTTTCTTGTTTTCTTTTTCTCTTCATCCTTGTTTTAAACCAGTGTATTTTGTATTTTGTCATACAAATTCTGTGTGTAAAATGGAGATTTGAAGACAACTATCTTAATAGAACATACTGATCATAACTCTACTAAATATTCTTCAAAATATAAGACACAACTATGATGTATTAGTTCAATAAAACACTACTTTTGTACTAAATTAAAAGAATCTTTAACTGCAAATACTTTTATTTACCTTTGTTACTAGTTTGTAGTCACATGTTTCTAGAAGTAGCTGCAATGTAAATCTGAAGAATAGTTTTCTCATGGACATAACGCCCAATCTTAGTTATCAAACAAGCACTAAACAGTAAAATAGAAGGCTAAAGAACATAAATTTAAAATATATCTATATATGATTTTTGGAAAAGAGACAATAGAGCCTTGAAAATAACACTCTGAATCCTCTAGAAAAATCAATAATGGTTCCACTGAAAATGACTTTTTCTATTCCAGCCATGAACATTAATTATTGCCAAGGTTAAAGATAGAAAAAAATATCAACATATATTGTCCGTTTTATAAAAAATCATATTTTAACTTTAAGTGTTCTATTCCTTAGCAAAAAATATTTTCTTTTAGCAATAGCATATGTGAAATGGAAGAAGGTGAAAAAACTCTTGAAAAATTTTTTAAAGATTCAATTCATCTTGAAATATGTAAAAACAATGCAAATTTGGTAATATTGGTCAACTTATACTCATGAGTGTTTTATTAATATTAGCTATGGGGATTTTAATAATGCTGCCTTCTATCCAACTATTTTATTGTAATCATTATTGTTCTTCCTTAATTGGGCTTGCTAAATTTCAAGTCTTCACTCTTTAGGAGGTACAAGACAATAAACTTTTACTTTTAGTAATCGAAGTTCTAAATACGTAACTATAGCTTTTTCCCTATTTTCTTCCTATTTATTAGCTTTAAATTCACTACATTTGATTATTATAATTCTATTGTATTATTACTCACAGTAGTTTATTGACCATATACTATAGTCCAAACAGTTGCATGTTTTAATCCTCACAATGTTATGAACTAGATAGTACTCAATCTTCACTGTATAATTAAGACTTTGAGGCACAGGATTTCAAAAACTGTGCCCAAAGCTACAGAGTTCCAAGTGTCAGCAACTGAATTGTAAGTCATATCTGTGTGATTTTGAAAATTTTTCTCTTAAAGGTTGCACCCTGTTACCTCTCACACACACAAATTATAATTAAACAACCCATCAATCATCGTAATATGTCATTTGTAATGCTGGTATCTATCACTTCTATTCACAATTCTTTTCCTATATTTTTCCCTCACTATATGCTAAAATTTAATTCATTATAACATACATATTTACTACCTCACTTTTTACATTTACTTTATTTCTTCACAAGTGTGTATAGCATTTCTTCAACAAGTAGTAATAATAAAAACAACTTGTAGTTACTTTGTGAATAGTTTCACAAATTTAAGGATTTTGCGGATTCTATCTTTGTTCTTCTCTACATATCCAAGCAGTTTTATTGCTGCAAAATGTTTTATGTAGGGATGCCTGGATGGCTTAGTTGGTTAAGCGTCCAACTCTCAATTTTGGCTCAGGTCATGATCTCAACAGTTCAAGAGTTCAAGCCTCACATTGGGCTCTGCACTGACAGCATGGAGTCTGCTTCAGATTCTCTTTCCCTCTCTTCGTCCCTCCCCTGCTCACACTTTCTTTCCCCAAATAAATTTAAAAACATGTTTCATGTATACTTACTTCACTTTTATTATCTCCACAATTAAATTAACATTTCCTTTTTTGTTAAGTACTCTCATAATCTGGGTAAGAAATTAAAACAAAACAAAACAAAAATGAAATGTTGAAAACAGCACAAGACACAGTATCTAAAAAATTAGGACAGTGCTTTGAATATACCAGGTATTCAATAAATATTTAATGCTAAATGAATAGATGTTGTTTATTTCTGTGTTTTAAATATATATATATAATTTTAAAAATTACATAAATTTATAAATGTATATACATTCATATACTTTATGTAAAAATTAACCTAGTAAGAAGTTTTAAATAAATAAATATTTAGGAACAGTGACATAGTAAATGCAGTGCTTTGTATATAATAAATGCTGAGTACATTTGTTGATTTAAATCCCAAATTGATTAACTAATGAAGGAAGAGAATACTGGTGTTCTTTTTTGCCATGTTTTACCTAAGGCCAGGAGATTATATCCTGATGTGAGTATTTCGGGGAAATACTTTTATACTCTAAATAGGTTGCTCATTCACAGTGCTTTAATGGTGACTTGAAGCAAGCATGGATGTGATGGGGGTAGTTTGTATAAACATCCCAGCCATGGAGTAAAGGCATATGCTTTATAATCCTTAATAGCATATTAAAATAAAAAGAAACTAAGGGAGTGGAGTGTCATCAATCATGTTATCACTATGTGCAAAATTGAATTTTGACGTCGCTTCCCAAATTGCTAGGTTAAATTGTAACTTGTGCTTTTGCCAACAATGCATTGTTTTTTCCCCTTTCACAAACTATATAGTAGCAGTTTAGTTTCTGAATGAGTATTCAAGCTGTATTTTTTGTGCCCTAGACCATTCCTCACAATATTCTCTATTTTTTGTGTCCCTGTAGACTTTCAGGTAATTATTTTTCTCATTAGTATACCTCCATCAATAAAATGTTCTGAGGTTTTTTTTTTTATTAAGGCTATCTGTGAAATATAACCTAGATCTCTTGTTTAGTTGGAAATACATATTGCATTTCAAGGTGATTCCCTGTTTTACTCAGCTACTGTATATCTAGATGTTATATTTCTATGGATTTGTTTTGTTCTTTCCACCATGAGAAAACAATTATTTATACAGCATCTATTTTCTTGTTTGTTGTAAAATGAATGTGGTTGTTACAATAGCAATGTATTTCACTGTAGAAAACACAATTATTTCCCTCTTCAAACAATATAGTTTGTTGTTGAGTTATATATTTTTAAAAAGGAAAGAAACTCTGAGAAAGACAACAAATTAATATCAACCGTATGTATCTATCTTATTTTTCATCTTACTAGAGGGGTATTTAACCCTGATTTTATGCTGAAGTAACTTGGTAGCCTTTAAAACTACCAACACTTTGGCTTTACCGCATAGAAATCTGAGGGTAGAGTCCAGGAATCATTATTTTTTAAGCTCTCCAGATAAATCTAATATGTGGCCAAAGAATATGACTGCTCTGGACAGGTATTACCTCTCTTGTGCTATATATTATAAGAAAAACTACTACTACTGCCATTTGTTGAAAAGCTTCTATGTGTCTGGTCTTTATATATTCCATTACATTATGCAATCTGTACAAAAACCATATAAAATCATTATTCTCACTTTTAGATAGGGAAGCAGAGTTGAAGGATAAAGTAACTTGTACAAATTATATAGTGTCTAAAAGTTAATGCTGAGATATGTATTCAGGTCTGTAAGTATAATTTTATTATTTCAGATAACACATGGTGTTAATAATGCTCTGCTTCACTACTAGAGCCTATTCATATCAAATTCTTCTCTCTGTCTGGAAACAAAGGAACAGTCCACTTCTCTGGCCTCTTGTACTTAGCTGGAACCGTATGACTAGCTCTGGCCAATGATGTGAGGGGAAATGATATGCATCATTCTAAGTGTGGATGCATAATCGTCTACCATGCTGTCAGAAGGTACTGCATGTTTGCAGGTACAGGATGGTGGCATCAGGTTGACATTGTCAGTGATTGTATGAAGCAGATCCCTTGCCTGTTCAGTTTGGATGTGTAGTGGAGAGAGACATACTCTATAGTACTTGAAGCCACTGAGATTTGTGTTTTATTTGTGTTACAGCATCACATGACACATACTTTTGAATACATTTATGATACTTTTACACTTCCAGTCTGAGCCATTTGGGGACCTAAAAAAATTCCTGGCTGATAAAAGGTGGATGCCCAATTGATGTTTTCATTTTGTTTTTTTAAATTTTTTTAAATGTTTATTCATTTTTGAGAGACAGAGTATAAGCAGGGAAAGGGCAGAGAGAGAGGGAGACACAGAATCTGAAGCAGGCTCCAGGCTCTGAGCTGTCAGCACAGAGCCCAACGCGGGGCTCAAACTCATGAACTGTGAGGTCATGACCAGAGCCAAAGTCAGACGCTCAACTGACTGAGCCACTAACTGATGTTTTTGAAGACACCATTTTTCTTCTGGGTGAATGTAAAGCAGTGTAGGGGAGGAGAAATAATTTTCCTCTCCTCTTTTGAGTTCTTAACTGAGACTCCTATAATATTAAACAGATTAACAACAGAAAATAAACAAAAGCTATTAACATGTATACCTCATGTATATGTGGAGATACCCAGGGAAAAATGAATAATTCAAAGAGATGGCTTTAAAATTCAGGATTAAATACTATCTTAAAAGGGAAAGCAGAGGGGGAATACAGTTATTTTAAGGGAAAGTTCATGATTTTTTAGGAAACATAAATGGACTCTTATAAGAATAGGTGGTAGGTTTGACAGTTTGTGACCACGTTTGTCTGGGTGTAATATAGACCTCTAGACTCTTCTGGTTGATGGAACTCCAGGAGGGGATTTATGTCAATTGAATTCCTTTTAGAGGATCTATCTCTAGCCAGACAAGGGGAATTCAGAGAAAGCCTTTCTCTTCAGTTACTGTTCTTCAAGTGCCTATAGCTCAGAATAATCTGTAACCAAAGTTACATATTTTGGGGTGCCATAATGTGCTATATCCTTCAGCAACAAATTTGTATTTTACATATGATTGATAAATGACTCTAATGAAAGCTAGATTTTACTTGCTGAATATTGGATTTGAGTTATTTTCTCCAAAGGATGTTTATCTACCTTATGGCACATTCATTTAAATGAGAATGAGGACTTATCCTCTTTTCAATAAATAAACAGCAGATATTCTCCGTCTTGGATCATCCATCCATCCATCTATCCATTCACTTATTAACTGTATATTGAATCTCTATCATAGGTCTGCAATAAGGGACAACTTCATCACACACCAAAAGAAGGATCAAGGTGCAACTACTTTTGTGGAGCTCCAAATTCACCAGGGACAGCCATCAGCAGGGAGAGAAAAGTGGCTGAATCACTCATTGAATGGTGAATGTTTTTACTGGGAGAGGCTGGGCGTGATTATAGCAGGACTGTTTCTCTGCCTTCTGACAATAATCTGGTTTTCAGGGAAGGATTAGAAAGGGATCCTCAAATTTAAGGAACACACAATCCTCTTCCAACTTTATAGCACTCAAAAACTGGGAAGAGTTCTGTAACTAAGGAATTGATTGGAAGCATTGGGCTAGGAGTCAAATAACACTGCCTACTCTTGAAGGCTTACACTCAATGAAACAAGGAAAATAAATGAAAACAATATTGAAGTAGTTAGCAACTGTGTGAAAAGAGGTAGTGCCCTGAGGAGTCTACCTGCTCTTAAAAAAAAAATCTCAGAATGAGAAATGGATTGTCTATGCAGTAAAGTTAAGTATACTATAGAGAATGACAAAATAATTAACTAAAATACTATTTTGTGTTTTTAGTTTGTTTTGTTTCTTTCTTGTTACAAGAAGATAGTGAAGTATATAATTTTCTTTGCTTTGGGACACATTTATACCATTGAAAAATGAATCTTCCTGAAGAAGAAGTTCCCTTTTTAGTATTTTGTCTCCCAACTCCTCATTGGGAAGTTTAAGCATAATTTTTCTAGAAAAGAAACGAGCCACAAAGAAAGCATGACTGTACTTGATGAAGAAGTACTTTCTCTGGTCTGGAAAGAATTGGTGGGGACTCATTGGATCCAGAATTAGCTGTGTCCTATACTACCTTGAAGGTTTTAGTGATAAGATAGGATCTCAAAGAAGAATGGTTATATGGAAAAGGAACCTTTGACTTGACAAATAGAATATATAGAACTATATATTCTAGACTAGAATATATAGAACTATATATCTGCCTTTTAGAAATCATGGTGGCAAGGATAATGCCTATATCAGTATAACCAATGTGAATATAAGACCAGAGAGACGTGCTTGAGGTCTTAAATTGTGGGAGGTTTCTGAGCACATTTTTGGACCTAAAAATGGGGAGGCAATTATTGTTTTCCTCCTAGCCCCATAGAATATGACATAGAGTGGACTATGTTTGTTATAAAGCATTGAGTAAAATTGTATCTGTCTACCTAGAAAACAGGAGAGAGGTTAAATTAGCAATTTGGTGGACTGTAGGGAATATTTTAACTAAGCTCATACTATTTGTAAACTTTGTAGGTGTCACAAGCATGCTTGGGAGATAAAAGAAAGTGGAAAATGAAATATACAACTCTAAATTATCATTTGATGAAACATTTTCCCTCTGTCTCTCAGAAGTGAAAATCATCAAGGATTTTTTCCTTAGTTTATTAGATGCTGACATTTTATTAACTATTTTATTGTGTATGGTAGATATTTGAAATGGAACTTGTGACTTATCAAAATGATTTCTAATTGCCATAACACACATACACACACACACACACACACACACACACACACACACACATGATATCCCCCATAGTCACCTCTAGGTTATACTTTTGAACTAATTCTAAGGGTGCCCACTTTCCTGCGGCACCGTGCCTATCTATTCACATGTGAGAGGTGTGAAAGCTTGATTTCAGCCTCCATTCACTCTCCTCATGGGTCTCCCTCATCAATGGCAGGCATATCTAGCACAGTCCTTTATGGCGGTCCTAACATAGTCTCCTGGCTATAAAGCTATGATAGTTGGTGAGTTTACTTGAATGTCTGGCTTTATTGGAAATATAAATAATGAGCTCATAATGCCAATGAAATATCCTCAGAAAGTTTCATCTTCAGTGACTCCTTTTACATGATTTTGTAGCAAGGTACAAGCTAACCTTTCTTGATAGCTTTATCTTGCTTCAACCTCAGCACTATTTGGATATTTCGAAGGGTTACTATAATACAGGTCTTTGAATATTTTAGCCTCTAAGAAAAACTAGATTAGTTTGTAAATTTATACCTTTGGGTCATAAAGAATCTTATCAGTCAGTCTTGATATATTCAGGCAATTTGACAAGTGAGATATTCTGGAACACTTTCTTGGGATAGTCAGTACTGTGAAATTCTTCTTTGGCATAAGTACTATTTGTCAGCCTTCTCCAGTCATGCATATTTTCATGTACCCAACAATTTTGTTTTTCATTAAGTGTGTCTTATAAAAATAAGTTAATTCACCATTAAAAAGAATTTATTATTAGAATTTACTTTTATTCATTTTATCTCACATTATTATTTCCACGTTATCTCAAACATGATTAAAAACAATAATTAATACAGTAATAATGAATTGCTTTTATGTTCATATAATTCCCCAGGACTGATACTATTGTTTCAGAATGGAGGTTTTAGAATATTTATTGATTTTACATTTTGATATCAAATATTAGAATTAATAATCTTTTTGTTACATTTCAATCATTTTTTAGTCTTAACTTTTGAGTGTAGTATAATATGAAATATAGCAAAAATAGAAAAATGAAGAAGCACAAGAACAAATAAGCCCTGAAAATTTTGTATAAACACCTGCAAATAGAATTCACACATGCAGACTTTCAACTGTGCTCCTGAAAAATCAGTGCACTTCACCTAAACATTTCAAAATATAATTTTTTTCAACTCATACTTTTGACAAAATATATATCATGTACGCATGGAGTTTGTTATATGTGTTGGAATTTTTGGTTTGTTTGCTTTATTTTTAAATATTTAGTATTACATAGAAATCTATGTACATTTTTATTATTGCCCCTAATTCCAAGTGGTACGTTTCTGAATCATGGCCCATAATCCAGCACTGGGCATCTGCAAAAATGACAGGAGCATAGATATACCCTGGACCCTAGTATATCAGAGGAGAGTCAGGCATGGTTGGTTTGTCACAGCATGGTGGCTTTCACACAGCGGGGAAGCTTTAGAGCACTTTAAGAACGAGTGCAAGCTAAAGCAGTAACTGCTGTGGCTAATCTTATGAAATTTTATGGGCAGCACAGGCCTCTGCAGCAGGCCCTGCTAAGGGAAGAGACAAGAAAGAAAATAATAGATGGGAAATGAGCTGACAAAGATTTGTAAAATGACAAGAACACATAGGGACTACAGAATATAACTTGAAGGGATTAGTGAGGGCAATGTTGTAAAGGGTGGGACAAAAGTACAGGTGGAGACTTGAGGTTCAGAAATGGTTATTGCTTTTGTAATTTTTATTATAACCTCATCCCTGCTTACTAAACCTGTAAGACTTGGAGAAATGTTAACTACATAAAGTAAACTTCCATTTACAGATGTGTGTGTGTGTGTGTGTGTGTGTGTGTGTACCAAATGTAAAATAATCCTCACTATGAATTTACACATAAAAAGTTACTCCTAAATAAAATGTATAAGGCTTGTTTCATTTTGGCTCAGCTTCACCAGAAGCTTTAGCGAATGGATTTCTTAGTATTGTTTTGGATGGAACAACTTGGAACGATGTTTAGAATATAGATATCTAAACTGATAATCTATTTATTAAAAATATCATACAAAGAGGATTTGTAAAAATTACAAACGATGTGTACAGTTTGCTGATTTGTATAAGCTATTATTATATATTATTATAACAATTTATTTATTTTTTTTACATTTATTTACTTTTGAAAGACAGAGTGAGACAGAGCACAAGCAGGGTAGGGGCTGAGAGAGGAGGAGACACAGAATCCAAAGCAGGCTCCTGGCTCTGATCAATTGTTCAGCACAGAGCCCTGCACGGGGCTCAAACCCACGAACTGTGAGATCATGACCTGAGCTGAAGTCGGTCACTTAACTCACTGAGCCACCCAGGCACCCCTACAACATAATTTTATAAGCTGAACACACTCATGTAATCAGTGGTAGGCTAGATAATAGAATATTAATAATGTGCCAAAATCCTCATTGTGCTTCCTTTCAGTTACTAATCAACATACCAAGGATAATGACTCCCTCAATTTCCAACACCATAAATTAGTTTATGTGTTACCGAATTTTCTATGAATGGAATCTTGTAGTATTCGTATTTTTCAACTTGGCTTATTTTACTGTTTTTTTTTTCTTAGATTCATCCATTTTATTGCGTGACTCAGTGATGTTGTTTTTTTTTTTTTTTTCTCATTTGGATATCTCTTTTTGTAGTTATTTTTTCTCCTTGATAGGTAAGTGTTCTTTCTATATTCTATCAATACATTTTTCAAATTTTTTCAAATTTATGTATTGTGAATTTTATTTTCCTGTTTTGACTTTACATTTAACCCTGTCAATAATGATTGTTAATGCACAGAAGAGTTTAATGTCATATAACATCTTAAAAATTTATTTTATGATTAATATTTATGGTGTGTTTATGTTCAGTTAAGAAATATTAACTGTGTTATTTAAAAAAAAAAACAAAGGTTTCCCTTTTATGATTAGATACACAGTCCATCTGGAATTGATTTTCATTTAAAAAAAATTTTTTTTTTCAATGTTTATTTATTTTTGGGACAGAGAGAGACAGAGCATGAACGGGGGAGGGGCAGAGAGAGAGGGAGACACAGAATCGGAAACAGGCTCCAGGCTCCGAGCCATCAGCCCAGAGCCTGACGCGGGGCTCGAACTCCCGGACCGCGAGATCGTGACCTGGCTGAAGTCGGACGCTTAACCGACTGCGCCACCCAGGCGCCCCTGGAATTGATTTTCATTTAAGCTATGAGGTAAGGGACAAGGGTTATGTACTTTCATATGGATTTATAATTAAACAATTTAAGTCTTTTATTGAAAAGGGCCATCCTTTCTTCACCATACTGCAGCATCACATTTTCTTAAATCAGATGTATGTATGTGGTCTCTTCATGAACTGTATTCTGGTCTATGCATTTATCCTTTCCCCAGTACTGCAAAGGGTTAATTGCTTAATTTAAAATAAGCTTTGAGATCTGGTAGTAGAAATTCTCCATTTGGTGCCATTGTTGTTCTTTTTCAGAATTGTCTTGGCTGTTCTTAGCCCTTTACTATTCAATATATGTTTTAATATCAGCCTGCCAATGTCTCAGAAATCCACCTGCACCTTTGATTGGTATTTCAGTGACTCTATAGATTAGTTTAGGTGGGATTATCATTCGCAAAAGATTGGTCTGATAACCTATAAATATAGTCTATCCTATCATTTCTTTAGGATTTTAATTCCTTCCAATAATGTGTTGTAATGTTCACTGTAGAGGTTTTGAATGTTTATTTCATTCATTTCTAAGTTTTAATGTTTTTCTAAGTTTTAATGTTTTGGAAACTAGTGTAATGTTACTTTTTAAAATAGTTTATGATCTACCTAGAATCTCTAATAAAAATGATCTCTAAAAAATGATGATTTTTCTTGTTTTGTTCTCAAACTTAGGAATAAAACTTTAAATAATTATTTAAGTTGCTGTATTTTTTTTAGATACTTGAATTAGTTATCTATTGCTTTTTAATAATTACCACCTTAGGCTAATGACTTATAAAATTAGTATTTCTTTTCTCTAAGTTTCCTGCATAAGGAATTTTAGTGTGGTTTAGCTGGGTCCTTTGCCTCCAGTCTTTTTCAAGTCTAATCAAAATGTCAGCCTAGGCAGCCTCCAATTCCAAGATCACTCAGTGTTTATAAGCAGAATTCACTTTCTCATGGGTTGTTGGACTAGGACTTCAATTCCTTACTGGATATTGACTGGAGTCCACTTATTCTTTGCCATTTGGAACTCTTTATAAGGCAACTCACAAAATGGTAGCTGGCTTCAACAAAATGATAAAGCAAGTAGATTGAGGGTGAGTGGGACAGAGATGGACATTATAGCCTTTTAAAATGTAATGTTGGACATTTCATTCCATTAATTTTACTATTTTCTATCCATAAGAAGTTACTAGATCAGGCGTTATCAGAAGAAAAGGGTTATACAAGGTCACAAACACCAGAAAGCAGAAATCATTAGGAACTTTTCTAAAAGCAGCCTAACACAAAATTCATCAGATTAGGAAGTTCTTTCCATTTCCAGTTTACTGAGAGGTTTTGAATTTTGAGTTGGTGTTGAATTTCACTGACATCTTCATGTATTAACAAAATCATATAATTTGTCTCCTTCTTTTTTTTTTCCCCACCGAATTTGTCAGTTACATTGCCTGACTTGTGACCAAACGTTCATTCTGAAATTAACACAACTTAGTTAGAAAGCATTATCTTTTTTAACATATCACTATATTCTACTTACTAATATTTTGCTTAGAAATTCTGCATCTATTACAAAGAAATTACTTACCTGAAAATTCTCTCTTTTTTTTAATTTTATTGTCCTGCTTGATGCTAAGGTTATGTTGTCATAAAATTAATTCAGAAATATTTTCTCTTTTCCAATACAATGGATTTGTCTGAAGAAAAGTTAGTGTTCTTTTTGTCTTTAACATATGAAAAAAAATACTGAAGAATCAATTTCAGCCTACAGATCTTCTTCAGCAAAGTTTTAAATGTGGATTCAATTTTTAAATAAATATAAAACAATTTCAATATCCTACATGCTTGTTCTTTCTTTCCTTTCGTTTTCTTTCTTTTTCTTTCCTTTTTTCTTTCTCTCTTTCTTTCTTCTCTCCTACCTCTTTTCATTCCTTTCCTTCTCCATCTCCTTCGTATTCTTTTTATTTTTATAACCTGTGTATTTCTTGGAATTTTTCTATTTAATGGGAAATTTTGTTTATTGCTATAGGATTATTAATATTGTCTTACATCCTTTTTGCATCTGAAATATATATAGTGATGAACACTTTTTCATTCCTAGTATCAGGTTAATTTTTCCTATTCTTGTTTTTTTTTTAATTCATCAGTCTTGTTAGAGTTATATTAATTTTATTAGTCTTAAAAAACAACTTTTTATTTCCTTGATTTTTCTACTTTCTATTCCATTAATTTACCTTCTTATTTTTTTTCTATTTCCCCCCTCCTTGTTCCATAGTTTGGGTTAATTTGCTTTATTTTTCTTCTCAAATTTTTATTCAAATTCCAGTTAGTTAACACACAGTGCAATATTGGTTTCAGGAATAGAATTCAGTGTTTCATTACTTGATACAGTACACACTGTTCATCACAAGTGATCTCCTTAATACTCATCGCCCATCTAGCCCACCTCCCACTCACCTCCCTTGGTCAACCCTCAGTTTGTTCTCTATCATAAAGAGTCTCTTATGGTTTGTTTCCTTCTCCCTTTTTTTCCCCCATCCCATATGTTCATCTGTTTTGTTTCTTAAATTACACATATGAGTGAAATCATATGACCTTTGTCTTTTCTGACTGACTTATTTCACTTAGCCTAATATACTCTAGCTCCATCCACATCATTGCAAATGGCAAGATTTCATTCTTTTTGATGGCTTAATAATATTTCATTATATATATAATATTTCATCATATATAATACTTCATTATATATATAATATTTCATTATATATGTGTGTGTATATATATATATATATATATATATATATATATGCCACATTTTCTTTATCCATTCATCAGTAGATGGACAGTTGAGCTCTCCATAGTTTGGCTATTGTTGATAATGCTGCTATAGACATTGATGTGCATGTCCCCCTTCACATCTGTATTTTTGTATCCTTTGGTTAAATACCTAGTAATGCAATTGCTGACTCATAAGGTAATTCTATTTTTAACTTTTATCTTTTCAAAGAACCATCTCTTAGTTTTATTTATCTTTTCTATTGTCTATTTAGTCTCTATTTCACTTATCTCTGCTCTGATCTTTATTATTTCCTTCCTTTGACTAGCTTTGGGCTTTAAACTCTTCTTTTTTCTAGTTTTGTTAGATGTAAAGTTAGATTGCTCATTTGAGATTTTTTTTCTTATTTCTCTATTCCTATGAACTTACATTTTAAAATTTTTTTAATGTTTTTATAATTTATTTTTGAAGGACAAAGAGACAGAGCATGAGCGGGGGAGGAGCAGAGAGAGAGGGAGACACAGAATCCAAAGCAGTCTCCAGGGTCTGAGCTGTCAGCACAGAGCCTGATGTGGGGCTTGAACCCACAAACTGAGATCATGACCTGAGCCGAAGCCAGACGCTCAACCAAGCTACCCAGGCGCCCCATGAGCTTCCAGTTTAATAATTCTTTTGCTACATCACAACGATTTTGTCATTTTTCTGTTTTCATTTGTGTCTACATATTTTTAAATTTCTCCTTTGGTTTATTTGATAACCCAGTTGTTGTTATGGTTGTTGCTACTGTTGTTCAGTAACATGTTTCATCTCCACAAATTTGTATTTTTTCAAATTCTGTCCTAATTATTTCTAGTTTTATACTGTTGTAGTTAAAGAAGATGCTTGATATGATTTTGAACTTATTGAATATATTTAGACTTGTCTTCTGGCCTAATATATGATACCCTGAGAAATGTTTCATGTGCACTTGAGAAGAGTGTGCATTTGTTGCTTTTGGGTAGTATTTTCTATATATGTCTACTATGTACATCTAGTTTAATGTGTCACTTAAGTCTATATGTAGTTTTTCATCTTCTTTTTTAATTTGGATGGCTCTTTTTTTTTTTCTTGCCTAATTGCTGTAGCAACTATGGGTGGAAGGGTCCCATTCTTTTTTTGTGAATGAAAGTGGAGACAGGTCTTATTCAACTAGAACCTGTACTCATGGTCTCTCCTCTGCCAAACTTTTCCAGGACTCTCCACTATCCCCCATCCCCCAAACCATGCTTTTACACAGTGATTGTATTAGTTCATAAAAATGAGAGCACAGATGCCCTCAGGCTGAATCTCCAGTATAAGTAAATATAAAATTTTCATAGGAATTCTAGGGGTATGCTTCTGATATCTGTACAGTGCCCTGGAGGTGTTGGCTTGCCAGAAACTGTCCTTCTGATTGTAATAGTTCCATAGAGCTCAGAAATGCTAACCACAAGACAAGACAATTTATCCCCTGTGTGTATTGTTCCCTGTGTCGTTTGTGTGAACCTTCTGGGTTTAGTAGAGCATCCAGAAAGTATACACAGTGAGGTATACTCACCCACCTCAGAAAAGCAGTGAGAAAGTGTTTTGACTCCACGTTGCACACATGAGCTTCAGCAATGCTGCAAGAGAGTGCCTTTTCTGAGTGTGTATGCTGGCCCGAGAGTGAGTGTAAGGTAATGCTGTTATCACTTGTACTTGCCATCCCCAGCCAGGGTTTGTGGGAGTGTTACAACCACCAGAGCTTGCCACCTTTAGCAAGGGAGCAGTAGAATGCTGCAATTATTTGCACTCACCTGCTCCAGCTAGGGAGCAGAGGAACATAGCATCCATCACACTCTCTGGCTTCAGCAAGGAAGTGGGTCAGTGCCAGGACTGTTTACTTTCTCCATCCGAGTGAAATAGCAGGATGGTGCCTCATATAAGCACATCTGCCAGTGTTAGTAGTATAAATGGAGAGTACACAGGGAATGTGCCAGCACCTCCAACTCTAGAGAGATGTCCAACTGCTCTGCTTCTTGAGTAGGTGCCTCAGACCAGCAAATGAATCTCCTTCACTTATAGTCTGGGTGCTTTTCAAATTGGTGTTTTATGCTGAATCCAGGGGTGAATGAACCCACATCCCAGGCTTTTCAAAGGAGGGTCTCAGTTTCTTATAACACTTTGGGTTCCTTGGATGCTAGCCTCATTGGTTTCCCAAGCCAGGCACTTTCTGGAGCTTGTCTTTACAGTGTAGATCCCAAAGGTTGGGATGCCTGATATGGCGCACCAACCACTCACTCCTCTAGAAGCACCAGATGAGTGAGATCCTTCTCTGTAGTGTGTTGCCATGCTGGCGGGGTGGGGGGTAGTTTGCTGTGGCTGAGACTGTGTCTCTACTCCTAAGTGTCTCACTGTAGTCCTTTTATCATTTTTTTGTGGAGAAGAAGTTCATCTAGTTTTCATATTCTTTTCAGAGGGAAATGATTCATATGTATTTGCAGATTCAGTGTCTTCATGGGAGTGAATTCAGGATCTTCCTAGACCACCATCTTAGACCCTTTTCATCCTTTAATTTTAGTCTCTATGTGCACATATATTTAAGGTGTGTCTCTAGTAAGGAATATATAACGCACTTTTATTACAATTGTAGAATGATAATTATTGTTTTTTGTTTAGTATTTAGTTTTTTGACACTTAATAGTTACATGTATACATACATGTATATACACATATATACATATATAATATTTATATCTACCATCTTACTATTTGTTTCAGTGTACTCCACTTCCTTGCCTTCTTTTGAATTACTTTTTAGTTTATATGATCAGCTTATTTTATGTACATTACTTTATTAAGTAGTTCCAATAAAAAATGGAGCATGGATTCTAGACTTATTTTATCTAAGATAAATTATTGCTTCCAGCAATGTCAGTGATGTACAAAATTTCCCACTTTTGCTTTTGTGTATTTTAATTCTACATGTATTTAATGTTTACATTGTAATTATTATTTTGTGTAGCTATATCCAGTATATTTAGCACAAACGTTTACCTTCTTAAGTATAATCTTTTCCTTCTGCTTCTTATACCTCAGTCTAGAATGACTGTCTTTTATCCACCAAAAACACTCTTTAGTCTTTCTTTTTGTGCCAACACCTTGCTGTCTTGATGATTACTGCTTTGTAGTAAAGGCTAATGTCTTGGATTGTGATGCCTCCCACCTTGGTCTTCTTCAAAATTACTTTGGCTATTCGGGGACTTTTGTGGTTCCATACAAATTTTAGGATTGCTTGTTCTGGCTTTGAGAAGAAAGCTGATGCAATTTGATTGGGATTGCATTGAATGTGTAGATAGCTTTGGGTAGTATTGACATTTTAACAATATTCTTCCAATCCATGAGCATGGAATGTTTTTCCATTTCTTTATATCTTCTTCAATTTCCTTCATAAGCTTTCTATACTTTTCAGCATACAGATCTTTTACATCTTTGGTTAGGTTTATTCCTAGGTGTTTTATGCTTCTTGGTGCAATTGTAAATAGGATCAGTTTATTTATTTGTCTTTCTGTTGCTTCATTATTAGTGTGTAAGAATGCAACTGATTTGTGTACATTGATTTTGTATCCTGCAACTTTGCTGAATTCATGTATCAGTTCTAGCAGACTTTTGGTGGAGTCTGTCGGATTTTCCATGTATAATATCATGTCATCTGCAAAAATCAAAAGCTTGACTTCATTTTTGCCAATTTTGATGCCTTTGATCTCCTTTTGTTGTCTGATTGCTGATGCTAACACTTCCAACCCTACGTTAAACAACAGCAGTGTGAGTGGACATCCCTGTCATGTTCCTGATCTCAGGGGGAAAGCTCTCAGTTTTTCCCCATTGAGGATGATATTAACTGTGGACTTTCCATAAATGGCTTTTATGATGTTTAAGTATGTTCCTTCTATCCCGACTTTCTCGAGGGTTTTTATTAAAAAAGATGCTGAATTTTGCCAAATGCTTTTTCTGCATTGATTGACAGGATCATATGGTTCTTATCTTTTCTTTTATTAATGTGATGTATCACATTGATTGATTTGCAAATGTTGAACCAGCCCTGCATCCCAGGAATGAATCCCACTTGATCATGGTGAATAATTCTTTTTATATGCTGTTGAATTCGATTTGCCAGTATCTTATTGAGAATTTTTGCATCCATATTCATCAGGGATATTGGGCTATAGTTCTCTTTTTTTGCTGGGTCTCTGTCTGGTTTAGGAATCAAAGTAATTCTGGCTTCATAGAATGAGTCTGGAAGTTTTCCTTCCCTTTCTATTTTTTGGAATAGCTTGAGAAGGATAGGTGTTATCTCTGCTTTAAATCCTTGAGAAGGATAGGTATTATCTCTGTTAGAATTCCCCAGGGAAGCCATCTGGTCCTGGCCTCTTATTTGTTGGGAGATTTTTGATAACTGATTCAATTTCTTCGCTGGTTATGGGTCTGTTCTAGTTTTCTATTTCTTCCTGTTTGAGTTTTGGAAGTGTGTGGGTGCTTAGGAATTTGTCCATTTCTTCCAGATTGTCCAGTTTGTTGGCATATAATTTTTCATAGTATTGCCTGATAATTGCTTGTATTTCTGAGGGAGTGGTTATAATAATTCCATTTTCATTCATGATTTTATCTATTTGGGTCATCTCCCTTTTGTTTTTGAGAAGCTTGGCTAGAGGTTTATCAATTTTGTTTATTTTTTCAAAAAAACAACTCTTGGTTTCATTGATCTGCTCTACAGATTTTTTAGATTCTATATTATTTATTTCTCCTCTGATCTTTATTATTTCTCTTCTTCTGCTGGATTTGGGGTGTCTTTACTGTTCTGCTTCTATTTCCTTTAGGTGTGCTGTTAGATTTTGTATTTGGGATTTTTCTTGTTTCTTGAGCTGGCCTGGATGGCAATGTATTTTCCTCTCAGGACTGCCTTTGCTGCATCCCACAGCATTTGGATTGTTGTATTTTCATTTTCATTTGTTTCCATATATCTTTTAATTTCTTCTCTAATTGCCTGGTTGACCATTCATTCTGTAGTAAGGTGTTCTTTAACCTCCATGCTATTGGAGGTTTTCCAGACTTTTTCTTGTGGTTGATTTCAAGCTTCATAGCATTGTGGTCTGAAAGTGTGCATGGTATGATATCAATTCTTATATACCTATGAAAGGCTGTTTTGTGACCCAGTAAGTGATCTATCTTGGAGAATGTTCCATGTGCACTCGAGAAGAAACTATATTCTGTTGCGTTGGGATGCAGAGCTCTAAATAGATCTGTCAAGTCCATCTGATCCAATGTATCATTCAGGGCCCTTGTTTCTTTATTGATCCTGTGTCTAGATGATCTATCCATTGTTGTAAGTGGATTATTAATGTCCCCTGCAATTTCCATATTCTTATCAATAAAGTTGCTTATGTTTGTGATCAATTGTTTTATATAATTGGGTGCTGCCATATTTGGTGCATAGACATTTATAATTGTTAGCTCTTCCTGATGGATAGACCCTGTAATGATTATATAATGCCCTTCTTCATCTCTTGTTCCAGCCTTTAATTTAAAGTCTAGTTTGTCTGATATAAGTATGGCTACTCCAGCTTTCTTTTGACTTCCAGTAGCATGATAGATAGTTCTCCATCCCCTCACTTTCAATCTGAAGGTGTCCTCAGGTCTAAAATGAGTCTCTTGTAGACAGCTAATAGATGGGTCTTGTTTTTCATCCATTTTGATACCCTATGTCTTTTGGTTGGCACATTTAGTCCATTTACATTCAGTGTTATTATAGAAAGGTATGGGTTTAGAGTCCTTGTGATGTCTGTAGGTTGCATGCTTATAGTGATATCTCTGGTACTTTGTGGTCCTTGCAACATTTCTTTCACAGGATCCCCCTTAGGATCTCTTGTAGGGCTGTTTTAGTGGTGATGAATTCCTTCAGTTTTTGTTGGTTTGGGAAGACCTTTAGCTCTCTTTCTATGCTGAATGACAGACTTGCTGGATAAAGGATTTTTGGCTGCATATTTTTTCTGTTCATCACATTGAAGATTTCCTCCCATTCCTTTCTGGCCTGCCAAGTTTCAGTAGATAGGTTTGTCACTAGTCTTATCGGTCTCCCTTTATATGTTAGGGCGTGTTTATCCCTACCTGCTTTCAGAATTTTCTCTTTATCCTTGTATTTTGCCAGTTTCACTATGATATGTCCTGCAGAAGATCGATTCAAGTTACGTCTGAAGGGAGTTCTCTGTGCCTCTTGGATTTCAATGCCTTTTTCCTTCCCCAGATCAGGGAAGTTCTCAGCTATGATTTGTTCAAGTACGCCTTCAGTCCCTTTCTCTCTCTCTTCCTCTTCTGGAATATTCTGGAATATTCCTCTTCTGGAATATCACTTAGTTCTCTAATTTTCCCCTCATACTCCTGTGTTTTTTTATCTCTCTCTTTCTCAGCTTCCTCTTTTTCCATAATTTTATTTTCTAGTTCACCTATTCTCTCCTCTGCATTTTCAATCCAAGCTGTGGTCATCTCCATTTTATTTTGCACTTCATTTATAACATTTTTTAGCTCCTCCTGACTATTTCTTAGTCCCTTCATCTCTGTAGCAATAGATTCTCTGCTGTCCTCTATAGTTTTTTCAAGCCCAGCGATTAATTTTATGACTATTATTCTAAGTTCTTGCTCCATTATATTGCTTAAATTGTTTTTGATCAATTTGTTAGCTGTCACCACTTCCTGGAGTTTCTTTTGAGGAGAATTCTTCCGTTTCATCATTTTGTATAGTTCATGGAGTGGCGTGGAACTGCAGGGCACTTCCCCTGTGCTGTCTGGAGTAACTTGTGTTTGTGGGCTGGGCAACAGTCAGACCTGATATCTGTCCCCAGCACATTGCTGGAGCCATAGTCAGACTGGTGTGTACCTTATCTTCCCCTCTCCCAGGGGTGGGGCTCAGTGTGAAGTGGTGTGGCCCCTTTGTGGGCTACTTGCACACTGCCAGGCTTGTGGTACTGCTTTGATGGGATCTGGTGTATTAGTGGGGTGGATCCGGGGCGGGAGGGGCAGACTCAGCTAGCTTTGCTTTTGGCGGTCCCCTGTGGGAGGGGCCTTGCAGCACTAGGAGGGAGGCTGACCCTTCAGAGTGATGGATCCACAGAAGCACAATGCTGGGTGTTTGCGGGGTGCAAGCAAGTTCTGTGAGGGGAACTGGTTCCCTTTGGGATTTTGGCTGGGGGGATGGGTGAGGGAGATGGCGCTGGCCAGTGCCTTTGTTCCCTGCCGAGTTGAGCTCTGTGTCCCAGGGCTCAACAACTCTTCCTCCAAGTTTCCTCTTGCCCTCCCCGCTCTCTGAGAGCAGAGCTGTTGACTTTTAACATTCCAGATGTTAAGTCCCACTGGCTGTCAGAACTCATGCAGTGAGGCTATCTACTTAGTGTTTAAATCTCCAACACTACTAAACTTAAGAATTGAATTCTTAAGAAGTGAATGCCCTGTTGTGAAAACTGATGGGGTTCTGAACTCAATTTCCCACGCTTTCTTCTCACTACAATTATAGAAGTCTCTTGTATGTAGCTGTTTTGTTTGTTTGTTTGGGTTTTTTGTTTGTTTTGTTTTGTTTTATTTATGAAGCACAAAAAGAATGTCATTTCTATGTTGGTTTTCCTTCCTCTTAATGGCAATTCTTGGCCTGGGCACTTTCCCAATCCTTAACTTTTTGCCCATTGTCCAGAATTGACAGATGTCTTGAAAGAAAACAAGAGTTGCAAAATGTCAGCTCATCTCTTTTAGTTGTTTCTCCTTTTTCTTTTTTATTTACTTATTAAAAAAATTTTTTTAATGTTTACTTATTTTTGAGGGAGAGAGAGAGACAGAGCATGAGCAGGGGAGGGGAAGAGGTAGAGGGAGACACAGAATCAGACGCAGGAGACAGGCTATGAGTTGTCAGCACAGAGCCCGACATGGGGCTTGAACTCTCAAGCTGTGAGATTATGACATGAACAAAAGTCAAGGCTCAACCAACTGAACCACCCAGGTGCCCTGTTTCTCCTATTTCTTGATTTTTGTCTCTGTTAGGTTTAGTTGCCTCACATTCTTTCCAATTTTTTGAAGCTAGAAATTTTGAAATAAATTTTCAGCTTTTACTTGTTCTTTGGTGGAAGTTCTGTTATTCTACATCCATCATAAATGTAATCATATTCTTTTAATTTTGGTTTTCAGAAAGAAAATTAGGATGATATGACTATATACTTTCAAAAAGTAAGTGATGATTATTATTGCTATAAATTAGTATTTTCTTATACACTTACTAAAAATAAAACTGATATTTAGCACTCCACTGTATTGTGACTGAGCTGTTCAATAAACACATTAGAACATACATTCTTAAGTTAGAATTTTTTTCTTTTATAAACACTACTTTACCTGATTATTGGAGATGAGTAGATTCTTATTATCCTCATTAAATAGTTCATGATGCTAGGAAATGCCCCAAATTACAAGTAAACATTATTTTGTAATCACAGGTATTTATTTAAAAGCTTATTTGAGTATTATGCACACCCACAAGCACATAAAGTGAGACATTCCTTTTCAGTGACAAGATATTTTAATTTACTATGAAATTTTGAATTTGAAACACAATTATCTAATGTGAATATTTATGTATGGTGATTACTTTTAATTCCCGAGGCATTTTTTTCTATGCAACTCAATTTCTTTTTTGTATCTAAATTTCGAATTCAATAATTCATTGCTTATTTATAGAGAGCCTACTATGTGTGTAGCATCTATTTAAATGACAATATATTTATAGACAAGAGGGTTTTTCTTTTGTTCAAATTTTATTTGGTTATAAATTTTAACCATAAAAAAGACATAAGGCTGAATCTGCAATACCACATCTTATCTGAAGTAATGAAATTCAAATGGTTAGCTCTAAACACTTTCACCACCTTGGATGATGGATGCTAATGGATATAACATTTTAAATTGGCTGTTCAAATAATGTGATACAATATTTCAAATTTTATTCTGCTGACATTTTAATCATCCCGCTTTTTGTTTTGGTGTAAGTTCCAAAGGTATTGAAATTTCTTCCTTTGAGAAAATTACAGTGATTATGTTAAAATTATATATGTTTACAATATTTGTACCTGCAGTTAATAACTTTTATATGCTTATATAAGTTATATATATATACTTATATGTTATAAATATACATCCAAATGTACTTATATAACTTAGTACAATAACTAGTTAATAATACAACAACTAATCCTTATATTCTCTTCATTTTTGTACCCTTGGTATATAGATACTATATTATTATTCTGATACTATTATATTATTCTGACTCACACACTATTAAATATTTCTTAAGTGAATGAATAAATGCATTAAATGCATCTATTTATTGATATTATACATGTAGAACTTAGAGATTTTGGTTCTATTTAAAACACACATTTTACTTAAAATATAATGATAAGAAAAATCCAAGAATAGTTTACTATAGAAAATTTCATGTTCTATATAACTTCTGACTATAAAACTGTGAGCTTAAAGTAACCACAATAGCTAAAAATGAGGAATGAAATGGCCTAAAACTCTAAAAAGAATCTTCTCAGAGGAGTGTGGCCAAACAGAAGGATGCAGTTCTAAGAAGAATAACTACAAATAGATATCATAATGAATTAAGAAAATAAGCAAGATGGAAGAAAATACAAGTATGTTTATAAGAAGTCTAATTTTTTCTAATTTAAAAAATTTTATTTGCCTAATAAAGCTATTATAATAATGAAGATATATTAAAAGAACATTGAATCCAGTCTGTAAAAGATCAATGAATATTTATTGTGACCCTACTTATAGGAGACACTGTTCTACATGCTGGAGATCAAATAGTGAGCAAGAAAGTATACTAGTGTGGTTTGACGATAAGGCGAAGAAATCTCCTTTGTTAAACAAACAAATATTAGAGAGATAGGAAATTAAAGAGAAAAGATATATCTAGGGAGACAATAGAGCAAAGTCTTCAAAATCCACTAGGAAAATGGTTTCCGATCTATAATTTATTTCAGTTAAATTTATCAAAAAAAGATGAGGACAGCTTTTCATATTTGCAAGGACTCAAAGTTTATCTCCAGAAAAATCAAGTATTAGCAAATGTTAGCAAAATGAGTAGTTAAAATAAGGAAGGGAAAGTTATTGAATTCAGGTCCAACCTTGGACAAATTAAGGGATGATCTCAGGAAAGTGACCCTCAGGAAAGTGCTATACTTATTACTGTTTTCTAGAATAGTGAAAGTATACAATTAAAATCTACCAAGTGAAGGGAGAAAAAATACAAAGTTCAGGCAGTCCAAACATGGAGCTTCTGATTGTCTTCTTCTTGTGGCCTTCTCCTGCCATATGAGGAGCATACACACAGAGTATTGCCAAACAGAGAAGCTCACTCAATCCTTTGGTGTCCACAATTTATTAGGACTTGATTGCATACTGCTTGTGTGGCTGAACTTGGGGGTTAAGGTTAATGGCTTTAGTCTTCAGGTTCTTGGGAGATGGGGATTTATATGGTGTGTCCAATGCCTCCATCATATGTCACATTGTTAGACTTTGCAGTGGACAAAGCTTCCAGGAAAACCAAGACAGTCCTATCAAGCATGACCTCCCATGATCCTAGAGGTCTTCTCCCTGTGGAAAAGGGCAAAGACTAGACCCTTCTTTGGGTAAAGTCAGTTCTTCACTACACAGGGTACTACTTCTTCCTGAAAGTAATTACAATTATGAAAATTAGATTTTTTTTTTACTGACGTTTTACTTACAAATAATAACAACAATAAAACAAAAACCCCAAGAAACAGACAAACAAACAAAAACCACAGACAAATCTTAGAAGATCTAACTTTGAATTTATATATAATAAAATATTTCTAATTTGGAAATACAAAAATAGATTTACAGCACTGAGACTGGGACATGGGAAATAAAACAGTGGAAAAGAGATGATGAGGGAGAAGATTAATGATATCTACATCTGACAAATTGGGGAGTCAAGAGATAATATCTATGAATTTGGAAGAAGGAATGAAAGTTTTGGTACATCATTTGAAAATGCAGATTTGACCAATGGAAAGAGAGTTGAGAATAACTACAACTGAACTGAGAGACATAAAAAAGAAGTGGGGATACAGCAAGGTATCTAGAGCTATCTATTTTAGGTGAAAGAGTGAAAAAATAATGTTTTGATAACAAATCAAAAGCGGATTCAAGTATATTACATACTAAATTAGAACTGATAATTTAAGAAGTAAAAGGAAAAATAACATCTGTCATTAGGGATTGGTAAGATTGATTGTTTTATTATGGCTTCTCTGTACTATTAGGTGCTTTTAAAATCAGATATGTAAGTTATTTTGTTAAAAATTTCCAAAGAAACTTAAGAAATCAAATTTGTTAAAAACACTACACATGAACAAAATATTTTTTTGACATGAACTGACGTAACATAGAATAAAATTTTAAAATGTCATATTTAACCACCGGAACTTGATGTTATCAGACAAAACTGGTGAAAATTATTCTTTTATAGCCATTATAGTCAATATTTTGGTGAGCTACTTGTTGCCGAAATGGTCCAAGAGAACTATTCTAGTTCAAACTAAAGGGAAAAATTGAGCAGGGGAAATGGAAAGAGAGTTTAATATAGTGATTTGATATTGTGGTTATTCTATTTAATCCTAATTTAAGAAAGTTAAAGGAAAAACATTCTTGGAATATTAGAATTATATAATTTAAAAAGATAAAAATGATAAAAATGAAGCAAATAGAAGGAAATTTAAGTTCCCAGTTTAGTTGAAGTTAGCTTACCTACAGAATATATGAAGGTTACTAAATTGAAGTGTGTAACAAAATAAAATTTGAGGGGTGCTTGGGTGACTCAGTCGGTTGAGCATCCAGCTTTGACTTAGGTCATAATCTCACCATTTGTGAATTTGATCCCTGTGTCGGGTTCTGTGCTGACATCTCAGGGCCTGGAGCCTGTTTCAGATTCTGTGTCTCCCTCTCTCTCTCTCTGCCCTTCCCCTGCTTGCCCCCCATTTCTCTCTCTGTCTCTCTCTGTCTCTGTCTCTCTCTCTCTCCAAAATAATAAATAAAAACTTAAATTACTTTAAAAAAAGAAAAATGAATAAATAATATTTGAAAAGTATTTCTGACAGATTGGTATTAAGGTTCCACTAAGAGCAGACTGTTATTTGAAATATTGTATTACACTCTTCTATATTTATGTAATGAAGGCATGAGGTATAGAAATATGAGGTAAAATGTAAATGCCATATCATATAGCACTATTAAAAACATGCATTTACAGGGTGCCTGGGTGGCTCAGTTGGTTGAGCCTCCAACTTTGGCTCAGGTCATGATCTCATGGCTTGTGAGTTCGAGCCCCATGTGCAGCTCTGTGCCGCTTGTGAGTTCGAGCCCCATGTGCAGCTCTGTGCCGACAGTTCAGAGCCTGGAATCTGCTTCGGATTCTATCTCCCTCTCTCTCTGCCCCTCCCCTGCTCACGCTCTGTCTCTCTCCCTCTCAAAAATAAACATTAAAAAATTAAAAACAAATAAACAAAAAGATAACATGCATTTTCTTTTCAATGGATTGATTATATCCTGGGTACCCAAAGGTTCTTTAAAAACCTTTGCTGTAAAAAGCATTTCAAGCCCTTCAGCCAAAATAGAGTAGTCATTTCTGTTAAAGAGAGTGCGGTAAACTATGCATGTATTTGTTCCCAGATTTACTTTAGAATGGTATCAGCGTAATCAAATATTCTTTTCAGAGTTTCATACCCTGGGTAGAAAATAACCCTAATCTTGAGCTTCTGTTTGGAATAGAGGCATAAATCCATAAAAATTGGGAGTGAAGTTGCAGTTAGTTTCCCTAGGCCCTAAAGAAAAATGTGCTAACTCTTAAAAATAGCTTGAGTGCCTCCTTGACAATGTTAGATTTTTAAAAATTGATTTTTGAAAATCTAGGAAGCATCATAGAAGGTTGCAGAAACAACTCCTTAGATAAATAAAGAGTATCTGTTTATAAACAGATATGGAATATTGCTGAAGTGGGATATTTTTGCTAAATAGAATTTCTGAATCTGTTGTTATCATATTTTATTACATTTTTACTGAAAAAATTTATTTTACCATATTTTATATTTATACCTTAAAGATGCTGAACTTGACCTTTAAAAAAAAAAGAATTTTTTTTGTGTTCTATACCATATTCTGTTCTAGGATGGGCTTAAAGTTACTGAGATATGTATTGGTTACATGCCACCTCTTTGCATTTTTACAGATACCCAAATTCTGCACTACAACTTAGATGTCAGTAGCCCACCACTCAGTATGCTCTCTTTGAAAGAGGGGAGAGAGACAGGGGATGAGAGAGAGAGAGATGAAGAGGAGGTGAGGGAATGGAAGAAAGTGGAGGGAAACATCAGGAAGGAAGAATTAACAACCCAGGGTGCTCTGATGCCACAAAAGCAGTTTTGAATACTTGATTTAGTAGCCCAGTTTTCCTCCTACCACGGGTATGTCATTTATTTATTTTTTGTCAAATTATTCAATACTTAAAGACTCCAATGTAGGCAGCAATCACTGTGTTAGAAGATGCTGATATAGAGAATTTGCCGACCATTAGTTCTGCCTGACACTTAAAATATACTGTCAACATATCAACTTTCTGAGCGAGTTTCTTTGTCATGAAAAGGATAATAATACAACTCATGTAATTTTTTCTTTAGTTATGACCGTGATTCTTTTATTATAATTTTATCTTCATTACGAAAGCAACTCAATGAAATGTGATTTATGATGAGGGCTTTGGGACACACCATATCAGTTAATGAAATGTATATTATCATTCCATTGTACAAGATGATAAAATTGAGTTCTTAAGTACTTAATAACCTCAATTGGAATATAACACTGTTAAGCGAGCCAAAATCATCTGGGTCCTGGCAATTCCAGGACAATTCTAATGTTCTCATACTTTGTCTCTGGTGCTAGGTTCCATTTATTCAACCTTTAGTACAACTCTATGCATGTCACCCAATCCCCTTTCCTACCACTTGAAAGTTCCTCAATTTTCCCTCTCCTCCATTTACGTTCAAACCTATTTTCTGGAATAATTTGATGGTGAATATTTAGATACAAAAACAAATATAGTAGCTAAAATATTTTATTACATGGGGTTGCTTAGCACTTCACACACTTATGTTTTTATTCTTCATAGCAATTTACTAGGTAAGCTTTACCTGTTTTTTGTTTTTGTTTTTTTTTCCATAAAAACTGAAACCCAGAATGGTTGGCTATGCTGCCAATTCATCAGCTATAATAAGGATATTAGCATTTATTTCCATATATGAAACCATGAAATATTAATTTGTGCATAATTAAAGAATATCAGCTATCAGTGAACATATAATAAAATACCTGGGGATTTGGGGGCCAAAGTACCCTCAAATATTATCATTTCCATATATTTGTAATGTACTCTTAGAGTGAGTATAAAATTGCCAGTACAGGCATGTCTTTAAGTAGAATAAACAAAATTCTTACTCATCCCATTCTTTACACTAAATGTAATTATTAGATGATTACTTTTTTAGTAATCGTATTTATAACTTCTGTGGCAAATAATGGGTATGGAAAATTAGGCTATAGCTTCTCCAAATCCTCCATGAGCAACTGCCTCATTAGGCTGCATTTGTTTCTATTTTAGTGTCTATGGTGATAGTATATGTCTAAGAAAATAGAACCTTTTATTGCACCAAAGATGCACATTGAGTTATAGCTACACCTTCTCAAAAGTGTAGCTCTGTGAGGGAAGAATCCATACTATGTGTTTACTCATAGACCCATTCTCAGCAACTGACTTTAAATCAAAAAATGTCTGACATTGAAAGAACAGCTAGGACATAAAATGTAACAATTTTCTTTATTATCTGAAATGTGTGGGAAAGCTATAGATATTTTGCTTTTGGTAAAAAGGACTTGAAGGATAAAATCAAAGATATCCTGTAGGAAGTGGAGGAGTTTCAAGCCTGAATTCTGCCATGCACAAACAAGCTGGGAGAGCCAATCAGTGACAATGACTCATGCTGCAGAAACATAACAGTTGACACTTTACTTACACCTTACAAATCTTTTGCTGTTTCACTTGTGTTCTTCCTTGTCTGAACATTACCAACACATGATGAAATATTTAGTCCCAGATTAGCTAAGGAATGTCACAAAATTACCACCATCAAACTCCTTGTCAACCTAGAATCCATACACAATTTCTTTAACCATATTTACATTACAAAGAAAGATAGTAGTAAACCATGCTTCGTTCCTTTCCCTTGAGTATGGACTGTGCTTCATGACCCACTTCTAATGAATAGAATATAGTAAAAGCAAAGACATGTCACTCCAAGATTAGGTTATAAAAAAAATATGGCTTCCCATCTTAGAGGTTCTCTCCCTTTCTATAATCTCTAATCTCTCACTATGCAGAATCTATATCATTAGTAGCCTTACTGAGAAGCCCACATAATGAGAGAATGAAACTTCTGTCCATAAACCCCATTAATGAACTTGAAATCAGATCCACAAACCCTTAAATGCAAAGACTGTTACCTGGACTGACAACTTGACTCCAACTTCATAAGAGACCCTGGAACAGAACCATCCAACTCAACAGCCTCTCCCAGAATCTTGACCCTTAGAAGATGTGTTAATAAAGGTTTGTTTTAATCTGAAAAAGTGCGGAACAGATTTTAATGCAGCAGTAGGTAACTAGCATCATTTTTTGTATCTGGAAGTAGAGTGCAGCCACAGCTACAACCTAAACTGGGTGAATGGTCTTGAGGAGAGTTTATCGAAAGCTTAGAGTACCTTAAACACACAACTTGTAGAGGTTAGGACTTTGAGCATGCTGTAGAGGAGACTTCTCCAGAAAGTGAAAAAAAAAAACATTATTGGAAACTGGAGAAAAGGAGATCTTTGTTATGTAGTAGCAGAAAGTTTAGGTTTGCCTGGGTAGCTCAGTTGGTTCAGTGTCCAATTCTTGGATTCAACTCAAGTCATGATCTCACAGTTGGTAAAATCAAGCCCTGCATCAGGCTCTGTGCTGACTGTGGATCCTGCTTGGGATTCTCTCTCTTTCCCTTTTTCTGCCCCTCTCCCACTCGTGATGTCTCTGTCTCTCTCAAATAAATAAATAAACTTAAAAAATTGAGAAAGTTTAGTAACTGTTGCCTATAGCTATATGGAAAATAGAAAATATAACTAATAAACTGGGTGATATGGATAAGGAGATTAAAAATCAGAGAAGTGCCACCTGTTATTGTAGTGGTTGTTGTTTTTATTCACTCTTTACAGTGAAATGCAAGAGGACAAAGAAAAACTTTTAAGAAAGAACAAGGAAAAAACTGTTAGACAAAAAGGGGTCAAAACTTCATGATTTTGAAGTTTTTCACCCTTTTTAGCAAGCAAATGATACTAAAATTATGACATTATTCTGGATCTGGAGCGCCTGGGTGGCTCAGTGGGTTAAGCATCCTACTTTGGCTCAGATCATGATCTCATGGTTGATGAGTTTAACCCTGCATCAGGATTTCTGCTGACAACACAAAGCCTGCTTCAGATTCTTATCCTCCTGTCTCTGCCCATCACTCATTCTCTCTCTCTGCCCCTCTCTCTCTCAAAATAAATGAGTAAACTTAAAAAAATAATTATTTGGGGGCAAAAATTACATCTAAGGTATGCCAAGACAAATAGGGTATAAAGATGAAGTTGAGAGTATGATTATAAAATAAGCTCTCAAAAAAATTAAAAGTACCATCTTAGAGTACCTTTTCATTAAAAAAAAATTCCTTCTATAGAAATTAAGCATATACATTATAGATCCTTGCAATCAAACAGTAGTGCTCCTAATAAGCTTAAGGGTATTCTATCTCAATAGTCTCAGCAGTAGCCCAAGGTACAGAAGGGCTTAATCTAGAAGAGATATGTGATTTTACCCTTTGTCAAGTGAACTAAAACCTAAAATTATCTAGAGGACACCCAAAATATTTTTAGAGTTATATTGGAAGTACTGTCATTTTGGACTGAAATGGACAATGAATACAAAGCGAAGAGTCTATTCCAACACTAAAACTTTATCAGCAGGAAAAACTACTAAGATGTGATTGATTGTACCCTTCATGAAAAAGAAGAGATCATGCTGAGGTCAGAACCATGGGAACAGAGCACAGAACGAATGGTGAAATATTTCTATAAAGGAAGCTTCCCCGACCTACTATTTCATGACTCATTATCACTTATATAAGAGACACAGGATGAATGCATGACTCTTTCCCTCTACTATATAATTTTTAAAAATAATGAGTTTATACACAAAATGCAATAATTTATTAATGTTCTTCCTGTGTAGCATCACACGCTTCTAACACTGCAAGGATCTTAAGTTCTGCAATTTCTTTCAGTGATACCATTAAAAATGAGGGGTAATGATCTGTTTTAGGGGTGTTTATTGAACCTTGACCTCCCCTTTGAATGTTTTAATATCAAAAAGCAAGTCAGAATCTTCAAATCTACTTCTTGTCACACTTTATCTCCTCTCCTCTCTCTCTGCCTCCCATCATGGGCTTCAGCCACCTTGTTGGAAAGGAAGAACTCTTCCTGCTGGTTGCCAGTTTTGCTAACTCAGATAACTGCTGATAATGGTAAAACTTTAAGACTATTAGGTCTAGTTTTCCACTTGACAATGGGAATTTTGGAAATTTGCAAAACGCTTTTTTTTCAATAAAGCTTGAATTTTGAAATATTGGCATTGTTATGATTTAAAGAAAATCAGCTTTAAAATAAAAAAAAAAAGCAGTCTTTGTTAATTCAATGGTTGCGATGGTACAGACCAAAATTATTGATAGGACATGAGAATATTTACAAAATATTTTTTGATATTTTGTTCTTTACACATGTTGAACTAATATATATGCCTAAATCTTCTGGCAATTTAGATGTTCTAAATGGTTTTGATGATAGCTACATAGTAGCATTTGAACAGGAAATCAGTAAGGAATCAGGACACTCTGTGTTAGAAGTGGTTTTGTTACAGCTGTGTAGCTACTATGTTGTATGTACTTACATGTCTTAGGCAAGACACATTAGTACATGTGTTTTTCTCTGATGTTATTTTTATACTTGTAACAGTGGACTCTACAATCAACTCTAAAATTCTGACTCTATAGTCATAGGACTATGATTTTGACAATCTAATATGAACTCTAGTATCTGACCTTCTATCCTTCTTGACTTTATATTTAGTTTAAAAAAATTTCTAGTCAGAAACAGAATGTTCCTATAATGCTAAGCTTGCATACATTTTAAAAAGGTAAAGAATTAGGGAACATTGTTGGGAATGCAAGCTGGTGCAGCCACTCTGGAAAACAGTATGGAAGTTCCTCAAAAAACTAAAAATGGAACTACCCTACGACCCAGCAATTGCACTACTAGGCATTTATCCAAGGGATACAGGTGTGCTGTTTTGAAGGGATACATGCACCCCCATGTTTATAGCAGCAATATCAACAATAGCCAAAGTATGGAAAGAGCCCAAATGTCCATCGATGAATGAATGGATACAGAAGATGTGGTATATACATATACATATACATATACATATACATATACATACATATATAATACCCTCCAGTTCCATACATGTAGTTGCAAATGGCAAGATTCCATTTTTTTTGATTGCCCAGTAATACTCCATTGTATGTGTATACACATATATATATGTGTGTGTGTGTATATATATATGTATATGTATATATATTATATATAATATATATACATATACATAATATAATATATAATATATATACATGTACATATATATGTATACATATACATATATACATATGTATATATGTAATACATATACATATATATACACACATATATATACACACACACACACACATATATATGTATATATATATATATATATATATATATATATATATATATATACACATACAATGGAGTATTACTGGGCAATCACAAAAATGGAATCTTGCCATTTGCAACTACATGGATGGAACTGGAGGGTATTATGCTAAGTGACATTGGTCAGTCAAAGAAAGACAAAAATCATATGTCTTCACTCATGTGAGGACTTTAAGAGACAAAACAGGTGAACATAAGGTAAGGGAAACAAAAATAATATAAAAACAGGCAGGGGGATAAAACAGAAGAGACTTATAATATGGAGAACAATCTGAGGGTTACTGGAAGGGTTGTGGGAGGGGGGATGGGCTAAATGGGTAAGGGGAAACTAAGGAATCTACTGCTGAAATCATTGTTGCACTATATGCTAACTAATTTGGATGTAAATTTAAAAAAAATAAAAAAATAAAGTTAAAAAAATAATAAAAACTAAGTATCTTCACAGTCTAAAAAAAAAAAAAAAAGTAGTTGCAAGTTTAGTTTTGCCAGAAACTGCCTAACAGGTTTCTAGAGTGTCTATATCATTTGTCATTCTTCTAGCACGTTACAAGTGATTGAGTTTCTCCACATTCTCACCAGCTTTTGGTGTTAATTATTATTTTTTTTATTTTAGCTGTTTTGAAGTGTGTGTAGTGATATTTCACTGTGGTTTTAATTTACATTTCCCCAGAGGCTGATAGTTTGGACATCATTTTATGTGCTTATTTTTCATCTATATATCCTCATTTTCTAATTAAAAATTTTCGTCAAAAAAAGGAATTAGGAAATATTGTGACTACACACTTCCATCATTCTATCAAAACTCATTCAAACACTCTGCTAACTTCTCTACAGACATAGTTCATATACGTTACTCTTTCTTCTGACCAATACTCCAAAACTCTTGCTGATCAAAGCATTACTTTTATGTAATGTTTCTGAAGAAACTCTTCCATCCATAGGATTTTTTAAAAAATAATGCCGATTTTTGAGAGAGACAGAGAGAGAGAGAGAGAGAGAGAGAGAGAGTATGAGCTGGGGAAGGGCAGAGAGAGGGGGAGACACAGAATCCGAAGCAGGCTCCATGCTGTGAGCTGTCAGCACAGATCTCAATGCAGGGCTTGAACTCATCGATGGTGAGATCATGACCTGAGCTGAAATCAGAGGCTCAACTGACTAAGCCACCCAGGCACCCCTAGGATTTAGACCATTTAAAACTATTTTTAATATATTATTTTTTCTTCTGAATATCACATTTTATCAAAATTTCCTCATTATATTTTGTGGATTTAGCTATCATTTTTAAGGAATTTGGCTTTTTTTGTTTTTTTGTTTTTCTTTTATTCAAATATCCCTTGATTTTCTCTTTTTCTTGTTTGCTAGTTAAATACACATGGTATTTGTTTTCTTAAGTTTTTAAATATATGGCTGTTAGATAAAACTTGATATTGATATGAATAATTCTGATACAAAAAATTCCATAATATTCCAGGACCTCATCTGACTTTTGCAATGTCTTAGCTACTGATAAATATTTTTATTGTAGGTTCAATAATACCTGTGATATTCTCTTTGCTCATGATAAACTTAGAGATGAGAAAAACAGACATTAAAAAAAGGAATAGGGGATTCTCATTAGTGATATTGAGCAACTTTTCATGTGTCTCTTGGTCATCTATAGGTCTTCTTTGGAGAAATATCTAGTAAAGTTTTTTATCTGTTTTTTTTTTTAATTCTATGAGGTGTTTTTGGTGTTTAGAAAGATAAGTTTTTTATATTTTTTTTGGATATTAACCCTTTATTGAATATGTAATTTTCAAATATCTACTCCCATTCAGTTGGGTGACTTTTTATTTTGTTGATGGTTTCCTTTGCTGTGCAGAAGCTATTTTTTTTGATATGGTCCTAATAGTTTATTTGTTTCCTTGCCTCGGGAGACATATCCAGAAAAAAATGTTACTACAACTGTCAAAAAAAAAATTACTGCTTGTGTTCTTTTTTAGAATTTATATGGATTCGGGCCTCACATTTAGGTTTTAACCGATTTTTTGTTTAGTTTTTTGTGTATCATGTAAGAAAGTGGTCCAGTTTCTTTCTTCCACATGTTGCTGTCCAGTTTTCCCAACACCATTTGTTGAAGAGACTCTATTTTTTTTCCATTGGATATTCTTTCCTGATTTGTCAAATATTAATTGACCATATAAGTGTGGGTTTATTTCTGGGCTTTCTAGTCTGTTCTATCAATCTATGTGTCTATTTTTGTGCCAAAACCATACTATTTTGATTATTATATTTTTGCAGTGTATCTTGAGATCTGGAATTGTGATACCTCCAGTTTTTTTTTTCCTAAAGTTTCCTTTGGCTATTCAGAGTCTTTTGTGGTTCCATACAAATTTTAGGATTATTTTTTTCCTAGATCTGTAAGATATGCTATTGGATTTTGATAAGCATTGCACTGAATCTATAGATTGCTTGGGTAACATAGACATTTTAACAATATTTGTTCTTCCAATCCATGATCATGGGATATCTTTCCATTGGTTTGTGCTGTCTTCAATTTCTTTCATCAGTGTTTTATAACTTTCAGACTACAGGTCTTTTACCTCTATGGTTAAGTTTATTTCTAGGTATTTTATTAGTTTTGGTGATACTGCAAATGGAAATGTTTTCCTAATTTCTCTTTCTGCTACTTTGTTTTTAGTGTATAAAAATGCTACCAATTTCTGGGTATTAATTTTGTACCCTGAATTACAAAATTTACTGAATTTATTTATCAGTTCTAGTAGTTTTTTTGTTGCAATTTTCAGATTTTTCTATGTAGTTTCATTCAAATAGTGACAGTTTAACTTCTTCATTACCAACATGAATACCTCATTTCCTTTTCTTGTCTGATGGCTCCGGCTAGGTTTCCAGTACTAAGTTGAATAAATGTGGTGAGAGTGGGCATCCTTATCTTGTTCTTGGTTTTAGAAGAAAAGCTGTCAGTTTTTCAACATTGAACATGATGCTAGCTGTGGGTTTTTATTATATGACCTTAACTATGTTGAGGTATGTTCCCTTGAAATCCGTTTGTTGAGAGTTTTTAATCATGAACAGATGCTGAATTTTGTCAAGCATATATTGAGATGATCATGATTTTTATCCTTCATTTTGTTAATGTGATAAACACAATGAGATATCGCCTTACACATGTTAAAATAGTTAGAATAAAAAAGACAAGAACTAACAAGTGTTGGAGAGGATGTGGAGAAAAAGGAATCCTCAAACACTGTTGATGGAAATGTAAATGATATACCAACTGTGGAAAAAATATGAATATGCCTCAGACAATGAGAAATAGAAACATGATATGATCCAATAAAGTCCACTACTGGGTATTTACCCAAAGAAAACAAAAACACTAATTCAAAAAGACACATGCACTCTATATTTATTACAGCACTATTTGTAATAGGCAAGATATGGAAGCAACCCAAGTGTTCCCTAATAGACAAGTGAATAAGGAAGACACGGTATATACACACAATTGAATATTATGCAGCCTTAGAAAAGGGTGAGACACTTATGACAACATGGACGACTTGAAAGGTATAATGAAAAGTGTAATATGTCAGACCGAGAAAGAAAAACAACATATATGAATTCATTTATATGTGGAATCTACAAAAATGAATAAATAAACAAACAAAAAGCAGAATCAGGCCTACAAATACAGAGAACAAACTGATGATTGACAGAAAGGAAGGGAGTAGGTGAACAGGCACAATGGTTGAAGGGGAGTGGAAGATACAGGTTTCTCATTATGGAATAAATAAGTCAAAGGAATAAAAGCACAGTATAGGGACTATAGTGAGTAGTATTATAATAGCATTGTATGCCACAGATGGCAACCACACTTGTGGTGAGCAGAGCGTAACATATAGAGAAGTTGAGTCGCTATATTTTATATCTGAAGCTAATATAATATTGTGTGTCAACTATATTCAAATAAAAAAGACAAAATTTTAAGACAAATGTTAAGATTTTAAGACAAGAGATTCTGAAAGGGAAATATGAAATAATTCTTAAAAATCCAAGAATCCTTAATGTCTCATGATAACATCCAAATTCAGAGTGCTAGGAAAGAAATCTGCAAACACATTACTGTGGTAGTGAGAGAAGGAGTAGAGGCTAAGACAGCTCGTCTTCAACTAAAGAACATAGCTAATGGGGCAAAAATGAACACCTTAGTGTCGCAATAAATCATATCCTTTAAACTTAAAAGCATTTCTTTGGGGCGCCTGGGTGGCTCAGTCGGTTAAGCGCCCGACTTCAGCTCAGGTCGTGATCTCGCGGTCCATGAGTTTGAGCCCTGCGTCTGGCTCTGTGCTGACAGCGCCGAACCTGGAGCCTGTTTCAGGTTCTGTGTCTCCCTCTCTCTGACCCTCCCCCGTTCATGCTCTGTCTCTCTCTGTCTCAAAAATAAATAAAGGTTAAAAAATAGCATTTCTTTAATTCTAAGGACATGATTTTTTAAATTTACATACTTTGGATTTGGGAATGAAATGAACATTCTAAATCTGCAATTAAAATTAATAAATATTTGTCCTTCCAGAACATCCAGAGAACACTTGTTGATCCTAAAGATAAACATCACCACACAATTTAGCTGAGGATAAGATAGTTAATCTGCTTTCAAACCTCATGAATTACTTCATGGAATAGGAAGTGACTAAGGCATTATTTGATGAATATTATTTGCTTTCATAAATCCACTTTTGGTGTTACATTCTAGAGTATAAGAAACATTATGCCACTGCTAAAAATTCATTCATAACATGTATGTCCAATATTTTAAATATGCATAAAATGCATTCTAATATAATGTTTTCAATATGAATTTTAAATAGCCTTTATTATATGGGCAAAAAACCTTCTAGACAGTATGAGCATAGATTCTTAGGATCTAAATTTTTATTTCATGTTATTTCATTCATTTAACATATTTAGTCAAATGCACATCCTTTTAAAAGTTAATAAGACATAATATTTTCCTTCAGCTACACCAGTTAAGCCTTGATTTTGTTTTCTATTCTATGTAAATAATAAACAGGAAAGTAGACTTTGGGAAAATATGTGAAGCTGTATCTGTGAGGAAGTCTTATTTTTTGTTTATTTGTTTTTAAAGAGAGAAAAAGAGAGTAGGAACAAGCAAGGGAGGGGCAGAGGGAGAGGGAGAGAGAATCTCAAGCAGACTACCTGCTGTCAGCACAGAGCCCCATAAGGAGCTCAATTTCATGAAGTGTGAAATCATGACCTGAGCTGAGAGCAAGAGTCAGACACTTAGCCAAATGAGCCACCCAGGCACCCCAGAAAGGCTTCAAAGTATGAAATCAGTTTTTTTATGGTTTTGACAAATTAAGGTGATGCCCACATGAAGCAATACATTGTCAGAGAGGAATTAATTAGTACATACATTACCAGGCTATAAAAAGCTCAAGTAATCTCTCTCTGAAATAGTCTGTTTTGTCACTATGCTTTGAATGAGAGACCTGTTTTCCTCATTATAATTGTAAACATACTTTTGTCTTAATTCTCCTTTGTATGTGACAAATCAGTTTGGATGAGAAAAGATAACCCCAGGTTCTTCTTGCAGCTCTTCTTTTCAGGGCTGGCTGTTTGGATGGAGGAGTTTCCTGATGACTCACTAAGAGTCAGTGGGGAAAGAAAAAAAGACAGAGAGAGAGAGAGAGAGAGAGAGAGAGAGGAAGAGAGGAAAAGGAAGGAAGGAAGGAAGGAAGGAAGGAAGGAAGGAAGGAAGGAAAGGAGGAAAGAGGAAAGGAAGAAAGGGAAGAAAAGAATGAAAACCTTGAGCTAATAAGAACATGCTTCCATGTTTGCAGACTTCGAAAAATCATTCCTTCCACCTAAAGCATCACAAGTCATTATATTCTGTTTGTCTTCACTAGTTGAGATTATTTAATGGTGCTTTACTTTCACCATTCTGTATTATGGAAACACCATATATTTTTGTTTTCAAAGTAAAAATCATTAAAATATCATGCTTGTTTTTCAAATTACACTGTTTCAGATTAGATGTCTCATCTTTTCCACTTGAAATCATCATGCACTTTGCATCAACATGCAAACCTCTAGTTAGTATTCTTTTTCTTTTTGCTATGCTCTATTATAACACAAACATATATATGCTAAACATATGCAATTGCAACACATCTCTTTTATCTCATGCAGAAAAGTAATAAAAATAATAAGAGAATAAGAAAATAATACAGAAAATACTGCACTATTAATGCTAAACCATGGAGAGGATGCTGAGACCTTTGATTAATAAATAGCACAATGTATTTCTTAAATGTATGTTCAGAAAATACATAAATTATTAGTGTCGTGTTTAATCAAAAACCATATGCCAAAGTTTTATATTAAAAGAGTAGTTGGCTAATGAAGAGAATGTGTGTGCACTGAAATTTCAGGTTGGATTTTTAATTATTCTTTGAAAAAAAGATGCCAGAAAGTCATCTGGAATCAACACATCTAACCCCTTGGTTTTGTTGATCCCATTGGAATCACATGGGAGAAATCCTTAAGGAATTAAATCAAATTTTACCTCCTGGAAATAACTTCTGAGACATAAGTACTGAGATTAGTATTGTTTAGGAGGATAAAGAGATAACGTTATAGCCCAAGAAGGGAGCCCAGAAGGAGAGATTTGCCCATAACCACAGAGAATAGGAAACAGAAATTATTTGGGAGGCTTTGAAATGGCTTATAAATGCTTAATAATTATACTGCTGAATCACATAGGGCACTGCCCCAACAATAAAAGACTAAAACTACCAATAACTGTATCCTGTCTCAAAGGTTGTCATCAAAGCAACTACCTAACTCACTGGTGGATAAATTAGCCAGAGCTTTGTTCAGTGTGCATACTTCTGATTTGGCTTACACAAACTACCCAACAGAGTATGTTTGGGAGTGCTTCCCTTCACAGTTACTGTAATTTGACACATCCTGCAAGACATCCTTAAATTCTATGAGAATCATGGAAACAAAGAAAAGAAAGGAAGAAAAGAAGGAAGGAGATAAGAGAAAAAGGGAGAGGAAGGGATATTCTGAGTTTTCTTTACTGAAATTAAATGGGGTGAATTAGGATAGAAAGGTGACAAAGTAGTTTTTTTCTAAGAGAGAATATCTGAACCATACAAATAGAAAATTTTAGCCTTATATATGATCACTTCTTAAATCTAGTGTAAGCAGTAATTAGGGTCCAAGACCATGAGGAATGAAACATGTAATATAGAGAAGCTCACTTATATGCAGGGATCTTGCAGTTATATTCATTCTCCTTCTAAATCTATTTATTAAAATTGGTAGTATTATCATTCTAATGAAATAGGAAATATTTTATTTTGTGATGTGTTTTGCAGTAAGGAACTGAATTTTAAAACTTTAAGATTTTATTATTAAACAAAGATATACAGTTGTCATTGAGTATTAGTATTGTAAGAAGGAAATATGCCCTATAGATTTTTTCATTAACATTCGAAAAACTATGATTAATAGACAGGCAGTATACATAAAAATGGATCCATTCTCAAGGGATTAATTAAGAAAAGATCATGACATCTACTGTATGTCTCCCAAAACATAGAAGTATCCTTTCATCCTATATAATTAAATCTTTAAATAAGGTTACAGGCACCTGAGTAGGTCAATTGGTTAAGCTCCTGACTTCAACTCAGGTCATGAACTCAAGGTGCATGAGTTTAAGCCCTGCATGGGGCTCTGTGCTAATGGAGCAAACCTACTTGGGATTCTCTTTCTCTCTCCCTCTCCCTCTGTCTCTTCCCCACACATGCTCACACTCTCTTTCTCAAAATAAATAAACTTTAAAAATAAATAATTAATTAATAAACAAATAAATAAGGTTAAATCACTTAAATTAAAGGTAATAGACAGGGTTTTGGAAATCCATGCTTGAACTACTAGGTTAAATATGACATTTTAAAAGTGTTCTCTGTACTTTTGAAAGTAATTATTAATACAGGATATCTGTGCATACATATATTGTAATATCTGTTTCTTAATATCTGTGGACATGATTAGCACAAATAAACCCATCATCAGTAGTAGATTTTAGAATTAAAACTCTAATATTGTCATATGAACGTATTGCTATTAGCTCATTTTTCACTTGCTGAAAGACACAGAATGTTTAATTAAAAATCAACCTTATCCAGGCATAGCTGCATTTCTGTCAGAGCGAAAGCTGGTGGAAAGATTTGGCAGCTGTATAAATAAGATATACTCTAAAAGTTGTGCTTTTTTTCCCCACACAAAATTCCTCCCAGAAATATGTATACCTCATTTTTTTATTAGTGTATAAAAGAAAAAAATCCCTTTGTCTTAGAAAATCCACTGTCACATATATTGGTATTTTTACTACCTTAATAAAACCCAGGGATTTATTTTGAAGAACATCACATTATAGATTTTTCTTTGAAAAAATGCAACAGTGAGCTTTAGTTAAAGAATTATGTCTCTTCATTTCAAATAAATTTAGTTTAAATATAGTATTTGAAATATAAGTTTAGGCAGAATTTTAATTAGCATATAAGCCAGAGGATGTACTTCTCAGTACTGCTGAGCATTTTCAGTCTCTACTTTCAAACAACTCAGTATTAATTTTAGCAGGATAAGCAACCTTGTCTTTCATGCTTTTTTAAAGTCAAAGAGATGAGATTATTGTTTAATCTAGTTATTTTATATTAACTCTCTTTTACCTGGATATTATGAGTTATACAGAAGTTCAGAAAGATCCAGCACTTCATCTGAAAAACTTCCAAGTTAAAAGGGAATCGGAACATGAAGTTGCTAGGAGATAGTTGGTTTCTTGGGCAACACATCTCTGTATCCAGGGAAATAGCTAAGATATTAAACACGGCCTTTGTTTAAATTCATATGGTGTATTACAAAGACATGGTGTTAGTAAAGGACAATAGTATTAGCAGCTCTGTTAATTATGTCATATGCTAAAAACTACAAACATTTATTAACCTCCATTACATACCTGGTGCTGTGCTAAGTGTATATTTACTTTCTTCTCAAGCATTCACAACAGCCTATGTTTTCTACATTTTATAAAGAGGAAATGAGACTTCAAATTTTTTTAGCAATGTGCCTAAATACCACTTAGCTTGGGAATGACATAGTGAGGAATCTGATGCAGGCTTATTCATGTGTAGAGTTCAAATATTTACTAAAAGACAGTTATTATGGTAATTTGATATACAACTATTACTAACCAGTTAACATTTATTAAGCATTTGCCAGGCACGCTTATAAATCTTGTATAAATTCTACTATGCTACAAACTACTATCAATAGTTTATATGATATTTGTCATATCAAATATACGATCCTGGAAATATGCTTAATAGAAATGTGTATATGTGTGTGTATATATATACAAATATTATATATGTCACTATACGGACACTAAACAGTTGAATAATAGGTGGGTTAGTGGCTTCAAGCCCAGTGCAGTAGAAAATGGCATGTGATTTATGGGGTGCCTAGGTGGCTTAGTCAGTTGAACATCTGACTTCGGCTAAGGACATCAACTTTCAGTCTGTGGGTTCTAGCCCCGCTTCAGGCTCTGTGCTGACAGCTTTGAGCCTGGAGCCTGTTTCAAATTCTGTGTCTCCCTCTCTCCCTGGCCCTTCCCTGTTCATGCTCTGTCTCTCTCTGTCTCAAAAATAAATATTAAAAATTTAAAAAAAGAAAGAAAATTGCATGTAACTTTTGACTCCTCTTAAACTTAACTACTAACAGCCTACTACTGACTGGAAGCCTTCACAGCACATATTTTGTAATTATATGTATTATTTACTGTATTTTTACAATAAATTAAGCTAGAGAAAAGGAAATCATAGAGAAGAGAAAATACATTTACACTCTTGTACTGAATTTATCAGAAAAAAATTCATGTGTAAGTGGACCTGTGCAGTTCAAGTTGGTGTTGTGTAAGTGGACCTGTGCAGTTCAAGTTGGTGTTGTCTGCAGATCAACTGTAGACACACACACACACACACACACACTGCACACATGAACACACATAAATATGTACTAGAATGTTTATAATACCCTATTTGCAATAGTTCAAAGCTGAAAACTATCCAAATAGTTACCAGTGGTTGAATGGATAAATAAATTGTTATATTAAAAGGATGTTAAAATATCAAAAATAAAATGTTGAATAAAAGAGGCAAGACTCAAAATCATATGTTCTAATCCAATTTTTATGAAATATAAAAATAAGCAAACTAATCTATGCTGTTAGAAGTCAAGCAATGTTTACTTTTTCAGGTGGAGAAAGTGGTTAGAATGGAACACAAAGAGGGTTACCTGGGAGGCTTAGTCAGTTGAGTATCTCTTTGTTTAGGCTCAGGTCATGATAGCGTGGTTTCCTGGGTTCAAGTCCCATGTCCAGCTCTGCACTTGCAGGGAGGAACCTGCTTGGGGTTCTCTCTCTCCCTCTTTCTCTGCCCGTCTCTATCTCAAAATAAAGAAAACTTAAAAAAAAAGATTGGGACACAAAGAGAAGGTTCTGGGTTGCTAAAGAGCCCTTTTTTTTTTAGTAGTGGTTTTATGAATATAGTCAGCATGTAAGTATTCATTAAACTGTATGCTTATTTTAAGTGTGTGTGGGTATATACACACACACACATATATATATAATGTATATTTAAAACACTTTAATAAAATGTTAGAGTTAAATCATGCTATGACCGCTTTATATTAGTTTGACATTAATGGGCTTCTTTTTTCTGGGTTTACTTTTCAATCATTATCTCCTTATAGCCCCCTTATTTGATTCCCTTCTCTCTTTATTCAAGTTGGGCATAAACTTCAGCTTGTCTTCTGTTTCTTAAAAAGATTATGCCTTCTGTTCATGGAATTAACTATAGAATTTGGAAAAACCTTTGTTAACACAAGAGATTTAAAATTTTCCAAATATTTTTAAATTTAGATAACATTTCTGTTCATATGTGAATATTATATGTGAGAACATAATGTCTGAACATTGGTGCTTAAGGTACTAAACGAAGCTCCAGAAACATTTTTACCTTTTAGTCACTTTCATCAGTTTGCATTTCAAAATTAAAGTTCATTTATTTACATTCACTCTATCACGTTTAATTTTTATTTTTTTTTAATTTTTTTAACGTTTATTTATTTTTGAGACAGAGAGAGACAGAGCATGAACAGGGGAGGGTCAGAGAGAGGGAGACACAGAATCCGAAATGGGCTCCAGGCTCTGAGCTGTCAGCACAGAGCCCGACGCGGGGCTCAAACTCACGGACCGCGAGATCATGACCTGAGCCAAAGTCGGCTGCTTAACCGACTGAGCCACCCAGGCACCCCTAATTTTTAAATGTACCATAAAAATAAAAATTTTATTAGCTTTTAGAAATTTGTAATAAAGAAAACATCAGTATCAAAAGACTTTAAAAACAAATATGCATGTATATTAAATAATAGAAGTACTATAATGTTGTTTGTAGTCTTGCCACCCTAATAAAATGCTGATGATACCAGTTGGCTTACTGACTGCTATACCTTCAGCATTTTCACCATGATACTTGACTTTTCTCCAGTTTTTGAAAAATGATTATTTCAAAATATTTAAGGCATGTTCACTATATATGAGGCCCTCTTCTAGTTAGTGATGATACAGCAGTGAAAACAAAAGGCAAAAGTCATTGCCCTCAAAGACCTTTCATACTTGTAAAAGCCAGGCCGGGGAGGGGGGGGGTACTTGCAATAAAATATGGGGTATTTGAGATTTTGATCAAATATAGTAGGGGATTCAAAGTAATGGGGTGAGGATGAGCTGCTATTTTAAAGAGTGTTCAAGAAAATGTCTTTTAAAAAGGTATGCTTTTGTCAGGGACCAGAAAGGAGTGAAGATTGAGAAAAACAGATGTCTTTGGAAAGACTGATCCAGAGAGAGGGAAGAAGGGCCATGGCTTCTGGTTGTATGAGTGAGGATGGGGAAGTGTTAGCATCTCAGTTCCTATACTAAAGTAGCCAGATACCCAGATCTTGGATGACCTTTGGGCTATCATAAGGAATTTTATTTTATTTTGGACAACATAGCAAGCCACGAGAGGGTTTTGAGATGTATGGTGAGATTATTTGTGTTATATTTTAAAAGTCTCATTCCAGATTCATTATTCAATATAAATCCTTTGTGTGTGTCTGTGCACACCCATGCATGTGCACACACACATGCACATATGTGTTGGTGGTGATGGGGAAATTAACATTGTAGGGACACAGCATAGAGACAAGGTAAAACACAGTTGCCATAAACCAATAGAGAAAAGGTGGTGGTAGTTGGGCCTGTGTTTTACCAGTGGAAGAGGAGGGGGCAGATACTAAATATGTTTTAAAAGCACACCTTGCCAAATATATAATCGCATATATACCCAGTAACTTATGGAATATAAACTTGAAATACTTGCTGAATGAATGAAGATCCCATCACATAATCTTTTTATGTTTAGTTGTATTCTCAGGTCACTTTCAATTTTAGAAAATTTCCTTGCCATTACTATGATTTAATTTCCCCTGGTGCATGCCCTCAGCACCCTGTGCATACATGCCTCCATCACAGTTCTCACCAGTACTTTCTGTGCACTGAGCACATAGTTAAAGGACCCAGCACACTGCTGTCCAATAAAAATTCAATGTAAACCATATAGGTAATTTAAATTTTTCTAGAAGTAACATTTTTTTAAGTAAAAACAAATAGTGTGAATAGTTTTGTGATATATTTCATTGATCTTGATTTGTCTCTAAAATATTATCATTTCAACATACAGTTGGTATAGAAAAAACAGTGGGATATTCTATATGTTTTGCTTTTTGTAATGTATTCCAAATCTAGTGTGCATTTTACATTTACAGCACACCTCAATTCAAATGCTAAATTTTAATGAGAAAAATTTAATTTATATCTAATAAAGTTTATGATTGAAAAAGTAGATTTATATAGGTGAGTTGTTTGAAGCATACTTAAAAGTTTTCAAATAACTGAACTGAGAAATAGTTTTAAAATTCAAATTCAAGGGGCGCCTGGGTGGCTCAGTTGGTTAAGTGTCCGACTTCAGCTCAGGTCATGGTCTCACAGTTCGTGAGTTTGAGCCCCACATCGGGCTCTGTGCTGACAGCTCAGAGCCTGGAGTCTGCTTCACATTCTGTGTCTCCCTCTCTCTCTTCCCCTTCCCTGTTCATGCTCTGTCTCTCTCTGTCTCAAAAATAAATAAACATTAAAAAAATTCAAATTCAAAACAATCAAAATTAAATAAAAATTTTAAATATAGCTCCTTATTTTAATTAAAAATTTTAAATATAGCCATGCAGATACATTTCCAGTGCTCAGTTCCACATATGGCTAGTGACTATTATGTTGGTTAGTTCAGGTCTAGAAAATACATTTCTTTAACTTAATAAGTTTGTGAATTTTTTTTCTAAGCCACATTCAGTTGCACAAGTAAAGGCATGGAGTAGGCAGAAAGGTCTTTTTAATTGAGATTGGTTTTTTTCCAAAAGAATGAGAAGAAAAGAGAATATAAGAACTGAGTGCAGATGTAGAAGGGAGTTAAGATGGTAGAGAAGCAGGAGGACCTGGATTTTTCTCATCCCTCAAACACAGCAGTATTGAGGTCAGATCACTTTGAACACCCAGGAAATAGATCTGGAGGGCCAGAAGGTTCTCCACAGCTGGAAGGAGACGACTTGGCAGGATCAAGGTTCATGTATGTGTGTTGAAGGAGATAAAACAGTGGAGCTATGGAAGGGAGAGAACCCTTTCTGTGGAGAAACAAAAGGAGAGAAAGGGAGAGGAGTTGTAAAAGTACGGCATTGAGTTAGCACAAGAGGCAAAACTCTCTGGACCACGGATTTTTGCAAACAGCCTTTAGAGCTGAAACTCCAAGGCTTTTGAAGTGCTCAACTTTCTCCATAGCAGAGCCCTGGCTTGTACTCCTAGAAACAAGGGAGTTGGCCCAGGAATGTATGACATGGTGTAGCAATCTCCAGGACGCACTGGGAGAGGACAGTCCCCTTCCTGGAGTACTTTGGGAAGAGTGCTTGTTGCCTCCCCCAGGACAAAAAATCCTGCAAGTGACAGTCACCAGTCACAGGCCTTTCATCAGCAGGGTGGAGAGTACTCTACTCTGGGAGTGAATCCATGCAGTGTTGGGTCCTTTAAGACATGTGGTTTTGAATCCCAGCTCAGCACCAAGAATAAAGCAGAGGAGAACTGTGGATCAGGGAAAGCTGACTGCCCTTGCAATTCTGTGAGGGCTGCCTGAACAGCATGGGTTGTGATTCCCAGTCTGGGGAGGAGAGAGTGGGGTGATGCCATTTTCCCCCCAATACCGAAAAGGTGGGACTTAAGAAAGCAACACAGCAGACCCTCAGTGGAGAGGAGCGGACAAGCTTAGACCAAACCCTGCCCCTCTGTGCCTGGCAACTGCTTATTTACTGGAGCAAGACTAATTGACCCAATGCAGCCAGCCTCTCCTCCAGACCAGCACAGCCACCAGTCCCACACACCAACAGACAGTGCTTTATTTATTTATTTATTTATAATTTTGGAATCAGGTTTATAGTTTCTGGTTTGTTTTTTGTCAATTCTTATTTTATACATATATAAATGTATAAAATTTATACACCCACCTCCCCCCACCCCCAGAGTTACTGCAACAAACAAATCAAAGCACACCTAGTTAAAGGTCCAAACACTCCACCACTACAAGTGAGGAGGAGCTCTGCAGAGGACTGACCAGGGAGATAGAGCAGCCAAAACACAACAGCAGAGTGCATTCAACCAGAAACACTTCCTGGAGTGCCAGGCACTGGACATTGTATGACCACTTTTTAATATAGCAGGACACACAACAAGCTTTTAAGACACGTGAAAGACAGAAACTTAGTCAAAATGACAAGATAGAGAATTCTCACCAAAGGGAAGGTCAAGAAGAAATCACAGCCAGAGAATTGCTCAAAACAGATATAAACAATATAGCTAAACAAGAATTTAGAATAACAGTCATAAGACTAATAGCTGGGCTTGGAAAAAGCATAGAAGGCACCAGAAAACCCTTGCTGCAGAGATCAAAGACCTAAGAACTAGCCAGGATGAATTTAAAAATGCTATTTTATGATTTAGATTTCAACTAGTCATTTGTACTATTATTTATTAATTTTAATTTTTAATGTGAAGGTCATGATAGTCCAACAGGAAAAATATGAAATGCTATAACTGCAACATCTTTATTTATAAGAAATTTTATATGAAAAATAAAATTAATGTTTATCTATAAAAATCCATTTATTTTAGATTATGCATTTTTATGCTTTGTAATATAGATATTGTTTTATTTTCTCCATTTTCTCAGTGTTTATATTGTATCTCCATTTCTATCATATATAATACCCAATCAGAAAGCAATAAATTGGACAAATCGCCTTGGACTTTCCACACTGTTTATTGTATGTATATACATATAATAGAATATTATTTGAGCATAAACAAAAGTGAAATTCTGATACATGCTACAACATGAATGAATCTGAAAACTTTATGCTAAGTGGTACAAGCCAGACACAAAAGGGCAAATATTGTATATTTTCAATTATATTTATTACCTAGACTATGCAAATTAATAGAGACAGGTAAAATATAGGTTACCAGGGGCTGATGGGAAAGAAAGAATAGGCAATGTTGTTTAATAATGACAGAGTTTCTGTTTGCAATGATGAAAAAATTCTGGAAATAGTGACAATATTTACACAACATTGTGAGTGTATTAATACTATTGAAATGTATACTTAAAAATGGTTAGAATGGTAAATTTTATGTAATATTGATTTTACCACAATAAAAAAGTACAAATTTTTGTGTGTATACTGTGGACAAGTCAAGCAATACTTTTAGCCTCAATATCCTGGCTTATAAAATAAATGGCAATACTTATTTTTGAAGTCTGTATAAGGATGCAATAGATTATGTTTTAATACATTTAGTCTGTTACAAAGTAACTATTTATTTTATGTCAGTCCTTGTGTTGTATTACACATGGAGAAGAGTAGGGATCATAGAAATGCTTTATCACAGCTAACGATTCTCTAATGTAGTGCTTTCTAAGTGTGTCCTCTGAAACACTAATCCCAAGAAAAATGGTTAAGCAACAAAGACCAGTAGGGAAAACTAGGTTAGGAATGGCTGCATCATATTATCCCCATTTATTGGGAATTGATGGTGAACATTATCTTGTTAAAGCTTGTGAAAAGGCCTGCAGTAAATAAACCCGTTTAACCTTTTCCAGAATAGCATGTATTAGAGCATCTGGCCATAATCTCATTCTGCAGACATACTTTGGAATGCTTCATCAAGTTGTAATTTCACTTGTAATTTTTTCTCCAACTTGTGGCCAAATTTTAATTATTTTGGACAATTCTACATACAGTAATCATATCCCTTCCTTCAATAAATTCTATCCTGATGTGGAGCAAATTGTCACATACTTTCATCTTCTTTCCTTTTTGAAATCTCTTAGGTTGATTTGATGTTACAGGACCCTGTAACAATAAATTTTTGCTTTACTATTGTTAGATCTCTTGACCTGCTTTTACTATTTATAATCACTCTAGCAAAATTCCTTGGACATAGAGAACTTGAATTAGAATTTCAGTTTTTAAAATAATAACAATAAGGACACCTAATTGGCTCAGTCAGTTGAGTGTCTGACTCTTAATTTCAGCACAGGTCATGATCCCAGGATCATGGGATTGAGACTTGCATCAAGCCACACTTAGCATGGAGCCTGTTTAAGATTCTCTCTCTCTCTCTCTCTCTCTCTGTCTCTCACTGCCCCTCTCCCCAACTCACACACACACACACACACACACACTCTCTCTCTCTCTCTCTCTCTAAGAAGAAAGAAAGAAAGAAAGAAAGAAAGAAAGAAGAAAGAAAAAAATGAATAAATGGAACTGAGAGTATATTTTGGGTAGTAAAGTATTCTGTGTAATACTGTAATGGTGGCTACATAACACTATATTTTTAAAATTTTTAAATGTTTATTTATTTTTGAGAGAGAAAGCAAGAGAGAGAGACAAAGTGTGAGAAGAGGAGGGGCACAAAGAGAGAGACATAGAATCCCAAGCAGGCTCCAGGCTCTGAGCCATCAGCACAGAGACCAATGTGGGGCTCAAACTCCCAAACTGCATGATCATGAAATGAGCTGAAGTCAGATGCTTAACCAACTGAGACACCTAGGCACGCCCATAACATTATATATTTGTTGAAACCCACAGAACTGTATAACAGAACACTTCATCCTAATGTAAACTATGTATTTGTATTTCAGTTAGCAATAATGTATTGGTTCATGAATCATGACAAATATACTACATTATTGCAAGATGTTTAATAATAGGAAAAATTGGAGGGAGGAGCCAAGATGGTTGAACAGCATGGAAGTTTTTTTTGCATCTCACATCCATGAAATAGAGCCATATCAACAGTAAACCATCCTGCACACCTAGAAAACTGATTTGAGGATTAACACAACAATCTGCACAACCTGAACCATGGAACTCAGCAGGTATACAGCAGGGAGAAGTGAACTGGGAGAGAGAGAAGCCGCAGGGGGCAGGAGGCTGTTTTTGCTTGCAGAGAGAGGACAGAGATGGGTGAGAGGGAGAATATGGGAAAGCAACCCCTGCAAAGCAACTGGAGAGAAAGTAGAAAAGTGGAAGCAGTCTCAGGGACTGAATTAAAAAGGTAGAATGGAGAAAGGAGAGGGTTTAAACTCCATTAAGACTCTGTAAATAGGGGGAGCACAGAGTCTGAAATTCTGCAGCTCAATACCTGGCAGTCCTCTGGTGGGAAGGGTGAATCCCCAGGAGCAGAGTGAAGTCTGGGGGTCTTCAAGGCACATGGGGAGAGAAAATTCTCCTGCTGGGAGGACATCTGGTAGAGTCTGTGTGCCCCCCCCCCCCAAACAGGCAAAGGCCCCAGTGGACCCAGGAGAACAACCACATTCGCTAGTGCTGGAACAAGGTCATTAAGGGTGAAGCCTGGTGCCAGATGTGTGTTGTGATTTTCCATAATACCTAAAATGCTGCTGCTACACAATCACGTGAACTTTATCTGGGGCAGGCCGGCACCCAGCCATTGCTCACTGAGAACCTCCCACAGAGGGGCAGAATGGGACAAAGCCACAGCCTGTCAGAAGTAAGGGGTCTGGAAAAACAGCCGCACCTAAGATAAAACTCAGGAAAGAGGTGCTGCCTGGGGCTTGGTCACAGACAGTGTAAAAGCGGGGAGTGGATGGAAGCCAGAGAAAAAAGGTGCAAGATTGCTGACCATGGAGAACAGAGTTCCAATACTAGAGACTGGGCAGCTGGGTGATTCCATTTTCACCTCTCCAGTGCATGCAAGCATACACACCTACAAGCGCCACAACAATCCACACCAGTAAGCTAGGCAGCGCCATCTAGTGGAGAATGGAGATGTTGCACTAAGCCCCACCCAACTGGGCCAACCTCGCTCTTCAGGAACAAAAGTCTCTCTGTCTGCTTAGCTTACAGACTATAAAGCATTTCATGGTTTGACTTCTAGGGGAAAACAAAGTAATTTCAATCGTGTTTCAGTCTGTTCACTGGTTCGTCTATTCAATTTTCTTTTTTTTTTTCTCCTTTTCGTTTCTTTTCTTTTTCTTGAATATGGAAAGAGAAAAAAGTATTTTTATTTTCAATTTTTATTAAAAATATTTTTATTTAATTTTTCTACTATATTATCTACTTTTTTGTAAATTTTTCAAATTCTTTTTTACTTCAATCATTTCTTTTTATTCTATTTAATTGTATTCATTTATTCCAACTTTCAAATGATTTCTTTTTTTTTTTCTTTTCCCCACTCTTTTCTCTAGAATCATTTATTTGGGAGCTAGAATTTATAGGAGCTGGAATCATTTATTTGATTTTGTGTGTGTGTGTGTGCATGTGTGTTGTTTTTAATTTTTTTAGTTTTAATTTCTTTTAATTTTAATTTAAAAAATTTTTTACCTTATTAATTCCTTTTCTTCCTTCAAAATGACAAAATGAAGGAATTCACCCCAAAAGAAAGAGCAGGAAGAAATGACAGCCAGGGACTTAACCAACACAGATACAAACAAAATGTTTGAACCAGAATTTAGAATCACGATAATAAGAATATTAGCTGGAGTGTAAAATAAATTCGAATCCCTTTCTGTGGATATAAAGAAAGTAAATCTAGTCAGGATGAAATAAAAAATGCTATAACTGAGCTACAATCTCGAATGGATGCCATGGCAGCAAGGATGGATGAGGCAGAGCAGCAAATCAGCGATATAGAGGACAAACTTGTGAAGAATAATGAAGCAGAAAAAAAGAGGTAGAATAAGGTAAAAGAGCACAATTTAAGAATTAGAGAAATCAGTGACTCATTAAAAAGGAACATCAGAATCATAGGGGTCCCAGAAGAGGAAGAGAGAGAAAAAGGGGTAGTAATGTTATCTGAGCAAATCATAGTGGAAAACTTTCCTAACCTGGGAAAAGACACAGACATCAAAATCCAGGAAGGACAGAGGACTCCCATTAGATTCAACAAAAACTGACCATTGACAAGGCATATCAGAGTCAAATTCACAAAATACTCAGAAAAGTAAAGAATCATGACAGCAGCAAGGGAAAAGTGTCCTTAGCCTACAAGGGAAGACAGATCAGGTTCACAGAAGACCTATCCACAGAAACTTGACAGGCCAGAAAGGAGCGGCAGGATGTATTCAATGTACTGAATCAGAAAAATATGCAGCCAAGAATTCTTTATCCAGCAAGGCTGTCATTCAAAATAGGAGAGATTAAAAGTTTCCCAGACAAACAAAAATTAAAGGAGTTTGTGACCACTACACCAGCCCTGAAAGAAGTTGTAAGGGGGACTATCTGAGGGTAGAAAATACAAAATACATACATACATACATACATACATACATACATACCAAAAGCAACAAAGACTAGAAAGGACCAGAGAACACCACCAGAAACTCCAACTCTACAGGAAACATAATGGCAATAAATTCATATCTTTCAGTACTCCTCTAAACATCAATGGACTAAATGCTCTAATCAAAAGATGTAGGGTAACAGACTGGATCAGAAAACAAGATCCATCTATATGCTGTTTACAAGAGACCCATTTGAGACCTAAAGACACTTTTAGATTGAAAATAAGGGGATGGAGAACCATTTACCATACTAATTATTGACAAAAGAAAGCCAGATTAGCCCCATTTATATCAGACAATCTAGACTTTAAAATAAAGACTGTAACAAGAGATAAAGAAAAGCTTTATATCATAATTAAGGGGTCTATCCACCAAGAAGACCTAACAATTGTAAACATTTATGCTCCAAATGTGAAGCACCCAAATATATAAATCAATTAATAACAGACATAAAGAAACTCATTGATAATAATACCATAATAACAGGGGACTTCAACACCACACTCACAGCAATGGACAGATCATCTAATCAGAAAATCAACAAGGAAACAATGGTTTTGAATGACACACTGGACCACATGGACTTAACAGATATTTTCAGAACACTTCACCCTAAAGCAGCAGAATATACATTCTTCTCCAGTGCATATGGAACGTTCTCCAGAATAGATCACATACTGGGACGCAAATCAGTCCTCTAAAAGTACAAAAGGGTTGATCATACAGTGAATATTTTCAGACCACAAAGCTATGAAACTCAAAATCAACCACAAGAAAAAATTTGGAAAAATAACAAATACATGGAGACTAAAGAACGTTCTACTAAAGAATGAATGGGCTAACCAAGAAGTTAAAGAAGAAATTAAAAAGTACATGGAAGCCAATGAAAATGATAACACCACAACCCCAAACCTCTGGGATGCAACACAGGCAGTCATAAGAGGAAAATATATAGCAATCCAGGCCTTCCTCAAAAAGGAAGAAGAAATGTCTGAGATATACAACCTATCCTTACACCTTAAGGAGCTGGAAAAAGAACAGCAATAAAACCCAAATCAGCAAAAGACAGGAAATAATAAAGATTAGAGCAGAAATTAATGCTATCAAAACAAACAAACAAAAAAACAGTAGAACAGATCAATGAAACCAGAAGATGGTCCTTTGAAAGAATTAACAAAATTGATAAACCACTAGCCAGTTTGATTAAATAGAAAAAGGAAAGAACCCAAATAAATAAAATCAAGAATTAAAGAGGAGAGATCACAGCAGAAACAAAAACAATAATAAGATAATATTATGAGCAATAATATGCCAATAAAATGGGCAATCTGGAAGAAATGGACAAATTCCTAGAAACATACACACTACCAAAACTGAAAGAGGAAGAAATAGAAAAATTGAACAGACCCATAACCAGTAAGGAAATCGAATTAGTAATCAAAAATCTGCCAAAAAATAAGAGTCCAGGGCCAGATGGCTTTCCAAGGGAATTCTACCAAACATTTAAAGAAGAGTTAACACCTATTGTCTTGAAGCTGTCCCCCCCCCCAAAAAAAAAAGAAGAAGAAAAGAAATGGAAGGAAAACTTCCAAACTCTTTCTATGAAGCCAGCATTACCTTGATTCCAAAACCAGACAAAGATCCCACTAAAAAGGAGAACTAAAGACCAATTTCCCTGATGAACATGGATGCAAAAATCTTCAACAAGCCAACCAGATCTAGCAATACATTAACAAAAAATATTCACCACGACCAAATGGAATTTATACCTGGGCTGCAACGCTGGTTCAATATCCACAAAACAATGCGATTCATCACATCAATAAAAGAAAGGACAAGACCTACCTGATCCTCCAAATAGGTGCAGAGAAAGCATTTGATAAAACAGAGTATTGTTTCTTGATAAAAACCCTGAAGAAAGTAGGGATAGAAATATCATACCTTGAGATCATATAAGCCATATATGAAAGACACAACGCTAATATCATCCTCAATGGGGAAAAACTAAGAGCTTTCCTCCTAGGGTCAGGAACAACACAGGGATGTCCACTCTCACCACTGTTACTCAACATAGTTTTGGAAGTCTTAGCCTTAGCAATGAGACAACAAAAAGAAATGAAAGGCATCCAAATCGGCCAGGAGGAGGCCAAACTTTTACTCTTCACAGATGACATGATACTCTATGTGGAAAACCCAAAAGATTCCACCAAAAAGCTGCTAGAAGTGATCCATGAATTCAGCAATGTTGCAGGATATAAAATCAATGCACAGAAATCGGTTGCATTTCTATATACCAACAATGAAGTAACAGAAAGAGAAATCAAGGAATCAATTCCATTTACAATTGCACCAAAACCCATAAAATACCAGGAATAAATCTAACCAAAGAGGTGAAAAATCTATATACTTAAAGCTGTAGAAATCTTATGAAAGAAATTGAAGAAGACACTAAAAAAATGGAAAAATATTCCATGCTCCTGGATAGGAAGAAAAATATTGTTAAAATGTCAATACTACCCAAAGCAATCTACATATTTAATGCAATCCCTATCAAAATAACACCAGCATTCTTCACAGAGCTAGAACAAACAATCCATAATTTTTATGGAACCAGAAGAGACCCCGAATAGCCAAAGCAATCTTGAAAAAGAAAACCAAAGCAAATCACAATCCTGGACTTCAAGCTGTAATACAAAGTTGTAATAATCAAGAGAGTATGGTACTGGCACAAGAACAGACACTCTGATCAATGGAACGGAATAGAGAACCTCTAAATGGACCCACAAACATGGCCAACTAGTCTTTGAGAAAGTAGGAAAGAATATCCAGTGGAATAAAGACAGTCTTTCCAGCAAGTGGTGCTAGGAAAACTGGACAGTGACATGCAGAAAAATGAACCTGCACCACTTTCTTACACCATACACAAAAATAAATTCAAAATGGATGAAAGACTTAAATGTAAGACAGGAAGCCATCAAAATCCTAGAGGAGAAAATAGGCAGCCACCTCTTTGACCTTGGCTCCAGCAACTTCTTACTTGACATGTCTCTGGAGGCAAGGGAAACAAAAGCAAAAATGACCTATTGGGACCTCATTAAAATAAAAAGCTTCTGCACAGTGAAGGAAACAGTCAGCAAAACTAAAAGGCAACCAATGTAATGGGAGAAGATACTTCAAACAACCTATCAGATAAAGGGTTAGTATCCAAAATCTATAAAGAACTTATCAAACTCAACACCCAAACACCAAATAATCCAGTGAAGAAATGGGCAAAAGACATGAATAGACACTTCTCCAAAAACGACATCCAGATGGCCAACCGACACATAAAAAAAAAAAAAATGCTCAACATCACTCATCATCAGGGAAATACAAATCAAAACCTAAATGAGATACCACCTCAAACCTGTCAGAATGGTTAACATTAACAATTCAGGTAACAACAGATGTTGGTGAGGATTCGGAGGAAGAAGATCTCTTTTGCACTGCTGATGGGAATGCAAACTAGTGCAGCCACTCTGGAAAACGGTATGGAGTTTCCTCCAAAAATTAAAAATATAACTACCCTACTATCCAGCAACTGCATTGCTAGGTATTTATCCAAGGGATAGAGGTATGTTGTTTCAAAGGGGCACATGCTCCCCAATGTTTATAGCAGCACTATCAACAATAGCCAAAGTGTGGAAAGAGCCCAAATGTCCAATGATGGATGAATGGATAAAGAAGATATGGTATACACACACACACACACACATACACACGCACAATGGAGTATTACTCAGCAATCAAACTAATAAAATCTTGCCATTTACAACTACATGGATGGAACTAGAGGGTATTATGCTAAGGGAAATTAGTCAGTCAGAGAAATACAAATATCATATGACTTCACTCACATGAGGACTTTAATACAGAGAACAGATGAACATAAGGGGAGGGAAGAAAAAATAATATAAAAATAGGTAGGGGGACAAAACATAAGAGACTCTTAAATATGGAGAACAAACAGAGGGTTACTGGAACGGTTGTGGGAGGGGGGATGGGCTAAATGGGAAACTATTGTTGCACTGTATGCTAACTAACTTGGATGTAAATTAAAAAAATAAGACAAAATGAAAAAAATAAATAATAGGAAAAATTGTATGTGGAGTAAAGGGAGGGGGGAATATATGGGAACTCTCTTTGATTTCTGAGCAATTTTTAGGTAATAAATCCAAAATTTATTTAAATAATAAGCTCTAATGAAAATTCATGTTAAAGAAAGAAAAAAATACACATACCTATGTGTATGTGTAGGTGTATAAATATGAATTATATATTTCTTCTGAATGCTTGGCATATTTTTTATCTTGTCACTGAAGTGAGTGAATTCTAAGGAATTTGAATGTATATCATTTAATGCCATTATCCTGGACAAGTTTTGATTACCTGAGCAATCATATATCTATAGTGAAGTTATCATTGAGTCCTATTTTTACTAAGTTTTCTAGGTAATCATAATTCCTGGTTTTTCCAGTTGTTATGATGAATTAAGAGTGAAAATATTGGTTACCTTGGGTTTCTCTGATTGCCAATGAAGCATATTTTTGCCATTTTTAGTAAATAAATTTAAAAATTCTATAAATCACAAAACAACAAACTATAGAAGTGAATGAAATACCACTGAATACACACAAATGCACACATTACTCGGTTCTTCACAAAAAGTTTTGAAACAGTAAAATAAGCAAGTCGGCAAGTTTTTAATTACATACAGTGACTACTAAAATTCTTCCTTAAATGAAAGAAATTAAAATAATTTGATTTAATGTTTTGTGGAAATTATCATTCTTGCAATGTCAGGGTAACTGATGCATTTAGTATATTAAATATACTTCATCTTTATACAGTTACAGATATGCCAAGGCTATTAGAAACAGATGGAACAGATGGAACAGACTATTCCATGTAAATCTCATAATCCAAATCTAAGCTGAATGTTTGTATATTTTTTTCAGACTAACCTTAAAGTGATAATAGAGATTTCTTCAGGAGCTGTTTCTGAGACAATGATTCAAGTGCAAGCAATTAACTTGGAAGGTGGGAGGTAGAGGATAAGGGAGTGAGGAAGTTAGACAACTGAAATGGAAGGGAGCAACGTTGAGTTTATTATTGAGCCAATTATTACTGTAGGTGATAGGAATGCTTATGTAGGGTATACTCTTCAGATCTGCACTGTCTGCAAATTGACAGACTTGGAGTTTGTACACCAATTTTCATCAGTTGGATGAGGCCTGCTCTCAGGTAGCATTGATTCCCCAACTCTCTGGCCTGGAGCATAGAAAGAAAAGAATGTTTCAGTGGCTAGAAAAAGACTGTAGGCAAAGAAATACATGTCTTATTGGAAGAAATTGGGGCTATGTGAATAAAAGTGATTAAGAGATTTATTGGGCACTACCATCATCTGCTATACTTATTAAGATCTTATCAGCTATAGTGTTACCAAATTATTATCGTTGTTTTTACTACTGCTACTATTTTAATTTAAATTTTACCATGTTACTAGGGAATGTTTCTTAATTGTCCCTTAAAGAAGGAATTAAAGGTTTAGTCCACCATGCAACTAAGAAATTAATTGAAAAAAAAAATAGAGTGAAAGTATTCTAATTGCCACAGTTTACCAGCATTTTCATTCAGGCATTGAATGAACTTATTATTCCTGTAAAACATTTTGACTTAATGAAGAGCTATTCATTTCATTAGTGAAATTCTAGTTCACATCTAGTTCATATCATGTCTCTTATGTAATGTTAAGGAGTTATGGTGGAGGGTAAGGGGCACAACATGTATCCCATGGAGATTCCTTTGGTCTCCAAGGTAGCACTGAAAGTAACTTAGAGCTTGAGGGACACCTGTGTGGCTCAGTTCGTTGAGCAACTGACTCTTGATTTTGTCTCAGGTCATGATTGTATGGTTTCTGAGATCAAGCCTCCTGTTAGGCTCTGCACTGAAAGCACAGAACCTTCATGGGATTCTTTCTCCCCTCTTTCTCAGTCCCTCCCCTACTTACACTCATGGACATGCTCTCTCTCAAAATGAGTAAACATTTTAAAAAAGTAACTTAGAGCTTGAAACTAGAGCCAGATTAGATGGATTCAAAACTGTTTTTTTTATTTATTTTTGATTGTGTGACCTATGTTAAATTACCCTCTTGTGTCTCAGTTTCTTTGTATAAAAAATGGAAATATATGAACATATCTAACTTAGAAGTTTATAGAGTGAATTAGATACACGCATGTAACTAATATATATGTGTACATATGTATGTGTGTGGTCTTTTCCGTTAACAAATATGTACCAGTTTCCTTCCAAACTGAGTTTATACAGTTGGGTTCAGGTAACTTGAAAAGAGTAGTCTTGAATGCCACGTTTTGAAGAATATATCTTAAGAGTTTTTTTGTTTTGTCAGAGGAGAAATAAGAGAACATTTACAGAGCTGTGCAAATAAATATATTTTGTATTTCAAAAGGCATTTAACTTTTCTCCTATTTGATTTATTTCACCTTTAATGTATATTAGCATGAGTACTTATGATAATCACCTTTAATTGCCAAACACTGATTTATTAATGACCTGTTCTGTGCCACCACTCTGAGATTTAAGAAAAATAAGAAGACACCATCAAGGAGATTATAATGTATCTGAAGATCATTTCTCACTTATATTTATTTACCTAGTTTGCTTCTTGAGTGCAATCAGAACTAAGATAATTATTTTCTTTGTTACAAGATTGATCAATTGTAAAATAAACATTCTGCTCAGAACTTTTACAGTTTGAAAACTTAGATAGCTATGAACATTTAAAATCATTTAGATATACTTAAATTCATTTTTCTGAAGAGAATTTTTTTCTTGGTCAGCATATAATATTTTTTTGTAGAGTGCTTAAGTGAATATACTATCATCTTTGATTAAAAATAAATAAAAAGAGCAAATTGAAAGCTACAACCTAATTCTTTTTTTTTTTTAAATAGACTTTTTTTTTTCAACGTTTATTTTATTTTTGCGACAGAGAGAGACAGAGCATGAACGGGGGAGGGGCAGAGAGAGAGGGAGACACAGAATCGGAAACAGGCTCCAGGCTCTGAGCCATCAGCCCAGAGCCCGACGCGGCCTCGAACTCACGGACTGCGAGATCGTGACCTGGCTGAAGTCGGACGCTTAACCGACTGCGCCACCCAGGCGCCCCTACAACCTAATTCTTAAATGTTTAGTTACTTGAAATTATCCAGCACATTGGGGAAAAAAAAAAAGTTACAAAAATAGCATTAGTTAGACTCTATGAATTGAAGAAACTCTCAAAAATATTTGATTACTTTAGAGAACACAGTAGGTATGTAAATCGAGTCAATTGTAAGCATACAAGTAAATTTTGATTGTAGAATATGTAATATCTTGAAAATTCCATTTCTATTTTAAAAGAAACTTTAGAAATATTTTAAACACTTAAAAGTAAACTACTCTGAAAGAATAAAAATGTACCTATTTTTATAAAAATACTCAGAAAACCAAATAACCTCAACTTTTACAAAAATGGAAAAAAGGCAAACAAGGTTGGTAGATTAAAATGCAGCCAAAGGTCATACATTATAGCCTATAAAACTATAAAATCAACCTGTGTATATTTTAATCCCATTTCTCACTTTGTGACAAATTTCTTTGGGAATGCAAAGTTATATACCATAAGGTCTCTGCCTTTTTGAAAAATTGAGATATTGAAATTAACTTAATCATTGGTATATTACATTAAGTTAATTGGCCCTATTTCCTACAATAAAAGGAAAATGATATAAAAGAAATTTAAGTTTTATTGGCAAAACGAATTCTTCCAGGTCACAAGCATATAAGTAAATACAATTTAGTCGGACTTACTCACATAGCACACTACAGATGATAGTAAGACCATAACAGTATGATGCCTTTATTCAATTATTTGCCCATATAGATTAAGAACCAATTTTTATGCTGTGCACTGAGCTTGGTACTGGAGATAAAATAGTTACATTACTCAATAGGATAGCCAATGTAACAGTTAGGAGTGAACAAATTAGGATAAGGGATTTTCAAAATAAACTGACTTTTAAAATTATTTTCCCAGGCCTAGGTGAGCTTCACTTACAGTTACATTTATATTGCTATATTTCTTTCAATTATACAAGTTACTCATAATTAAGCTCTGTGATTCTGTGTATATTCAATATATTTGATGTTTTAAATTGATAGTCTTATTTTAGCACTTATTCCTATTTGCATTTTTAAATATATTTTATTATCATTTATGTGTTTATTTCATATATTTTGTTCTTATAAAAATCATCTGGCCAACACAAATTTCTAGCAAATCTTCAGGTATTTATTAATTTTGAATATTATTAAATTTTTTCTTTTATGAATAAAAGTCCTCTTAAAATAGCCACCTGAGTATCTCTACAAAGCTTCATCATAATAAACCTATTTATTACATTAATAAAATAGGTGATTAAGTATCAGATATTCTCAACACAGAAGTTTGACTTATGGGAAGGTATTTCACTTATGTATTGAATAAATTTACCAGTATTATTAGTGGTGATGATTTAATGTCCTAGAGAACCCATCAATAGTGCAATCGAAGCAGTAGTCATGAGCATAGAACATGAGATGTAATTTTTTTTCTTTGAGGGAAGATACTGAGGATTTGGGTATTAACCCACAATTCGGGCATAGAAAATCCTGTTTTCTTATTTTTCTTCTCTTTGGATTTTTTGAAAGGATATTTAGAACCCAAGTTCTAAAGGTTAGTTACAGGAATAAAAACTGAGCAGCAGGATAATTTCTCTAGGAGTATATAATAGAAACAGAAGGTAGATAGATAATATGACATAATCTTTATGATATAGAACCTCATCAATGGGATTTAACAATCCTAGGGCAATACTAGTGTCTTTGTAAATTTAATAAAATACATTAACTTATTCCTCAGAATATTTCAGAAATATCTAGAGACATGATTTTACAACAAATTTATGAACTGATTAAGAACTCTTGATCTTATCTCTAAGATCCTTTCAATCCTTAATATTTTCTATCTTTATAACCAAGGCATAGAGTTATGCTTCAGATTGTAATCTAATTGCCCACATAACCTGGGCCAAGGAGGGTGAGTAGAGTGTTCCAGTAGGTAAGTTTGAGGTTACCCAAAATAAACATTGTTTATTGAGGGCAGTATGTTTAAGAAGAAAATAGATTAAAATTTAAAGGTAATTTCAAATATCACTGATATGAAAGTAAATATAATTTATCATTTTCCTAATAAATAAGTATTTTTAAATCTTATTTCCCATTTTTAATGTATTTTCATTAGGATATATCTAAAGCATATTTGATCTCACATTATGAGGGGCTTAAAAGAGCAATACATTCAGGGTTCTGGTTAGCAGCTCAAAGAAGAGTAGAGCTGGAAATTCTCACAACAACTAAAAATCTGGAGTAACTGTAAATTAACAACTTTTCTCGAATTCATTAGAGAACTAAAGTTGCAAGTCAAACTTACAACAAAAATTTCGAAAGAGAAAGGTACCTTCAGGGAGGAAAAAGCCCAGAACATTTGATTACCTAAGGCAGATACTATCTGGGCCAAACAAGGCAATAGAGTGATTAAACTAGAAAGTTTTAACGAGTTTCTGAAGACCAGTGTGAGCTAGTGTGAGAATATGACTCTGAAGATGATAGACACAAGGGTTCTCAACCTCTTGCACATGTTTTCTCCAGGAACCCACTGGAATCTTACAGAATGGATCAGGGACAATCTAGAGAGAGTTCTGATTTACTGACTGATGGAAGGGAACAACAGCCATTGCTGAAATCTGCCCTGGCTTATTTATATTGCTTCTAACACAAAACAAAAGACTCCAGAAAGAAAGTCCTCAAAACCTGTAGTTTGTGGGTACTGGCAAAATCCCATTGCAACTAGGGTGGGGAATGGAACCCAATACTTAAGATTTACCTAGACCTATCTCTCTTAATTAACAGATGCCTTCATCTTCAGGGGATGGACCGCAATACTATTACCTGAGGACATTGGTGGAAACCCTGTACACTGGAAGAAGGATTTAGATAATAAAAACAATCATCACCCATGGAAAAAGGGCAAAGATACATACTCGGCCCAGTCTTGTGATTAAAGGAGGGACAAATAGTTTTGAAGTCCACACCTTCTATTCCAGTTTCACAATGCCCACCTAAGAGTTTAAGCTTTTAAGCAGATCAAAGAACCTGCCATTCTCTTTCACCTCCCACCAACATGCTAATAGATTAAGTCTTTTGTAAAAATATAACTAAATAACCTATATTAATTTACATACAACCACATTTGGAAGGCATTGGTGAGGAATCAATGTACATAGGACTTGAGGGGCTATAGTATTTGACAAAAGGAAACATGATATATTAATGTTCATTCTCACCTTAATGGTATTTCCAAATCATGGTGTGGGGCAGTGGAGTGCAAGTAAAAACCAAAAGTATTACTGCTGCTGGGAGAGACTGAAGTTTAATTTCATCAGACCATGATTTCAGAAACATTGGGGCGCCTGGGTGGCTCAGTCGGTTGAGCATCCGACTTTGGCCCAGGTCATGATCTCGCAGTCCATGGGTTCGAGCCCCGCATCAGGCTCTGTGCTGACAGCTCGGAGCCGGGAGCCTGTTTCAGATTCTGTGTCTCCCTCTCTCTCTGACCCTCCTCTGTTCATGCTCTGTCTCTCCCTGTCTCAAAAATAAATAAACATTAAAAAAAAAAGAAACATAACGAATAGAGGAAAGAACTGTAGAGAAGGGACACAGAAATCTATATACAAATACCACTCAATTTTTTTGAGTCCTGAGCTGTACATTTCAAAAGTACATGGTACAGCTTTAAGTTGCTCAGAAGAACAGAACAGTGGAGGGGATAAAATGCTGACTAGAGATTTCAGAAACTAGAAGGCATGTAATGCCATATCAATGTGAATGAGCTGTTAGAGGGTGGGCTTTTAGTTGAAAACTCGTAAGGTCACAAACTTTGAGGAAGGGACATAAGTTAAAATTAATTACCCCTACCTAGGAATAGCACTACACCTTAAGAGTAGGAGGAAAAAATGAAATAGACCCATCCATAAAACAATCAGTCAACATCAAGGTGATCAATTACTCCCAATTCCAGAAGAAAGTCAGAATAAATATCTTGCTTTAGAAAACAGATTTATTTACCTTGTACTAAAGGTTTTTAAAAGTCAATGAGTATTATGATTCATTATGTGGTTTTTTACAGTATAAAGAATATACTATTTTCTATGGCTAAATATACTAAAGCATATACTGTTTTCTATTGTTTTTCTAGCCGTGAAATTCCTTCTTTTTTTAAAGTTTATTATTTTGGTGGGGGGGAGAGGAGAGCAGAGTCAGAGAGAAGGGGAGATAGAGAGAGAGAGAGAGGGAGAGAATTCCAAAATTCCAATCAGGTTCCACATTGTCAGCGTGGAGCCCAATGAGGGGCTCAAAAACATGAACCTTGAAATCATGACCTGAGCCAAAACTAAGAGTCAGATGCTTAACCGACAGAGCCACCCAGGCACCCCAAAATTCCTTCTTTTGACTCAAGTGGCTTAAAATTTTTCCTATATAGACTTTACTGTCTAATTCTTTTTTTATACTTGAATGAATCAGTTATTCCATCCATCTTTTACATTAATACTATTTTATATTTATACAATTCTTCATAATTATTTTTCCTACTTTACTAAACTGTGTACTTTGAAGACCTGTTTTTAACTTCCTAATTTTGATTTCTCCTGGACCTAGAATAGTACCTTGTATAGACCCTTAATTCATGTTTTCTGTTGAGTGAATAAATTAATGAATGTAAAAGGAAGTAAGGAAAAAACAAAGAAAATATATAAGCATGTCTTTATTGATATTCAAAGGATCTGTAACCTTGCAGGTTACTTTCAGACTGCTTCAACTTTTTCAAACACCACTATACAATTTGAATCAGCCACCCTTTTCCTTTTTATAGGAGATACGTCCCTTTGGACTGAACTTAAGAATTTTCCATCTTGAAATCACATCCCATATAGTCCATTCTGTCACATTTTCAGTGTTCTAGAATCCTTCTCTTCTTAATAATTCCAAAAAGATCCTTGAAATATATTTTGAATAAAAAAAAAGCCACTGGTTCACACATGCTGTCTTTTTAAGAATTGCTTTTTGAGAAATTTTGTTTTTGTGTTCTTTTCCTGTGGATTTTTTTTTAATTCTCCATATCTTGTTTTCTTGCAAGTCTAAAAGTTTGAAGTCAGTTTTGTCTTTAAAGATTTTTTTTTTTTAACTGAAGGTTCTAAGTCAAATTGTGTATTCTAGTCTTAGCTAAAGACTCTTTTGTATCTGTCAATTAGCTCCAGAGGTCAATATGTGAATCCTAAACTGAGGATATGGATTCTCAATGTCTTATGTCCATAGGTTTATTTTCATGCTAATGTACCCAGAATCATCCCCTAACCCAATTAAAGAATATATTTTTTTTAGGTGTACTGGGTGACTCAGTCAGTTAAGCCTCTGACTTCAGCTCAGGTCATAATCTCTCAGTTCATGAGTTCGAGCCCTATGTTGTGCTCTGTGCTGACAGTTCTTTTCTTTTTTTCTTTTCTTTTCTTTCCTTTTCTTTTTTTCTTCTTCTTTTCTTTTTTTAATGTTTATTTTTGACAGAGAGAGAGAGAGAGAGAACGTGAGAGGGGTAGAAGGAGGGAGTACACAGAATCCAAAGTAGGCTCCAGGCACAGAACTCTCAGCACAGAGCCCAACGTGGGGCTGAACTCATGAACCAAGAGAGATCATGATCTGAGCCCCTCCCCAACCCAATTTTTATGCCAATTCTTTAACAGCTAGAGGGAAGATCTTTATAACCAAAATAGACTTACGTTGTCTGTTCTCTCCCACTGTATACCTCTTTCTGTCTCTTTTTTCTCTTCTTTTTGCCCATCAATAAAAATAGCTTATTCATTGTGCTCAATGCAGAAGATACAAAAATTAATAAAACGTACATATCTACAATTTCATAGTCTAGTTCTGAATACATGTACACTAAAAGTTAAGTCAGTATCTAGTTTTAGACACTATATCAGGAACATAACAATTCAGTGTCTTGGTTACTCCAGGGCTGGAATTAGGATTCAAAACCAGGATAGCTGTTGCCAGAAACCACATTCAGTCACTACACTTTTCTGCCTCTCCTAAGGAGTGTAGTGGGCACTGGAAACTGTGCTATTAGAGCTGGATCAGAAGCGTCTTTACATAGTCACTTGATTGAAAGGATCTTCTTGGTTTCTCCCACATAGCCCGTCTTGCTTTAAGTACTGTGATTCTTTTCTCTATATCCTTTACTCTTAGGGTTTGAGCCTCTTTATTAGAGAGATCAGCAAAAGAGTTTTGTATTTAACCTCGCCCTTTACTTGTGGGATATATCTTTAATAAAGAGTAATTTCTCCTTCAAATCATTGTCAAACTTTTAAAACATGCTTTAACATAGAAAAACAATTTTTTAAACATTTCTAGCACCATCATAAGCTTTTTCTTGTCAAACTTGACAATGATGCCATATCCACATTAGAATTATTATTGCTCATTAGTCTGAGGTGACAAGATGAGGAGGTTACAAATCTTCATTTTTGAGTTATGAGTATATTTCTATACATGAATCTATCTATCTGTCTGTATGTATACATAATGGGGAAATTAATTATAATTTGAGAGAATAAACCAATAAAATTATCGTGAAATTCATAGCATGCCAAGAAGTAACATAAAATGTTCAAATGTGTAAATGTAAACTAAATTGTAATTTTCTCTTGACTATGTATTTCTATGACTTTAATTTTTAGCTGAAGTCTATTTTGAACTAATTTATATCAGCTTCACAGCAATTTGAATCTCTTTAACTTTTAAAATTACTATTCGCTGCTCTAATAAATACGTAAGTTTCATCTTGCTTAATCGTGCTTTTTAGGTATTTTTTCTTTTATTAAATCTCACTTCTACTTTTGTTCTCAAATAAAGCATTGAGAACTCAAAGTATTTTCTTACAAATTTCTCTCCTTTGACTTTAACTCTTTTATAATATTCAGCATCCGCTTTTGAAAATTTATTATAATTTTTGAAGGTCATTTGTATCGTGATACCATAAATAGTTGACTTAATCTAAATGTTTGCATTAACAAAGCAATATGCTAGGAATTTGAAACCTATTTTGGTTCATTTGAAAACTATTCTGGTCCATTTGAAAACTATTAATATCTGTGTTTAAAAATGAATGACCTGTCAAGAGAGTTGTACTTCAAGTCATGGTACATGACCTGTCCGTCCAATCTGACATACATTCAATCACTATTGCAGCAACAGTAGATCATTGTCTTGTTTTAAGTCATTGAAAATTCATTTATTTTAGTTTTGCTATCACTGTGATTCTAGAGAATTTTTTTTTGAGAGACAGGGAGAATGCAAGTGGGGGAGATGGGCAGAGGGAGAAAGAGAGAATCCTAAGCGGGTTTCACACTCAGCATGGAGCCCCATGCAGAACTCGAACTCATGAACCGTGACATCATGACCTGAGCTGAAATCAAGAGTAGGATAATTAACTGACTGAGCAACCCAGGGGCCCCTTATTCTAGCATATTTAAAGCTATTTTGGGATTTAAAGCAAAAAACAACAGTTATTAGAGCTCCCTTGAATTCATGCTAGTTCTTTGTAAGTTCTTCTACGCACTTTCACTCATATATGACATTTGTTTTCTAAATTAATGTAGAAAATTATTAACATCACAAAATAGGAAAATATGACACTAAAATTTAAATTTAATTGATTAAAATGTGTTTTGTGATTAAAATGTATTTGCCAGGTTTGTTTTCCCACATTCTTTACAATCATGAGCCTTTGCTTTTTCAATGGCTTTCTAAATATGCTTGTGTATGATCTTGATCTTATAGAGTACAACATGGATTCATACACAATATTATTTAAGCTGCATTGCATTGCAGTCCCTGTAAAATAGGAAGTGGGTATTATTAAATCCATAACACCAATAGTTACCTGGAGATCCCAGTTCCTCAGTTTATGTTTTCAGTTTTATTGGAATGAAAATTATTCAAATTCACATAACACATATGGGAAAACCCAGAGCCTCTCTACCTCAATATCTTGAATTTTCAGAAAGTTTATATGTTTCCTAGTTATTTCCCTTCAAATTACAAACACTTGCTAACTGCTCATTATATTATAGCTCATATCTTACATTGGGTACTTCTCTGTGTTCCACAGTAATTCTGAAGAAGAAAATACAGGCTTGGTGTATTTTCCTGTCTTATGGAAACCTTGAAGACAATAGATATAAGATGATATTATACAGCAGAAACTTAAAATAGAACATTAGGCAACCTTGCTTTTGCAAGTCCTTTGGTCATTCTTATTCTGTTCACTGTGAATGTCTCTTTATGCCACGTTGTTCCGGTGGCTTGCTTTTACTTTCTGCTATTCACCTTTTCCTCTCTCACTTATGTCTTCTTTCTTAAGGTAATACCTTTGGGAACTCAATTTCTCATGTTCTTTCTTATAAAGAAAATGTAAGTGTCTATTTTATTCTTGGCTCACAAACTCTCTTTGCATAGCTAATGATTAATATACTCTAGCAAACAGATATATTTATCTATTCTGGTTCCAACTGTTCAGGATACATAAGATCTGGCAAAACTTTGGAATTTTGATTTTACCTCGACCCCACAACACTAACTGGAATGAAGTAATATAGAGATAATTGCTCATTGATCTTAATTATGCTATCTTTGTTAGCAAGTAAAAACAAATGCAGAATCTAAGAAAATAAAAACGAACACTAAAACAAAAGTGTAATATTTTTCATTAGCAGTGGTTTTGCACTTGCAACTACATTCTATTTCAGTATGAAGAAACAGAATCCAAAATAACGAAGCTGGCTTAATTAAAAGACACTGAAAAGATAGGTATCAGAAAAAATCTTAGTCTTTTCCACTGTAACTTTCTTTCTGTTTTAAGTCTTAAAATTGATTTCTAGTAATATCAGTTAATTTACAATAGTGCTATGCATATTTATGCATTTGGTGAATATAACATACATGAGTATAATATTAGGTATGTGTGAGAAAGTGCACAATTATGCATAATTGCTTAAAAGTTGTGTAGAAAATATATGAAATTGTCTAACAGCAGTTTTCATCCATTTAAAAAAGTAATTGCTGTCAACTGCAGTCAGGTTGATAGTGCAAGTGCTTACTTAGAGAAACAGAAGGAAGTAAACAGTTTTCAATATGTGTGAAATTGACTTGTACTGGTGAAAAAGGGTCTAGGGAATTTCTCCTTCATCACCTAAAGCATTATAAATAAAGGGATGTGGGAGATATAACAGGGAGGCCAGGAAGAGATGCATTTCTTGTTTTTTGTTTCAATAAATGTTGAGTAAAAAAAGAGGGTGATAAAATTGTTTTTTGGAAGACGATCTAGTTAGTTAGTTAGGTAGGTAGGTAGGTAGGTAGGTAGTTTTTACTGCATTTTGGAAATAGAACACAGTGGAGAAAACTTCAACTTATCCTAATTCATTTATTCTTAGTTAAGAGGCATAGGGATCAGATACAGAATTGTGGGATTTGCAACGAAGCTGGGTCCAGAAGCAACAGGCAAAGATCTGGTCTGAACTGTGAACTAGCTCCAGAAGCTGGCTGCAGTGGTCTACACTGTAGTGTTTGGGAGCAAGGGATTATGTAATGTTTCTCAAAGAGAAGCCCAAGGCCATCTGTATCAAAGGACTTGGAATATTTTTGAAATGCATATTTATGACTCTGGTATCAGACACCCTGTAGCAGAATCTCTGTTTACAAGACATTTGTGATTTTCATGTGATTCTTGGACACTATAAAAACCATGGTTGTAAGTAAATGTTTCAGTGACTATAATAGAGCAGAACTGGAGAAACAAGGGAGCTAATCCTAAATTTACAGAGAAGTGTTAGGACATTAGTAAGTAATTGAGAGCCTTAGATTCTAATATAATCTTACAGCTAGGAATCAGGTCTAACAGATTAAAACTCTCAGAATTCCTGAGCATGAGACATGCAAAAAATCTTAAATAAAACCTTGTGTGCCCGCAAACTGATTATGTTAAATAAAAACATGTAGTGGGAGTAAAAAAATTAAAGCTAGATAATGAGAAGCAAGTCAAAATTCTTAGGAATTTTATCTTTGCCAACAATCTTGTTTTAAGTTGATATTGTATTTTCTATACCATTTATGTAGAAAAAAAATATGCCTTTGTATATAATCATTCAGTAAAACACTTGCTTTAATTAGAAAAAAATAATGGATTCATTAAAAGCTAGTCTCTCTGATCTTAATTTTATTTCAAAAATATACTTAATTTTCAGGTCTGTATTATTGACAGCAGGGCCTAGTGGCACTATTACCCCAAATATAAATCCTAAATCATGCAGTGGAATTACAAAAGTTGAAGAGGAACACGTTTTAGTAATGACAAATAGAATATTTTGGGAATCACAAACTAAAATCCATATAAAAAACAACTAATATTATATATATTTTACATCAATTTGAGTCTTAAAGTAAATTGATTGCTTATTTTTCTGGTTAAATATAAACATAAAGACTTCATTGTTTTCCCTTTATGAATAACTGAAAACTGGTAAAACTGTGATTTCATATGACATCACAACACCTTTATTTATTAACAGGCATAGATATAAACAACAAACATAACCATTGTAAATAAATAATTAGCTTAAAAATGCAAGTATCAACATGCCATCATGGGTTTGGAGTTAATTGATTTAACTTAGATACTTTTAGTGTGTCACTAAAAGTTCTTGACTAAGAACTTTTCTAAATCTGGATATCTTTATTTTCACATATTTTTATCTATATCTAAATCTTTATATCTATAAGATATCTATTAGATATCTTATATCTATATCTTTATCTATATCTAAATCTGGATATCTTTATCTTTCACATATTTTCATAATCCCATTTTTTGTAGGGTTATGGTGAGGATAAGAATAGTGTATTGTTCTAGCCAGTAAACAATAACAATGTTATTCTTTTTTGTTGTCTATAGGGACAGTCCATTGTTTTATCCTTTTGCTTTTATTTTCTATGTTGGGGATATTAAATGATTATTTTTGGGGGCAAAATGAATGTATATATAATGTATGAACCGATCCAATATAGAAGAAAAGTTCTTAAGAAATTCCTTAATCAAAGAATACAAATTATTACTTCCTTAATGATTTTAGTTTTACCCATTCAGTCATTACATTTTGAAAACATACAGCAGATACAGAAACACCACATATTGGCCTTTTTTCAGCTACTTTTCTGCTTGGGAAGTACCCAAAACAAATACAGACCTAGGGAGCAACAGTAAAATAGGCAAGAGAATGCTTTATCACTGGCTGATGATTTGTAATAAACTACTTGGGAATCTGGGGAATTAAAAAAAATTCTTGGTAAGCCTAATTAACTTCAGACCAAAGTTGACCATAAAGTTGGATGACCCCCAATTCCTCATCTCTGATTTTACCACTCTGCTACCCAGTGTAAAACATCTGATTTAAAGAATAGTCTTTAGTGGAAAAAAAATAAAACAGGTTTGTTCCAATGTCAAAGCATAAAGCAAAGGTAGACTGGGATTATGTTTTTCAAACTTTTGAAAACAAAACTTAGTAAAAAATATATTTATAGACACAGAGTACAAATTCAGCTCAGGTCATGATCCCACGGTTTGTGAGTTCGAGCCCCACGTCAGGCTCTGTGCTGACAGCTTGTTCAGAGCCTGGAGCCTGCTCTGGATTCTGTCTCCCTTTCTCTCTACCCCTGCCCCGCTCACACTCTGTCTCTGTCTCTCTCAAAAATAAATAAACATTAAAAAATTAAAAAAAAAGTTTTACAAGACATATTTTACTAAGTGTGAAAGAGTTTGCTATATTTTGTTTCATTTTAATTACTTTATGCTGAAGTTACAGTTGAATGTCCATCCCACTCTGTCATCTAAATTCATAAATCAAGTGAGAAGCAAGGGCTTTCTTCTGTTTTTATGACTCACCTTTAATAAATCACATGCGAATCATATCTTGCTCTCCCTTTCTACTAGATCAACTTGAGAAGAGTATTTTTTTTTTTGTCCTGAATGTACTTTTCAGAATTTAACTCACATCAGGAATTCAGGAAGTCTTCCCAAAAAGGCTACCTTCTTCTTATTTTACCTACAACCTAGAGCTGGATTAGCTCTTATGATTTTTATGCTTTCAAAACACTGTGTACATTTCTCTTTCTGCACTTTACCATATGGCATAATGATGATGATGAAGATGATGATGATAATGATGATGTGTGTGTGTTTCCTCACTATTCTATAAGTTCCTAAAAGTAGAAAGTGGTCACTAAGGAAGACAATAAGTATTAATTTTATGATAAAACAGACAAGATTGAACTTGATTCTAATAACTAAACCAGTCTAAATGAGATTTTTTTTTCTATTTTACACTTATTCTGATATTCTTCTCAATTCTCTAGGATGCTAACAGGCTGCTATATATCTCTTTTCTGTCTCTCAGATAGTGTATATAAAGAGACAGCAAAAAACTAGTCAACAAATCCTAAGAAGATTGTTCATGTATATGGAATATCAGCCAAACCAGCACAAATGGGTAATTTCTGTTATAAGTACTGTTATCCAATAAAGTGAATACTGATCCACATATATCAATCTTTCCTTTATCACTGGGATTTATTTTTAATTTCATATAAATTTTAAAGTAGTCAGCATACTATTTAATATTATAATGATTTTAAGATTTTTAAGGAAATAACCTGTACAAGAAAAATGGCACCAGTATTAGTAATCCTAGTTTCTTGTTTAGTAGTAGTTCACACAAAAATTAAATATTCATTAAGAAAAATATACTATCTGCTTTGTTTATTGTCAAAAACATAGCAACTTCTCTGCTACTCAACTATGGCCTTCTCATATGAAAAATTAAGTTTGAAAGACTTTAATTCTGTCTAGTTTCTGATTAACAAAAGAATTAACTCCAGCTAACATGAATTGCTCCAGCTGTGTGTGTGTGTGTGTGTGTGTGTGTGTCAGGGGAGGTGTTAAGTCAACCCAGAGTTGATGTGGGTTTGGATATGTCAGTGCACCCTACATTTCAAATTTCTCTTGTGGTACTCTAAGTTTAGGGTGGTTTATTAGAGGTGTGTCTTTTCCCCACACTTCCTCAGTGTCTGCTCCACTCTGAGCTTTAAGTCTTTCTTTGATGTTGTTCCTCAGAGGGGATCTTTCTCCATGTTCTTGTCCCTTCTCCTAGAAGTAGAGAACTGTCACTCAGTGCTTATTGACTTAGTGGTGGGGAAGGGTAACAGTTGGACAAGGGCATTGTTTTTCTAAGGCTGAGTCTTAAGTAGGCACTTTGTTCGGGGTTCGGGGGGGCAGGTGGCTGGTGGAATGGAGGTAGGGAAGTGGAAGAACACTCGTAACGATCCTCTAATCCCCCTTCCCCCAGTAGGTTAAAACTTTCAATCTATAATAGAGATAGTGAAGATGATTCCGTCAAACTCTGCTGGTCACCCCTCTAGGTTTATATCACAAGCTATGCTTTCTCAGTACTGTTGTTAATATTTTTTCTTGAGCTCCTGCAAAGGGCTTTGAGAATAGCCTATAAGTGGGTGTAAAGTCCCTTTGTGTCTGCATTCTTCTCCCAGGAGTTCTGTATTCTGTAACTAGTTCATATTCCACCTAAAGTAATTTGTTAAGAATTTTAGCTGAATTCTTCCTGCTGGTGTCCAGTGGTATCTGTCTCATGTAAGCAAGTGCTTGACCTTCATTTGTCCTGAAGACAAATATTCCATAAATTTTGGGTTAGTTAGTTGGCCTATGATCTTAGTTTCTTAATGAGGGAGTGTTCAAGAAAACTTGTGGATTTGCTGACTGTATGGCTTTGTTATGGTGTTTTTCAACAGGTGAAGATGATGTTACTTCTAGTTTTCTGCCTCATAAGTGAAAGTTGAAAAGTACTGTAATTTTAAAAGTCATGTTTCCAAATCAAACACACTGAGTTGCATAATTGCATTTAAACCTAGTTATGGGGTAGTACTTATTTAGTCCGTTAAAGTGTCATCATTTCTACGATGGCATAAAGAGAAAATTGGGGGAGACCTCCAATTCCTTAGCATCAGGTAACACTTGGCTTTTCTTTTAAATGAATAACCATCATATTTGTAATGGATTTCACAGGCTTATTGGCAATATTTAACCACTTTTTACATTTCCTATAGAGTTTCAATCTCTTCAATAAAACATTTGCTAGAGTTTTCAGAAACAATTCTCACAGTTGAAGTAGGGTTACTTCATGATCTTTGTAGCCATGACATTCAAATCTTATTACTATGCAACATATGCAAAAATCAAGTTACAATATTTAGACCTATCAATACATTTTATAGAAGGCAAACTTTTAATTTTTTATTATTGTGGCAGCTGATTGGTAACATGTGTCCTAATATATTTTCTGCTTACATTTCCTCCATGTTTAGTACAACATTTGGATATCAGTGCAATGATTGTCCACGTGCTTAGCCAGATTTAGACATATTTTTTTCAATGTTTATTTATTTATTTTGAGAAAGAGAAAGAGAGAGAGCAGGAGAGAGAATCCCAAGCAGGTTCTGCACTACCAGCACAGAGCCTGATGTGGGGTTCCATCTCACAAACCAGGAGATCATGACCTGAGCTGAAAACAAGAGTCAGTTGCTTAACTGACTGAATCACCCAGGTGCCCTCTAGACCTATTTTAATGGCTAATATATACACTCTCGTGCAGAAACAAATGGAGTTTCTTAATTGTTAAATTATTTCTGGTAAGTTAAATTTTTATAACTTGATATCAAATATATGATCTGCAAATCTTGCTCTAAGAATATGACTTTTTCTTTAATTAAAATAAAATATGAACACTTTATTAACTGTTAGAAAATAAAATTATTAGCTCACTATAATCCACACTCACAAAACTCTCAAAACATTTTTGATACTTTGGAGAGATAATTTGATCCTATTTAGAAATTCTTGGTCAGTGGTTAGAGGGTTAAGACTGGGAGGTTAACTTTTTAGAATGTTACATCATAATTCTGATTATAAATAGATACTTTTTGAAAGCATATGTTAAACATTCTTCCAATTTATTTAAATTATATTTCTTTATTGTCATATCATCTGGATTTTTCTAGATTGTGGCACTCAGGACCACTGTATAAATACTGTCAGTGCATATAGATTTAACTATGAACTTCCATTTTTCCAGAGGGGAAACATAAATGCTGTGCATCTATCCTCTGAAAAGTTAATATTGGAGCAGTTGCTTATTTTGTTACTTAATGGCCCTTATATAAAATCTATCTGATCAATAAATGCTAAAATCAATGTCAGGGAAAAGAATATTCTCCCAGAAATAATTGTTATGTTTTGTTGTTTGGACAGTAATGGCAATATGTACTTTTATGATTTTTTTTCTACTTTTGTTCACAGGAAACTATAACAAAGTGTTGGTAACTTATATTTTTTTGCTTTCATGGTGAATAATTTAATGACTTATTTTTACTTACATTTATTTCAACATTACAAGTCACCAACATTTTATCATTAAAAGTTTATTATTAAATAGGTGATAATCAACTGAAACCTTTCTTTTACTTAAGCCTATGTGGTTGATGTGTTTGATACTTTGCTTAATTCTAATTTATGCATGTACTTTGAAGGTATCAGTCATTTAGTTCTTACTGGAGCATCCCACTTCATCTGCTTGTTTTGTGATGCAGACTGTTTAATCTGAGCATTGGCACAGTGATGCTCTTTTTGAATTAAGAGAAAAAATGATGATCACCACTGATGACTTACATAAAGCAAATGTAATTTTGTTTAGACAGTAAAGTTTAGTGACGTAGCAGGAAGCAGGGTCTCTAATAAGAATTTTTGTATTTGATCCTAGTGCCAATAATTGTGTGTGTGTGTGTGTGTGTGTGTGTGTGTGTGTGTGTGTTGTGTTTACTTAATTTCTTCAAAACTATTGAGCTGATACTGCCAATGCAAAGAATTATTCTCTTCACTGGTATTAACAGTCTGTTTATTTAATGATATTATTGTGATGCCTGTGGATCAGAAATTTAATTTTAAGAAATTTTGGAAAACTAAGTATGAAGAAAATTTTGTGATTATTTTAGGAACTGAGAATTATAACATCTTAAGTTTGCTCTTCCCCTTGTGTTTTTAACAAAAGATAGGTTAAACTTCTTGTATCTTATATATTGTCTACTAAAATGTCAAAATTGCCACTGACCTGCCTGACACTAATATTACATAGTCAATCCAACAAATAGTATATCTTTATCTCAGCCTTTTTATTGTATTACTAAAACTCAAATTCATTTCATTAATTTAAAAACATATATTGTATAAAAGTCAAGTATAAATGCAGAGATTGTTTTTCCTTACAGTTAGCACTGCTATTTGCAAAGCTAAAAACTTATTTTCGAGACCAGAACTTGAAGCTACCATCCATCATTTCTTTAACTAAATCTGCCTTTTAGCATATTTCTCCCTGTCAAAGAATGCTACAAGCATTTTACTTTGGGCAGTGGTTACATTTACCTTTTACAGAGGTTGGCTTTATTACAAAACCATCCATTTAGATCAATAAACTTCACATAACAATTGTTTTATAGTCCAACGTCCTCCTTTTAAAATTTTGGAATATAATGCAAGTACTGCATATTTTTACCACCCAACATTTAATTTCCTCTACAGGAAGAGATCAGACTTTAAACCTGATTTCTACCACTTTGTAGACTATTTCAGTTACTTCAAATTGTTGCTTTGAATATCAGAGATTATGGGGTTAATTATTTTAAAATAATAATAACTTTTATAATAAGTTCTCACTATACCCCAAATAGTTCACCCTGAATATCTGAAAATTTTTATATTTATATCTCAAATAAGTGATAAATTTGGGGCACATCTTAAAGTCTTCTGTCTCCTTCACAAACACCTTAATGCATGATGATTCACCACATTCATTGCTCCCTAAATAACTCTGCAATCCTTATCAGGATCTTCCTCTTCATAGCCATTTTTTCCATAGTATAGCATCATTCTGTGTCACTTGGACTATTGAAAGAAGAGCCAAGTTAATAATTGTGCTGCAATTCTTATATTCAATCTGCTCTCTATAGTAATATCAAAAAGAGCTTTCTATGAACAAAATATAGATTGGTTCTTCCAAAGGTCCAGTATGACATGAAATATGCTCTATGTTCTAAAACATACCTATCACTCACTCCACCTTTCACATACCTTGACTGGGTCTTTCATTCTTACTACATAAAATAATAATAGTAATAGTACTAAAAGTAATGGTAAAAGAAGAATCTTAACAATATTTAAGCACTTAATGTATGCTAGGTATGCTAAGGTTTTTCATGAATTTTCTTTTGTAACCACAATAATCTAAAAAATTTATATTTTAAAGTTCCACTGTACAGTTAAGCAAATTTATGTTTAAGAGATTGAATGGCTTGTCCAAAGGTACAGATTAGAGTCAGTGTTTAACCTAATTCCTGACACAAAAACCAAACTCTTAATGACTATACTATAGATTCATTTATATTTTTCTACTTTTGCTTCATTCTCTATTATCTTTCATATTTTAGGATTCAGCTTGTGAGTAACTTCTTCGATGAATGAAGCCTTTCCTAAACATACCTAGGCTAATTTTATTGAATAAATTAGCCATACCTCTTTTTATAATCTCACTATTTAAACTTATTTTGATTTTCCAAAATTCATTTTAAGAGCTGTATTTTTTATGTGCTTGTTTTTGATAGTTCTATGGTGAAATGAGAATGAATAAAATCAATGTGAATATACATAAGGTTACTAAATTGAATATATTTTATCATGGCAAATATCATCCTTTGTTTTGAGGTAATGATATTCCTCCTTTTGAGATAAGAAAATTTTCTTTCCTGTGTGAAATGGCAAAATTTTAAATATCCCTAAAAAATAAAATTAAGTACTATGGGCCTCTCTCCTAATTTATGGATACTATTAAGTTATGAAACATAATAATCTAGAAATGTATGGTTTACTGAAGTTCTTATAGGACGTTTATTTATTTATATATAGGTTCTCTTCTAGAGTGAAACTTTTCCAATATAAAAAGTAATTTCCTATCAATTTTCCACATCCTGGGGCCAATATCCTTTCTGTTTGCAGTGCATGTTTAATTAATGTTGGTTTTGAATATAAAGACATACCTGTGAAGGTTCCTTTCTAAATCTAAATTTCTATAACATGCTGTCAGTCTGATATTTACACCTTATTTCTTGCCATTAAACCTACTGCTATTACAAACCTGCTTTCTTACCATTTAAATGTTTCATGTGTAATATCCCCACTTCTCTCCCCTCATAAACACATGTTGCAGCAGATGGGGCAGGCTTAATTATTTCAATCTAGCAGCAGAAGAAAGTGAAGCTCAGGGAGAGAAAATATTTGGTAACAATTCTTCAACTTCTACAAAGTTATAGAATCAGAATCAGAACCTGATTTCTTTTGTCAGTTTAGTGACCTTCATGCACATGTTACCATATCACATGCAGATTTCTCTTCACAAAATAGTTTATGAGCCCCACATTGCAAGGACTATTTTGAATATTTTTTCATAGCAGTAGTGTAAGTGCCCTACATGTGAAGATTTTTTAAACAAATAACAATAAAGGAGGGTTAGCTAAAGCACACTGTAGTTTATTTCTGAAGAAGTCTAAGTCAGGATTCTCTTTCAAACTTGTCAGATAACTGCTACTTTGGTCAACATTATACCAAAAGCAGAAATGACTTGATTTAGAAGTAAAATTTTATGAAAAAAAAATTTCTGGCCAATTTGTCATAATTATCAGTGCTTAATGCATGGATGTGTTGAGTGCTTTCAGGTTTCATGATTACCTTTTTTTTTTAGAACTGATTTAAGATCAATCAGAAGAATAGAAAATGATTGCTAATACTTCATTCTGCTAGAGGAGTCATAGATTCCACTTAAAATTTAAAGGTATTCTCGACATGCTGTTGCAACATAATGTCAACAAAATGAGAGAGGGATATACCTTCATGTAAATTACAGACTAACGACACCGACAATTGTTTAAATATATTTTGCATTTTTAAACAATTATTTTAAAATTAAGACTTTTTTTAAAGGTTTACTTATTTATTTACATAGAGAGAAAGCACATGTGGAAGGAGCAGAGAGAGAGGGATAGAGAGAATCCCAAGCAGGCTCTGCTCTGACAGTCCAGAGCCTGACATGGGGCTGGATCTCACAAACTATGAGATCATGACTTGAGCTGAAATCACGAGTTGGATGCTTAACCAATTGAGTCATTTTGAAAGGTCAATTATAACAAGTGTACCACTGGAATGGGGGATGCTGTTAATGGAGGAGGCTATATACATGTGTGGGGGCAGGAGTATAATTTTCTCAATTTTTTGTGAACATTAAACTGTTTTAAAAAATAAAGTCTTGGGGCGCCTGGGTGGCGCAGTCGGTTAAGCGTCCGACTTCAGCCAGGTCACGATCTCGCGGTCTGTGAGTTCGAGCCCCGCGTTAGGCTCTGGGCTGATGGCTCAGAGCCTGGAGCCTGTTTCCGATTCTGTGTCTCCCTCTCTCTCTGCCCCTCCCCCATTCATGCTCTGTTTCTCTCTGTCCCAAAAATAAATAAACGTTGAAAAAAAAATTAAAAAAAAAATAAAGTCTTGGGGTGCCTGCGTGGCTTAATTGGTTAAGATATGTACAACACTAAAAGTAAACCCAGTCCATGGTTTACATTATGGATTACTTTTAGTGTTGTACATTTCATGAGTTTGAACAAATGCGTAATAACGTATATCTACATTAAAATATCATACAGGGTATTTTCAATGTCCTGAAAATTGTCTGTGTTCTTCCTAGTCATCTCTCACTCTCAGTCTCTAACTACCACTTATCTTTTTATTTTCTCTGCAGTTTCACCTTTTCCAAAATGTCATGTAGTTGGAACCATACAGTATGTAGCCTTTTCAGACTGGCTTCTTTCACTTAGTCAAATGCACTTACATATCCTCTATGTCTTGTCATGGCACTGAATAATATTCTGTTATCTGCATGTACCACAGTTTATTTATCAGTTCACCTACTGAAGGATATCATGATTGCTTCCACGTTTTGGTAATGATGAATAAAGCTGCTATAAACATTCATGTGCAGGCTTTTGCATGGACTTATCTTTCAACTCCTTTGGGTAAATACCACATAGTACAATTGCTGGATCATATGATAAGATTATGTCCTCCAACGTGGCTCAACCATTTTTACATCCCCACCAGCAATAAATGAGAGAGAGTTTCTGTTATGCTACATTCTTCACAGAATTTGGTGTTGTCAGTGTTCCAAATATGTAGTGGTGTCTCACTATTGTTTTAATTTACATTTCCTTGATGACATATGATGTTGAACATCTTTTCATATGCTTATTTTCCATATGCCTATTTTCATAATAGAGTGTCTGTTAAGGTCTTGAGCCCATTTTTAAATTGGGGTGTTTGGGATGCCTGGGTGGCTCAGTCTGTTAAGCGTCCAACTCTTGATTTTGGCTTGTGTCATAATCCCACAGTTTAGAGAGTTTGAGCACTGACCCTGTAGAACCTGTATGAGATTCTCTCTCTCTCTCTCTGCCCCTCCCCTGCTCACGCTCTCTTTTCAAAATAAATGAATAAACTTAAAAAATAAAATATATTGGGTTTATTTTTTATGGTTGGGTTTTAAGAGTTCTTTATATATTTTGAATAACAGACATTTATCAGATGTGTCTTTTGCAAGATAAGTCTGTGGTTTCTCTCTCATTCTCTTGAGACTGTCATTCACAGGGCAGATTAAAAGATACCTTCAAAAATTAAAATCTCCCTATGTCCAAATGACCTTGAACCAAGATATAAAATTCTAACAGTTCTTACAGGTCACCTCCTTTGAGTTTTAGAAATAAAGCTATTTAGAGTAGAGCTGACCTTAAGCACAAAATTAAGAGTAGACTTAGGATGAAATACCAAGAAAGATGGCATCTCTTTAACAATTATATATCATTCACCCTAAATGCTTCTCCTGAGGTCCAATCTTACTCTTCCTCATTTCACCAGCATTTGACTTTTAACCAATAAAAACTCCAGTTTGTCTTATATATATGAATTATGTCACAAAGGGTTATAGGAATGAGAAACTGAACAATGATCACAAAGGCAGATGATTTTTTTTTTAAATCACAAGTTTATAAGCAATAATTTCAGAGTAACACTAAGGTTAGAGGCTCTAAAAGAAGAATTAAAAACTAGATTTATATATATATATATATAAATATATATGTGTATATATACACATATAGATATATATATACAGAGAAAGAGGGGTGGGGAGACATATTATGACTTTTGCAGACTCTAGGGACTCTTGCCTTTGTAGGGTTCTTTCTCTATAAAATATATTTCAAAGACATGATTACATTATAATAAGGATAAATATAACCCATACTTCATTGAGTATGGTACATTCACTATTATTAGATATTTTTCCTTCTGATTTTAAAAGAAATAAAAGTTAAAAGTTTTGTGTGTCCCTAAAAGTATCATGGGCCCTAGGCACTGTGCCTCCTGGAAAAGTCACTCCATTGCATAATAATATATTTTATTCAATATTTTAGTGATTTTTATTCTTTTTTAAATTTTTAAAAAAAATTTTACGTTATATGTATATTTTTTTAAGAAACAGAGAGGGACAGAGCACGAGCAGAAGAGGGGCAGAGAGAGAGGGAGACACAGAATCCGAAGCAGGCTCCAGGCTCGGAGCTGTCAGCACAGAGCCCCACGTGGGGCTTGAACTCATGAACTGTGAGATCATGACCTGAGCCGATGTCGGACGCTCAACCAACTGAGCCACCCAGGCGCCCCTATGATTTTTATTCTTTTAAACTTTATGCTCAAAATTCCCCACTTTCCATTCTATTTGGAAGCTGAAATTTACCAGTATATCAATAATTTTTTAAATACAGGTATTTATTCTGTACAATACTTAGGCATTGTTCTAAGTACTTTTACACACATTAGGTCATTTAATTTATATAACAAGCATACAAGGAATATTGCTTTTATTACTTCCCTTCTGGTTTCTGCTGTTGTATACAAAATTTCTCCAAAACTTAATGTTGTAAAGCAACAATTGTTTTATTTTGTTCATAATTTTTTTGGATTGGTAATTAGTAAGTTTTGGGTAATTCTTACTTAGGGTCTTTCATGAAGCTATAGTGGGATAACAGCTAGGGCTACAGTTTTCTGATTCCTGAACTGACAAGATTTCCAACACAGCTCACAAAATTAATGCTGGTTGTTGGCTGGGAGATCAGCAGGGGCTGTTGACTGGAATGAATACATGTAGATCTCAGAATAGTTGGACTTTGTACAGGCAGCTTGGCTTCTGTTAGAACAAACAGAGAAACCAGGTGGATACTCAATGGTTTTCTGACTCAGCCTAGGCAAAGGATCATGTCTGCTACATTTTGTTGGTTACAAGTGAATTATGAAGGGCAGTTTAGAGTCAAGAGGAAGAGATACAGACCACACTTCTCAGTGGAAGAAGTGTCACAGAACTTACAGACTTGCTCTAAATTGCCACCATTCCCAACTGATGATTGAGAAAACTGTGTAGAGAGAGGTAAAGTACCTCTCAAATTCTAATGATTACCCAAGTCATAAATGGGAGATCTAGGATTTAAAGCCAGGCAGTTATGGCTCCAGGGACCTTACTTCTAACCACTCTTCCTGGGAACCACATCTTAGACTGCATTAACATAGTTTGTATATCCACTCTGTATTGTAATATGTTAAATTGATTTATTTAAATCAAGTCCATTAATCATATTTCTCTTTGAGAGAAGAATATAGACTGTAAAATGGAATGTTAAAATTCATTTAGCCCAACTGCATCTTTTAAAGCAGGGGTAGGCAAATGATGGCCTCTGAGCCATATCTGGTTCATAATCCATTTTTGTAAATTATTAGAACAACACCCCACTCATTTGTTTTCATATTGTTTATGGCTGCTTTTGTGATTCAATGGCAGAGTCCAGTGGTTGCAACAAGGATCATCTGCCCCTGAAAGCCTACAATATTTATTATCTGGCCTTTATGAAATGATTTTCCAACTCCTACATAAAGGATTAGGTGTTAAGGAAGAGAGAAAACAGCCATGATAAAAGAGGTTAAATAAGTAATCCAATGTTACTAAATTGGTTATCATATGGATTGGTACTAGTACACAGGCAGCATCTCTAAAGTGAACATTCATTTTGATTTTATAATATCTGCATTCCTTTATTCTAATGATCATATACACTCTATTATATAATAAGAGTCACAGTACTGAATACATAAAATGCCAGAAGAATCATGTTGTAGTGGAGAGAACAAAAGTTTGATATTAAAAACAAAATGAAATTCTTCCATTTGCACTTATCAAAAGTTTCTACAGAGCCTCAGATCCTTTTGATTCTTAATTGCTGTCTATAAAATATACTGTATCTCAATAAATGTCAGACATAAGTTTGTTATGAAAACAACCCACAACCACTGAAATACTGATAAGTTATGGGTATTTGAGGAAGAAACCAGGGTACATCTAGGAGAAAACCTAGCCCTGTAGCCCCCAGGATTGAAAGTTAGCTCTGTGTCTGAGGAGAGAATACTACTTGGAGAAACTTAGGTAATAATTCTAACAATTTATCAAAAGGCATGCAATGAAGTTGCATTTAGAAACCTATTATTACAGGTGGCAGAGAAATGAACAATAACTAGATGAAAGAGATCAACTCATATTAATCTGAAAATTCCTGAGGCTGTTTTTAGTGAGGTTCTTCAGTAGACATTTGTACTAAACTTGCAGCACAAGGAACATCAGAACGTGGACATATTTATCTTGTTTCATTCTTACCATAATCCTTTGACATTAACATAATTCTTCTTGTGTCTCACTGAGAAACTGAGGCTGAGAAAATTCAAATAGGATGTCCAAGATCCCAGAATAGCAAGCAGCAGAATCAGAATTTGAATTCAGCTCTTTGTGACTCAAAACCTATGTACTCTCCGTTCTACCATTATCAAAATAATTTGTCTCAGAAAACAGAAATTGGGTTATTTGGATTATAGTTTCTCAGAAATAATATTATGTCTTCATACATTAGTCTTATGCTAACATAAAGCAAACAGATAAAAATAATAATACATAAACCTGTATCCCCAACTATAGCTGCTAACCTTCAAATGTAATAATATTATTAAGCTCTTTTTCCTAACCAATCCTGCCAACTACTTCTAAACCAATCCGGAACTCTGATTTGGATCTCCACAAAAGGCAATATAATATAATTATTAAAAGAAGTGTATTACTTTACTTCCTTCCTGTTAAGGATATTAATTAAGTTGGAATTCTAAAATATATTTATCTCATACTGGTGTTGGGAGAGTTAAGTTAGACAATAAACATAAACTGCTCAGCATAGAATTATCACATAGAAAGCTCTTAGGGAATCTGAGCTGTTGTTGTTGTTGTTGTTGTTGTTGTTGTTGTTGGTATTGCTCCCTGGCACCTCAGGGAAGAAGTAGAGGCAATTTGGGCACCTTCAAACAGAGAAGGTGTTAACAGCAGAAATGAGAAAAGATCAAGACTATGTCTCTGGTTCCTAAGTTCAGGTTCTCCAAGATCTCAAATGATTGCTGGTGAAGATTTCGGTGGCAAAGTGAAAATACAAAGAAATGCTCACACATTTGAGGAGTGATGACCCAGCTGTAATTGGTATAATTTGTGGAATGTTTTATAATTTGTTTTTACAAATTATACCTACCTAGTTCAAAGACAAATGCCTAACTGAAAGCTTCCTAGTTTGTATATTTTCTTTTGGTGAGATGCAGTTGAGTTCATGGACTGCTTATTTGATTCTCATAAAATATCTATTCAAATGCAGTGTTCAATTTTATTCAGTTGGTAATTTCTTTCATTCTTTCTTGAACCATGGAGCTGACCCAAAAGATGAAAAAAAAAAACTTTCATATAGAAAAAAAAACATCTTCTGATTAGACACATTTGTTTACAAAAAAGATAAAAAGCTTTTCAACTATCAGTGGGATAAGAAATATAGAGTATGAGCCCGGGATATCTTAAAATTAAGGAAAATGCTAAGGTAAAAAAGAAAAAAAAGAACAATGATGGAGATCTAAAGGACACAGAAACCAAGTACAACTACAAAAGCTCCCAATAGCCAACTACAACAATCAGAGCAACAAAATAAACAATGTAGTGTTGAATTATAATACAAAATAGAAAATAAATATCCATACGTTTATACAAATATAAGTCAATAATTATATGAATAAATAAATGGGGAAAAAAGACAAATCTTGAATGTAGAAGAATTTCAAATAGTGAATTTAGATACTCTACCTTCAAAGATGGGAAGTATATGGGCGCCTGGTGGCTCAGTCGGTTGAGCATCTACCTCTTGATTTCACCTTAGGTCATGATCTCACAGTTAGTGAGATCAAGCCCCCACTGTAGCAGGGAGTTTGCTTGGGATTCTCTCTCTCCTCTCTCTCTCTCTCTGCCCCTCCTTCCCTCTGTCTCTCTCTCTCTCTCTCTCTCTCTCTCTCTCTCTGCATCTTTCTTTCTGAAAATAAACTTTTTTTTTAAAGATGGAAAGTATAACACCCTACTACCTAAGTATGAGCTGTATATAGTGACTTCCAATCATAGCATGGAAAGGGGTAAAAAAACAACTTTACAGTGGAGAATCCTGACAAACACTACCTCAGATCAAGATTAACATCAACTTTAATAAGTCACATTGATATTTTGTACCTTGGTAGATGTGATGAAAATGGCACTTTGATTTCTGTAGTCTTTCTCACCAAAACACAGAATGTACACCTGCCTAATCATGAGAAAACATCAGATACATGCCAGTAGACTGACATCATACAAAATACCAGAACAATATATATTTTGTCAAAACTGTCAAATCGCCAAAACCAGCTAAGTGCCTAAAGAGATACAATGAATAAATGTAATATGGTGTCCTGGAAGGAATCCTGGAGCAGAATAAGGACATTAGGCAAAAACTAAGGGAATATGAATACAGTATGGATGTTAATAATAATAATGCTTAATTAATTGTAGCAAATATGCCATACAGTTATATAATGTAAGATGTTAACCATAAGGGAAACAGATACAAAATATATGGAAACTCTCTGTAGTACTTTTCCAATTTTCTCCATTCCTAAAACTGTTCTAAAAATAATTTTTATTTGAAAGAAAACCTTTTGGTTGTCAATTGGATTTTTTCACAGAAATCCAGAGTCACATCATTGGTTTTCCTGAACTTTACTTACATTGAAGATATAATATGCTTGTAGTTCTGAGGCTATTTATAATAAGAAATATTTAAAGTTATATTTTGTAAACACTGAAGCATAACAGTGTCTTAAGAGGAAACTTGCTACATAAATCAAATTATAATAAGCCAACAGAGTGAGCCACTTGACCAAACTTTTAAGACATACAAAAATACACACTTAGATAGACTTTTATCCATAGAAAATTACCTCCTTCTGTTTAATTCATCTTAGAATATAGGTGATACATTATTAATTCATTGCATATAATATTCAGATAGAATAGAGTCTACTAGTGATTGCATGTCATTTATTATTTGTAATGCTTCATATTAAAGTGCTGCGATGCTTGGTTTTCGTTTTTGAAGTGCCATAGGGAAGAATATTATAATGAAAACATTCTTCATTTTGCAAAATATATTTCTGATTTTACTCCTATTTTGCAATTGATCTAAGTTATGAAAGGCAATTTGAATTGTCAATCACTGTCTGGTCATGGTTTAAGTGATGGATTTTGTTTAGAATAGTATGAACTAAACAAGTTGAGAAGAGTTCTCTCCTTCAAGTCTTACAAATATTAAAATTTTACAAGAGGAATTTCAGTTATCACAGAAAAATATGACAGTATTCTTTCAATTACAAAAATATATATGCCTTTGGAAGACACTGGTTATTTTCATTGGAGTGGAAATAACATTTCATTACTTTCTTATAGTAAAAGCAATTTGAATCATTGCTTTCCACTGCGAGAATGAACCAAAAATGAGCCTTTTAAAAATCCGTCTTGATAATTAAGCAAGCAAACAGGCATGCATAATTATTTAACAAGCCATTTCATGTGCCAGAAAGTAGAATATTTCAAAACTAAATAAGGGGAATTTTTGAAAAGATTAATACCTACAGGACATGTATATACATGTATGCATTATTACAAAATAATAAAATTTTAATTATCCTCATTATCCTGGAGCATTATATAGGTTCAGATTTTGCCTTCTTTTCCCCCTGTTTACATTTACAATGCTATTACTTCTGAAATTAAAGTTTTTATTGTTACTTTTAATTGTTTTTTCTCTCCCAATTTAGGTATCAGAAAGGACTTATGTAGGGGAAGATCTGCTTTAGCTTATCAATCAATACAGTTTACACTTTGTGGTTAGTTGAGAACCCTAAGACCAACAGCCCAGACTTCACCTTTTCTTCTAGGAACTACCTCTCTCTGCCCATATTGTAATCACCCTGGAGGTAATTGGCATATTCTCACAAACCATCCCCACCCCTTGACCTCCAGTTGCAGAAAGTGAGTTAAATATTGTCACTTTAAAAATAAGGTCAATGAATCCTTTCCTGGGATTTCTGATCTTGAAACTAAGAGAGTTTTTCTCTCTCTATTAGCTGAACCTGCAATATATAAAATATAGGAGTAATGTCTGCCAGGTTATAGAAAAGTGTTCTACAGGTAGAGAGTAAGGAATCTAGTGCAAAGAGTGGAAATGGGAGACATAGTCAAAACATTCAATCAGTGAGTCCCAGCAATTCCTAAGGCTCAGCTGTACATGTCTTTCTAGCATGGGTTCTACTGGTTCCCGCCAAGATTCCCTCAATCCTTTTTTACCAGTTCTGGGTGCTCATCTCTCAGATTCTTATGCTTTGCTGCTAATTGCTCATATCTGCAGTCTTTTTCAGAGAATTGTCTTTGGCCTCAGGAGCCTCCTGACCACTCAGATAGCTTGAGGAAAACACAGCTAAAGCTGATGATGCCTGCTGTTCTCAATGCTTGACTGATGTGATACAAACCTCACTTTTTTGCATAGATGAGCAACAAATGCTGAAGTAGAATGTACACTTCAGAGCTCCCTGGAGGACCAACATGAGTCTGAGCCTCACCTGAAATCATACTTTTGATGAACTTCCTCCCTGTCCTCTTTTACCCACTTCTTATTAGTTTTCACTGGAAATTATTTTTCATTTATTACTTGCCTCCAAATCCCTGGCTCATGGTCTGCACCTGAAAGAATAAGGACTTAATAAGACACAGCTTTTCCATCTGTCTGTCTGCTCTCACTTTGTTCATGATCTTTCAGTAGATCCCTCTTTCACTTCAATTAATTTATATTGAGTTACTATCACTTGCTTCGAAGGAAATTTTAAGAACAGAAAATTCCACTAAAATAGTATAAACAGAGTTTAAAACAATCAACGTGAAAAATGTGGGAGTAGCATTATTATGTAATTGATTAAATTATCTGCATCAACCTGCTGCAGGCTACAGCTAATGACAAAATATTAGTATCCAAATTTGGGCTATTTCAAATGTGCTATAATGGATTTTCACTTTAATATTGACATTGAACACCCTCTATTTATATCACAATATGTGGAAAGACATTCTGGCATATTTCATTTCCACAGAGAAGCATACCTTTGAATTCAGATGATGTGTAAAATTTCATATATATGGAGTCACCATAAGATTGTATATAGAATCTGCATAAAGTTGGGTGTGCTGGTATCCCTGCTTTATCCATTAATCAGAGAGTTGTGAAGAGTAAAACGGAGACTGCATGTGAATAACTAGTACATAGTGTGTTGTTAATAAATGTTCATTCTTCTATTCTTTTTCTCCTTTTATGATCATTTATTAAAATTATCTTTATATATGTATACATGTGTATATATACACATATACTTGTGTGTGTGTGTATATATATATATATATATACATATACGTGTGTGTGTGTATATATATATATATATTCTTGTTACCATCTTTAAAAAAGCAGGATATTTTTTCTTAACACAAATACGACCTGAAGTATGCAATTTCTATTCTTTTCCAGTTTTATTTTTCCCTCAATCATTAATACTTTCCACTTTCTTGTCAAAATTGGGGAAGTCATCTAAATATGCCAACATACTTGTTTGCCTTTCTCTTTAATTTCAACCAATCATTCTCAAACTTTAGCATACTTCAGAATCATCTGGAGGACTGATTGAAAGTCAGATTGCTGGACCCTAACTCCAGAGTTCCTCCTTCTCTTCCTCCTTTTCTACCTCCTCCTTTTTTTCCTTCCTTCTCTGAGTAGAATGTCTCCATTTTTTACTAAAGATATTAACATATTTACAGAACTGCTTATATAAAGGCTTTTGACTCATTAAATTATAATTACTGTAAAAATTACTACTTATACTATTCTGTCAATAATCATTTGCCAAGTGAATGAATAAGCCAATTTCTTAACATCTTTGAAGCCATATATATACATATTTCTGCTTTTGGCTGCTTCACTAACATTGTAAGACAAATGAAAAAACATTTGTTTTTATTTTTCTTCTTTCTGTATGAACTATTCCATCATTTTTACAAAATTATTAGTGTAGTCAAGTTTTTCACAGGTGTTTCTGATACTCTGTCTTTCACATTGCCTTTCCTTAAACTCCTTAATATTTTCATGAATTTGAAAATATTTTGAATCAAATTTATTTTTATACTATTGAGTTTAGTTATAACCATTAAAGCTTTTTTAAGGTGGGTTAGAGAAAATAATTTTTAAAAGTAAAAATGTATCCCAAATCAGTCTTAACATGTTGTGTATTCCTTTTTTTTTTTTTTTTTTTGCTTTTGATTTATTTTGAACATGTGGCTCTTTTTAGTTTAACAGAAAACAAATCCTGTAAGAAAATACAGGTAATAGGATTTGAGGCTGCAGTAAACTAGATGGAAGTATTTTGTGCTTGTAGGCTGCTAAAATAAACCTACACAGTCTTTAGCTCTACCCCTTTGTCCTGATTCAATTTGACGGCTATTTTTGGTATTAACTTTTATTCAGGAGCTTCCAGCTGGTAGCGGATACTCTCACCACATTCGTGTCAAAAACATTTTTGAAGGATCTATCTCTAGGCTTTCACATCTGTGGATCCAGATAGTATTTTGGTTCTTGCAGTTTTGCTTCCTCTTCATCTAAATTTTTATAGCTTATATCAACGGATGTTAAAAACATTTTAATTATTTAATTGCATCCTAGAAATGGAAACAGATTGGAAATTATACACAGGTAGATGTGAGTTTGAATTTCAACTTCAGAGTTTATTAATTACATGACCTGGGTCAAATAACTCAAGCTCCCTGAAACTCTATCAATACAATAGATACATGACTCATTATATTGCTCTTGGGATTAAGCAAGTTGTAGTATATAAAATATTGAGCATAATACCTAGCCAAGTCATAAAGGATCTTCCTCACCACAACCTAGACAGTCATAAGTGACTATCCTCTTCCTCTGCCTCATTTTCTTTAGGTTCTCATCTTCAATCTTGTTGTATATTCATCTGTATCCATGCAATCTCATAATCAACATCAATTGTTGCTATGACTCCTTAATGTGCCCCTTACACCATTATGTTGACATAGCTCTTATAAATTCTTTTTGGCAAATTTTGTTATCATTGTGATGGGTTTTTATTTCTCTGTATTTTATTTTATTTCTCTGTATAAGCTAACCAATAGGCATTCTATAATTAGGGGCCTTTACAAAAGATCTGATATGAAAAATAATATTTATTTGTAAAATTCCCATTTCAGAAATACCTGAGTAAAATATATGCCATTTGATTTAAAATAAAACAAATAAAAAATGTCAAATCAGCATGAAATTTTATCCAAACTGTTAAGAATAGAAAATATTTTTCTCACAGGCTTTACATAAAAATAAAACAAAGAAGAACAATGACAATCATTGTAATAGAATGTTGGCTGTTTATGTGAGTTTAGTTTGCTCTTATTCAAACTTTTGAATTTAAATACTTATAGATCATTGATTTTCAGGTGCTCTTATTTACTGATGTAAGCACTTAAGACTATAAACTTCTGGACACCCATGGTTTTAGCCACATTCAACATACAATTTAATGCCATATATTCATTATCACACAGAGCAGAAGCTAGTACTAGGGTAGGAAAACTGTAAATGACGAATTGCTGGAGGCTTTGATCTGTGGGTTAAAAATTCTAAGAGGGCAGAATAATATGATGTGCCCCATGATTTTATGATTTCTACTTCCAGGAGCTCTACCAGGTTCCTACAGGGAATATTGAAGAAAAATCCCCTCATGTTTCCAACAAGGAGCAAGGTAAAAGTAACCATTTTGAAATGTGCCTGAACATTTTGTTCTTCTTAACAAGGCCTGCTCTCAGGAGAAATTACAAGGCCCGCCCTCAGGACCTAACCTGTGTGGGGATAGGGAAATACCCAATTCTAGCCCCCTGTAGCCATTCTGTCCCACCTAAGACTGAGAGTTTATCATAGGATTATAAAATGTTATCCCTTCTCATATATATCACCACTACATTATTACAGACTAATTTACTACAGTTTCTTTTAATCAGAACATCACATTCATCTTTCAAATATAATTACAAAGCCTACTAAAAGGTAGAAAAAATAGTTTGAAGAGACTGTACAAGCATGAGAACTAGACGCAGATATGGATGTTGGAATTATCAGATCAGAATTAAAGAAAAACTGAATACTATGCTGAAGGCCTTAATTTAAAAATTAGACAACATTCAAGGACAGATAGAAAATGAAAGCATAGAGATGGATGGAGTGCTTGGGTGGCTCAATCGGTTAAACGTTTGACCTCATCAGGTCATGATCTTGTGGTCCCTGAGTTCGAGCCCTGCGTCGGGCTCTGTGTTGACAGATCAGAACCTGGAGCTGCTTTGGATTTTGTGTCTCCTTCCCTCTCTGCCCCTCCTCTGCTTATTCTCTCTCCTCTCTCTCTCTCTTTCTTTCTCTCAAAAATAAATAGACATTAGAAATTTTTTTTTAAAAAGCATAGAAATGGAAATTCTAGGAAAGAATCAAAAATAAATTCTAGATATCATAAGCCCTGCCAACAGAAATGAAGAATGCCTTGGATGGTCTCATTAGTATGCTGAACATGGCTGAAGAAAGAATCTCTGAGCTTGAGGATGTAACAATAGAAATTTCTGAAACTGAAAAACAGGGGGAAAAAAACCTGAACAAAAAACCAAGCAGCAACAACAAAACCCAGAACAGAATATCTAAGAACAGGGAGACACCTACAAATGGTTTAACATTAATCGAGTGGAAATTAGAAGTAAAGAAAGAGAGAAGCAATACGTGAAGCAATAATGACTGGGATTTTCTTGAATTAATGTTAAAAATCAAATCATAGATCCAGGCAGCACAGAGAACACCAACCAAGATAAATGTCCAAAAAAGAAATAATTAGGCATATTATATTCAAACTTCAGAAAATTAAAGATACAGAAAGAAATCTTGAAAAGAAAAAGCCAGAGGGATGAGGAAAACCAATCATTATAGAACAGTGAAGATAAGCATTATATCCAAATTCTCAGAAACCATGCAAATAAGAGTGAAGTATTTAAAGTGTTGAGCTAAAACCCCAAAAACCTAGCATTTTGTACACTATGAAATTATCTCTTAAGTGAAAAGTAAAGGACTTCTGGGGATGATGGTAGAGTAGGAGGATCAAAGGCTCACCTCATCCCAAGCATACAACTAAATGACACCCACAGTCAATGTAAATAACGCAGAAAATGACCCTCAGCTGGCAGAACAGACTCTCCACATCTGAATGTACAAAAGAGGTCACATCAAAGAGGCTGGAAGGGCAGAGATGCAGTCCTAAGCTAAATGGACCTGTAGGACTGTCTGCAGGAGGGTGGGATGCCATGAGGGCAGAAAGGGGTAAAACAGAGCCTCATAGCAGTCACCCCAGGCACATGGAAACTGTATTAGGAAAGACAAATCCCCATAACATTTGACTTTGAAAACTAGAATGGTTGAATTTCTTGTGTTTTTACAATACATGGGGCTTAACACCTGGAACTTTTTTTTTTTTTATATGAAATTTATTGTCAAATTGGTTTCCATACAACACCCAGTGCTCATCCCAAAAGGTGCCCTCCTCAATACCCATCACCCACCCTCCCCTCCCTCCCACCCCCCCTCCCTCCCACCCCCATCAACCCTCAGTTTGTTCTCAGTTTTTAACAGTCTCTTATGCTTTGGCTCTCTCCCACTCTAACCTCTTTTTTTTTTTTCCTTCCCCTCCCCCATGGGTTTCTGTTAAGTTTCTCAGGATCCACATAAGAGTGAAACCATATGGTATCTGTCTTTCTCTGTATGGCTTATTTCACTTAGCATCACACTCTCCAGTTCCATCCACGTTGCTACAAAAGGCCATATTTCATTTTTTCTCATTGCCACGTAGTATTCCATTGTGTATATAAACCACAATTTCTTTATCCATTCATCAGTTGATGGACATTTAAGCTCTTTCCATAATTTGGCTATTGTTGAGAGTGCTGCTATGAACATTGGGGTACAAGTGCCCCTATGAATCAGTACTCCTGTATCCCTTGGATAAATTCCTAGCAGTGCTATTGCTGGGTCATAAGGTAAGTCTATTTTTAATTTTCTGAGGAACCTCCACACTGCTTTCCAGAGCGGCTGCACCAATTTGCATTCCCACCAACAGTGCAAGAGGGTTCCTGTTTCTCCACATCCTCTCCAGCATCTATAGTCTCCTGATTTGTTCATTTTGGCCACTCTGACTGGTGTGAGGTGATATCTGAGTGTGGTTTTGATTTGTATTTCCCTGATAAGGAGCGACGTTGAACATCTTTTCATGTGCCTGTTGGCCATCCGGATGTCTTCTTTAGAGAAGTGTCTATTCATGTTTTCTGCCCATTTCTTCACTGGGTTATTTGTTTTTTGGGTGTGGAGTTTGGTGAGCTCTTTATAGATTTTAGATACTAGCCCTTTGTCCGATATGTCATTTGCAAATATCTTTTCCCATTCCGTTGGTTGCCTTTCAGTTTTGTTGGTTGTTTCCTTTGCTGTGCAGAAGCTTTTTATCTTCATAAGGTCCCAGTATTTCATTTTTGCTTTTAATTCCCTTACCTTTGGGGATGTGTCGAGTAAGAGATTGCTACGGCTGAGGTCAGAGAGGTCTTTTCCTGCTTTCTCCTCTAAGGTTTTGATGGTTTCCTGTCTCACATTCAGGTCCTTTATCCATTTTGAGTTTATTTTTGTGAATGGTGTGAGAAAGTGGTCTAGTTTCAACCTTCTGCATGTTGCTGTCCAGTTCTCCCAGCACCATTTGTTAAAGAGACTGTCTTTTTTCCATTGGATGTTCTTTCCTGCTTTGTCAAAGATGAGTTGGCCATACATTTGTGGGTCTAGTTCTGGTGTTTCTATTCTATTCCATTCGTCTATGTGTCTGTTTTTGTGCCAATACCATGCTGTCTTGATGATGACAGCTTTGTAGTAGAGGCTGAAGTCTGGGATTGTGATGCCTCCTGCTTTGGTCTTCTTCTTCAAAATTCCTTTGGCTATTCGGGGCCTTTTGTGGTTCCATATGAATTTTAGGATTGCTTGTTCTAGTTTCAAGAAGAATGTTGGTGCAATTTTGATTGGGATTGCATTGAATGTGTAGATAGCTTTGGGTAGTATTGACATTTTAACAATATTTATTCTTCCAATCCATGAGCAGGGAATGTCTTTCCATTTCTTTATATCTTCTTCAATTACCTTCATAAGCTTTCTATAGTTTTCAGCATACAGATCTTTTACATCTTTGGTTAGATTTATTCCTAGGTATTTTATGCTTCTTGGTGCAATTGTGAATGGGATCAGTTTCTTTATTTGTCTTTCTGTTGCTTCATTGTTAGTGTATAAGAATGCAACTGATTTGTGTACATTGATTTTGTATCCTGTAACTTTGCTGAATTCATGTATCAGTTCTAGGAGACTTGTGGTGGAGTCTATCGGATTTTCCATGTATAACATCATGTCATCTGCAAAAAGCGAAAGCTTGACTTCATCTTTGCCAATTTTGATGCCTTTGATTTCCTTTTGTTGTCTGATTGCTGATGCTAGCACTTCTAGCACTATGTTAAACAACAGCGGTGAGAGTGGGCATCCCTGTCGTGTTCCTGATCTCAGGGAAAAAGCTCTCAGTTTTTCCCCATTGAGGATGATGTTAGCTGTGGGCTTTTCATAAATGGCTTTTATGATCTTTAAGTATGTTCCTTCTATCCCGACTTTCTCAAGGGTTTTTATTAAGAAAGGATGCTGGATTTTGTCAAAGGCCTTTTCTACGTCGATTGACAGGATCATATGGTTCTTCTCTTTTTTTTTGTTAATGTGATGTATCATGTTGATTGATTTGCGAATGTTGAACCAGCCCTGCATCCCAGGAATGAATCCCACTTGATCATGGTGAATAATTCTTTTTATATGCCGTTGAATTCGATTTGCTAGTATCTTATTGAGAATTTTGGCATCCATATTCATCAGGGATATTGGGCTATAGTTCTCTTTTTTTACTGGGTGTCTGTCTGGTTTAGGAATCAAAGTAATACTGGCTTCATAGAATGAGTCTGGAAGTTTTCCTTCCCTTTCAATTTCTTGGAATAGCTTGAGAAGGATAGGTAATATCTCTGCTTTACACGTCTGGTATAACTCCCCTGGGAATCCATCTGGTCCTGGACTCTTATTTGTTGGGAGATTTTTGATAACCGATTCAATTTCTTTGCTGGTTATGGGTCTGTTCAAGCTTTCTATTTCCTCCTGATTGAGTTTTGGAAGAGTGTGGGTGTTTATGAATTTGTCGATTTCTTCCAGGTTGTCCAATTTGTTGGCATATAATTTTTCATAGTATTCCCTGATAATCGTTTGTATCTCTGAGGGATTGGTTGTAATAATTCCATTTTCATTCATGATTTTATCTATTTGGGTCATCTCCCTTTTCTTTTTGAGAAGCCTGGCTAGAGGTTTGTCAATTTTGTTTATTTTTTCAAAAAACCAACTCTTGGTTTCGTTGATCTGCTCTACAGTTTTTTTAGATTCTATATTGTTTATTTCTGCTCTGATCTTTATTATTTCTCTTCTTCTGCTGGGTTTAGGCTGCCTTTGCTGTTCTGCTTCTATTTCCTTTAGGTGTACAGTTAGATTTTGTATTTGGGATTTTTCTTGTTTCTTGAGATAGGCCTGGAATGCAATGTATTTTCCTCTCAGGACTGCCTTCGCTGCATCCCAAAGCGTTTGGATTGTTGTATTTTCATTTTCGTTTGTTTCCATTTTTTTTTTAATTTCTTCTCTAATTGCCTGGTTGACCCATTCATTCTTTAGTAGGTTGTTCTTTAACTTCCATGCTTTTGGAGGTTTTCCAGACTTTTTCCTGTGGTTGATTTCAAGCTTCATAGCATTGTGGTCTGAAAGTATGCATGGTATAATGTCAATTCTTGTATACTTATGAAGGGCTGTTTTGTGACCCAGTATATGATCTATCTTGGAGAATGTTCCATGTGCACTCGAGAAGAAAGTATATTCTGTTGCTTTGGGATGCAGAGTTCTAAATAGATCTGTCAAGTCCATCTGATCCAATGTCTCATTCAGGGCCCTTGTTTCTTTATTGACCGTGTGTCTAGATGATCTATCCATTTCTGTAAGTGGGGTGTTAAAGTCCCCAGCAATTACCACATTCTTATCAATAAGGTTGCTTCTGTTTATGAGTAATTGTTTTATATATTTGGGGGCTCCGGTATTCGGCGCATAGACATTTATAATTGTTAGCTCTTCCTGATGGATAGACCCTGTAACTATTATATAATGCCCTTCTTCATCTCTTGTTACAGCTTTTAATTTAAAGTCTAGTTTGTCTGATATAAGTATGGCTACTCCAGCTTTCTTTTGGCTTCCAGTAGCATGATAAATAGTTCTCCATCCCCTCACTCTCAATCTAAAGGTGTCCTCAGGTCTAACATGAGTCTCTTGTAGACAGCAAATAAATGGGTCTTGTTTCTTTATCCATTCTGATACCCTATGTCTTCTGGTTGGCACATTTAGTCCATTCACATTCAGTGTTATTATAGAAAGATATGGGTTTAGAGTCATTGTGATGTCCGTAGGTTTCATGCTTGTAGCGATATCTCTGGTACTTTGTGTCACAGGATCCCCCTTAGGATCTCTTGTAGGGCTGGTTTAGTGGTGACGAATTCCTTCAGTTTTTGTTTGTTTGGGAAAACCTTTATCTCTCCTTCTATTCTAAATGACAGACTTGCTGGATAAAGGATTCTCGGCTGCATATTTTTTCTGTTTAGCACACTGAAGATATCGTGCCAATCCTTTCTGGCCTGCCAAGTTTCAAAAGAGAGATCAGTCATGAGTCTTATAGGTCTCCCTTTATATGTGAGGGCACGTTTATCCCTTGCTGCTTTCAGAATGTTCTCTTTATCCTTGTATTTTGCCAGTTTCACTATGATATGTCGTGCAGAAGATCGATTCAAGTTACGTCTGAAGGGAGTTCTCTGTGCCTCTTGGATTTCAATGCCTTTTTCCTTCCCCAGTTCAGGGAAGTTCTCAGCTATAATTTCTTCAAGTACCCCTTCAGCACCTTTCCCTCTCTCTTCCTCCTATGGGATACTAATTATGCGTATATTATTTCTTTTTAGTGTATCACTTAGTTCTCTAATTTTCCCCTCATACTCCTGGATTTTTTTATCTCTCTTTCTCTCCGCTTCCTCTTTTTCCATAACTTTATCTTCTAGTTCACCTATTCTCTCCTCTGCCTCTTCAATCTGAGCCGTCGTCGTTTCCATTTTGTTTTGCATTTTGTTTAAAGCGCTTTTCAGCTCCTGGTGACTGTTCCTTAGTCCCTTGATCTCTGTAGCAAGAGATTCTCTGCTGTCCTCTATTCTGTTTTCAAGCCCAGCGATTAATTTTATGACTATTATTCTAAATTCACTTTCTGTTATATTATTTAAATGCTTTTTGATCAGTTCATTAGCTGTTGTTATTTCCTGTAGATTCTTTTGAGGGGAATTCTTCCGTTTGGTCATTTTGGATAGTCCCTGGAGTGGTGCGGACCTGCAGGGCACTTCCCCTGTGCTGTGGTGTATAACTGGAGTTGGTGGGTGGGCCGCAGTCTGACCTGTTGTCTGCCCCCAGCCCACTGCTGGGGCCACAGTCAGACTGGTGTGTGCCTTCTCTTCCCCTCTCCTAAGGGCGGGATTCACTGTGGGGTGGTGTGGTCCGTCTGGGATACTTGCACACTGCCAGGCTTGTGGTGCTGGGGATCTGGTGTATTAGCTGGGGTGGGTAAGCAAGGTGCACGGCGGGGGGGGCAGGAGGGGCTGGCTTAGCTCGCTTCTCCTTAGGTGATCCACTTCAGGAGGGGCCCTGTGGCAGTGGGAGGGAGTCAGATCCGCTGCAGGAGGTTTGGCTCTGCAGAAGCACAGAGTTGGGTGTTTGCGCAGAGCGAGCAAGTTCCCTGGCAGGAACTGGTTCCCTTTAGGATTTTGGCAGGGGGATGGGCGGCGGAGATGGCACTGGCGAGCGCCTTTGTTCCCCACCAAACTAGCTCTGTAGTCCGGGGGATCAGACTGCCCACCAATGAAAGCTTCTTAGAGGACAACACAGGGAAAGTGTCCTGCAGTTTGGTTCTACTGCGTCTCTGGCAAATGCCTGTTCTGACAGAACATATGCACAAGGTAGCCCCAGACTGAGCCACTAACAACATAAGAACAAACTCTGTACACAACAGGCAAAGAGCCATCACAGATGACTGGACTGAAGGTAAAAATGGCTCAGCCATAACAGTAGGGTGCACACAACACACAGGAGACATCCCTGAAGTGCCAGGTTCTGGTAAATAGGGGCTGTTGCACTGTAGGGAACTAAAGGATCTCTGCTTTATAAGGCCACTATTTTCAAAATGAAGTGACACAGCTGACTTTGTTAACACACACAGATAGACAGGTTAGACAAAATGAGGAGACAGAAGAATATGTCCCAAATGAAAGAACAGAACAAAGTCAAAGCAAGACACCTAAATGAAATGGAGATAAGTAATATGTCTGATAGAGAATTTAAAGTAAGGGTCATAAAGACACTAGACTTGAGAAAAGAGTGTATGAACTCAGTGAGATCCTTAACAAAAAGATATAAAACATAAAACATAAGAAAGAACCTATCAGAGATGAAGAAGTCAATAATTGAAAGTAAAAATATGTTAGAATAGATAGAGGACTAGAAGAAGGAGAACAGATTAGTGGTCTAGAGGATAGAGCAGTAGAAAGCCATCAAGCTGAACAATGATCTGAACTACAGAGAACAAACTGAGGGTCGCTAGAAGGGTGGAGGGTGGGGAAATAGGCTAGATGGGGGATGGGTACTAAGGAGGGCACTTGTTAGAAGGGTACTAAGGAGGGCACTTACATATAACGCTGTGTGTTATATGTAAGTGATGAATCACTAAATTCTACATCTGAAACCAATTTTACCATATCTGTTAACTAAATAGAATTTAAATAAAAACTTAAAAAAAGAAACACTCGTCTACTTTGCCCAGTGTGTTAGAAGATTTACCTATATAATCATAATATTATGTTCTAATTTTAATGTCTGTGTATTAATAAGGATATTTACTAATAAAAATATAAAGGAATGGAGAAAGATAGAGCATGCTGATGTTAACAATAATACTATTTCTAAAACATGCAAATTATAATAACAAAAATGTGACCAAGTGAGGGTTTAGTATTTAGCATACAGTTATAGGCTTAATTGTGTTCCTCCTCAAACTCCATGCCCACCAAATTCATATGCTGAAGTCCTAATTTCACTGCAGAATGTGACCTTTATTGGAGGTAAGGCCTTACAGTGGTAATTATAGTAAAATGGAGTAAATATGACTTTATTCAATAAGACTGATGGTATTTACAAGAAGAGATTTGGACACAGACACATACAGAGGGAAAAGGATGTGAAGACATTGGTGGAAGACATCCATCTACAAGCCCAAGAAAGTCCAGGAACAGTTTTTTCCCCCTCATGATTCTTAGAAGGAAACAATTCTGTCAGCACCTTGATTTCATATTTTTAGCCCACAAAATTGTAAGAAAATAAATTTCTGTGTTTAAGCCATGCAGTCTGTGGTGTTTGGCTACAGCAATGCTAGCAAACTGACATGCAAAGTGCATTTCAATAGTAGTTTAATTTCCTGGTTTATATTATATTTTAAAATATATATACAATTTAGGGGTGCCTGGGTGGCTCAGTTTGTTGACTGTTCAACGCTTGATTCCAGTTCAGATCATGATTCCAGGATCGTAGGACTGAGCCCTGTGTCAGGAACTGCACTGAGTGCACTGAGTGTGGAGCCTCCTTGGGATTCTTTCTCTCCTTCTCTCTCTTTCTCCCTCTTGTCTCCCCCACTCATGCTCTCTCTCTCTCTCTCGAAAATAAATTTTAAAGGATGTATACCATTTAATATTTTAAATATTCAACCAGTAATCACACACACACACACACACACACACACACACTATAATGATAATGATAGAGATGATGATAGTGATGGTAATGGTAATGATGACTGCTTATAGTATCACAGGCAGTGTTCTAAAGGCATACATTCACTAATTTATTTAACCTTCAAAATTAATATTATTTTAATTTTGCTTTATGTCAAATTTTGCAGTTCATATTACAGAAGAAAATATGAGACACAGAAAGATGATGAAACTTTCTAAAGTCCCAAAAGTAGTGTTCGAATCAAGGAAGCCAAGATTTCACAGCCCACATAGTCTATGTATGTGCATCTATATTTTAAGATTGATACGTATTAAATGTTATATGTATTGCATATATTTATGTAATATGTAATATATACTACATGTAAATCATAAAATATAGATGCACATACATTTAAATATAGACAAATGTCATTATATTATACAGAATTATATTGCATCATTTTGTTTTTACCATGTTATAAAGATTTTTCCCTATCAACACATTGAATTTTGCCTTATTTCTAAAATGTTGCTTAGTATTTTATCATTTATATGTATCATATTTCATTTAAACCTTCTCCAAACTAAGGGTCATTTATGTTGATTTCAGCTTTTTTTTGTATCCTATTACAATAAATTTTGTAATGATCAACATGGAATATATCACCTTTCCTCCCTGCTTTATTGAGTTTCTCTGTGGAAAATATTAATAGCAGTGCAATTGCCGGGTGAAGGGAATGTGCGTAAAAGATTTGGATAGGTACTGCCAAATCTCTGTTTAAAATCTTGAAGGAATTTAAAATTCTTCCACAGCACAAGACAGTGTCTTTTCCCAAGGTGAAGACTTTCAAATATTAAGTTAAGATGATTTTTTCCTACAAAAAACAGATTTAAGTAGTTTATTTGGATTACATAAAGCCTGTTTTTGAGAAGCACACTAAAATAAACAACTTCAGGGTCTTGTTGATTGCTTACAGTAACCTTATTATCAGAAGATTGTGTTATAATTATTGTTATGTTAATTGCTTTTCTCCCTTTCTTGATTATGGTAAGAAAAATATAGCCCTCATCCCCTTTCTTCATATGGCAAGTTAGCTCCAATATAACCTATAACTAAATCAAATTCATAATCATGTCTCCTTTCTAGTGTTATTATATCCCTTTGTAAGGGTAATTTTAATATGGATACAGATCTTCATTTTCTCCAGGAAATGTATTTTGGCAGCATATTCTAATATCTTGACCCATCATACATTTACACATTGATTTAATCTTTTTTGTATTCATAACCTTGATCCCAATTACTTCTTTCAGGATTCCTTATTATTGCCAAGGCACACATTGAATTCTGTTGGCCTCATTAGCATAATATTCCTTCCCTTTGGAATCCCAAGTCTCATTTTGTTTGGATGTGCATATTTGCATATGTGTGCCTGATGGTGTTTTCTTAGGAACTGTAGAATTTTCATGAAAATGTAACAAACTCAGCTATAAATGCAAGTCTGTAAGACTGACAAACTGCATTTGAATTGTATTCAAGTTAGTGGATGAAAACATAAGTAGCAACATTTTTGAAGCAACGGTCTATATTCAAAACTATTGTTTAACAATCCATGTGATAAAAAGTAGGAATAATCCACAGCTTCATGTGATCACTTTGTATCATTTCTAGTTGATTGAAGGTTATAGATAGTAGAGCTGCCAATAATAGACTAGCTTAGACCCTACTTATTTCCGTGAGGATTTATTACATACATATTTTGTGGAAGGTCTCTGAAAAAATTTGAGTAAATTTAAACCAGGAGCCAGAGTGTTCCTGTCTTCCTTCCATCAGGGCTCTTACTACAAGATTATATGCACAGGGAATAAGTCTGTTATAGATGCTAAACTTGAAATATATCCATCAAATTCACACACAATGAAGGGAGATATCAAATAATAAGTCTGTATTATACACTTATTTTTGATCCAATTAAGTCTGTACTCAGAAAGCAAAGGAACAGTCCAGCAATCTATTGTATGCATATTTATTGAAATCTTCCTCAGTAAATGGGCAGCAGGCACTATTCTTGATGCTAGGAATTCAGTGGTAAAAAAATGTTGGGCTTACATGATGATGTGGGGAAGACAAACAAAAAATTAAAAATAAAATGTTGGGGTGCCTGAGTGGCTCAGTCGGTTAAGCGTCTGACTTTGGCTCAGGTCATGATCTCACAGTCATGTGTTCAAGTCCCTTGTTGGGCTCTGTGCTGACAGCTCAGAGCCTGGAGCCTGCTTCGAATTCTGTGTGTCTCTCTCTGCCCCTACCTGCTCATGCTCTGGCAGTCTGTCTGTCTCTCTCTCTCTCACAAAAAAATAAATAAATAAATAAATAAATAAATAAAACATTAAAAAAATAAAAATAAATAAAATGTCAAGTGGAGACATATTCTGTGGAGAAAAGTATTGCAGGGATACAGAGTGAGGAGTATGGGGCTTGCTGCATTTTATAGGGTGGTCAGGGATGTCCTTCCTGATGAGCTTATATTTGAGGATGGATGGAAAGGCAGTACAGGTACCTATCACATTCATTTCTTTCCTCAGAAAGACCTGTTTCACCAGGGAAAAGCATGCGCATGGAGTCTTTAAATTTTTTTTTAACATTTATTTATTATTGAGAGAGACAGACAGAGCATAAGCATGGGATGGGCAAAGAGAGGGGGAGACACAGAATCTGAAGCAGTCTCCAGGCTCCGAGCTGTCAGCATAGAGCCCAGTGCGGGGCCTGAACTCACAAACCGTGAGATCATGACCTGAGCCGAAGTCGGACGCTTCACCAACTGAGCCACCCAGGCACCCGGAGCATGGAGACTTTAGAGTAATAGTATGCTTTGAGAGTTAAGGAGCAGCAAAAAGTCCGAACTGTACTCCAATACAGCAGGCAAGAGAGAGAGTAGTACATGAAGAAGTTAGAGAAGCAGTGAGTGGGATCATGTAGGGCCTTGTCGTGGACAGATACTATAGTGGTCTCCATATTCGTTTCCTGTATAATCCCCTCCCTTGAGTGTGAGCAGGACCTGTCTTTGCTTCTCTCTATGGCAAAAGGTGCAAAAGAAGATGGCAAAGATCAGATGTCACTCTCCTTACGGCAGTGCCATTTTATGTTTATATACACACTAGACAAACACATTGGAGGTTCTCCTCCACTGTTAACTTTGAAGAAATAAGCCTGTCATATTCTAAGAGGGTCTTCAGACAGGCTCACATGGCAAGGGATTGTGAGTGACCTCTACAGGAACACAGAGTAATCTGCTTCTGACAAGCAGGAAGAAAACAAAGGCCTTTGTCTCCAACCACCAACAAACTAGGGTAAATTCTGTCAACAACCTGAGGGAGTATGGAAGCAGAAATTTCCCCAAACCACTGATGAGACTGTTTCTGCTCAGTACCATGGTTTCAGGCAGGTGAGATCTGAAACAGAGAACCCAGATAAACTATGTCCAGATGCATGGTCTATGGAAATTGTGAGATAGTAAATGTGTGTGGTTTTAAGCTTCCTAAATTGACACAGCAATAGAAAATTGATACAGGTACAGGCCTTGTGGGGCATTATAACGAATTTGTGTGTCACTGCTTTACTCAGAGTATGATGGAAATATTGGAAGTTTCAGAGCACTGATGTGTCATGATCTGACCTGCATGTTGAAAGGATTACCCTGGCTGTTGTGTTGGAAAAAGACGGTAGAGGAAGGGGCAAGGGTAGAGATGGAGCAATTTAGAAGATATTGCAATAATCTAAGCATGAGATTCTGCTGGTTTAGGCTTGAGTGGTAGCATTGGAGGTGATGTAAAGTGTTTTGATTATAAATTGGTTTTTGAAAGTAGAGCTGTTGGTTTTAGATACATGATTATGAAAGAAGAATCAGGAATGCTTCCAAGGTTTTTGACCTGAACAATTACAGGTTTCAATTACCATTGGATATGATAGATAATCTTAAAAATTATATCAATCATCTATTCCCTAAAAGCGAGTAGTATGAAATCCATAAATAAACAGCTAATATCTCTCCTTTCCAATGTTCCAGTTCTTTCATAAGAGAAAATATTGTGGGAATAAGATTGAAAATAGTCCAAGAGGTTATTGAAGTGCTCCAGTTCTCAGCCTCATTTGTTACTGTTTACCTAACACTCAGTATCTGTAAGTTGCATCAGGAGCCTAAATATCCAAGGCTCCTTACCTATGTTACCTAGTCTTGCACACTGCTAAGTAAAACTGGTAGATTGTAATACAAATCAAGAAATGTCATAGCTGTTACTCAATTTTTATCAAGTGATTATTTTATGTTTGATATAAACCTCCCTGCTTCAGTCTCTCTAAAAAAAACAAACAAAAAGAAACTTATATCAAAAAGTTAATATGCATTCTTACAGCTTATTAAAACAATTAGGTGTTTATCAAGGGTTTTAATAATCAAAACAATACAATAAAATTTCTGCAGACAGGAAAGGCTTGATATTAGGTATTCTGCAGACTCTTATAATAGAACATAAACAGTAACAAGAATTCAAATCACTATACCTATTTCTAACATGAAAAAATATAATTTTTGCCACTGAAAACATAAAATTCTTGTGTGAATTCAGATACTTTCTCAAGAATACCTGAAAGACATTGAATTAGTGTAGTTTTTACATCTGTGTATAGATACCACCACTTAATGACATCCATAACAATGATGGATTTTATTCAGACAAGATTCAAATTTAAGAGAAACAATGAAGAAAACTGCTTTCAAACTTTGCAAGAAAAATGGCTAATTACAACCAACAAGAATTATATCTGATAAATCAAGGACATTCTCTTATCAAGGGATTAAAAATTGCCATAATCATTTTAATGTGTTATTTATTCTACTTACCAAACACCAAATTCCTCACTCAAAGTAGTATGTTTTAAAAATTCTGATATTTTTCCTTGGATTGTAGGTAATTTTTTAAGCATAATGAAATATTTTGTGGAAAGTTTCACTATGAAAAATAAATATAAAGTCTTTTTTTAACAAATACACTCATTGTAGATATACTCAAAATATAAATTATGGGTGACACTAAATAAAGAGAAGCTATATTTTTATTGGTTTACATTAATGCAAATCCATTATTACTTTATAAAATTCTAAGCTTAAAGCTGATATAACCATTGGGTCATATCTTCATGTATGAGAATAGCATTTTGTTACTAGTTTTTACTGAAACAAATCTCCAAACAACTTTGTATATAATTAGAGATCCCTGAAACAAGTATGATGTTTAAGTTCAGGGAATTTCCTCAACATGACAGATTCTCCATATTTCCTATAATTTTCAAGATGAAAATGCAGATTTTATTGTTACAGCTGCTTCTGCTGCAGCTGCAGCCAGTTTTGTATATATTGTAGAGAAATAGAAGAATATTCTCCAGTCATAGTTCAAAAAGGAGCTCCTATAGTGCTAGGGGAAAAAAAAAAGAAAGAAAAGAAAAAAAGATGGGATACACTGTCTTCCTGTAAAATCTCTCATTTATCCATTGAAGAAATGGACACCAACATGAATCTGCTAATGAATATACCTATACAATATGTTTTGGGTGACATAATGAGGGTGATTACATCTGGAAGGTTGAATTAAAAGAGAGGTGAGTTAGAAAACTATTTAATTCATCCTGAAGAGCTCAGGATGACTCTTGAGTATGTGAGGTCTGGGCTTAGTAGTGAAGGATAAGTATGAGCTATTTGATTAGCTATCTAGGAAGGAGGGAAAGAAAGAATAATGGAATGGAGATCAGAAACAACCCAGAGTTTGTGGTGATATATAAGCAAGTCTTTGTGTTAGCAAATATAATGTAAAGTACAACATGTGGAAGTGAGAGAAGACTGAAGAAGTAAAACAATGTTCCTATAATAAAGAATCTTACTTGCCATTATAAGAATTTGAATTTCAGAAAGAAATAAGAGACTGAAACATTTTAAGCAAGAATGAGATGCTTTTATTTTAGTTAGAAGACAGATTTTAAAGGGTTAAATCTTTTTTTTCGTTATTATATTCTTTTTTTTAATGTTTCAAGTTTTTGTTTACATTCTAGTTAGTTAACATGGTATAATATTAGTTTCAGGAGTAGAATTTAGTGCTTCATCACTTACATATCACACCCAGTGCTCATCACAACCGGTGCCCTCCTTAACCCATCACCCATTTAGCCCATCCCCAACCCACCACACCTCCAGCAACCCTCAGTTTGTTTTCTGTAGTTCAGAGTCTCTTTTATGGCTTACCTCCCTCTTTCTCTTTTTTTTTCTTCCTCTTGTGTTTATCTGTTTTGTTTCTTAAATTCTACATATGCATGGAATCATATGACATTTGTCTTTCTCTGACTGACTTATTTCACTTAGCCTAATACAATCTAGCTCCATCAATGTCCTTGCAAATAGCAAGATTTCATTCTTTTTGATGGCTGAGTAATAGTCCATTGTATATATCTACCACATTTTCTTTATCCATTCATGGAATGCATGGACATTGGGGCTCTTTCCATAGTTTGGCTATTGTTGATAATGCCACTATAAACATTGGAGCGCATGTTCCCCATTTGAATCTGTATTTTTGTATCCTTTGGGTAAATACCCATTGGCAAATTGCTAGGTCATAGGGTAATTCTTTTTCTTTTAACTTTTGAGGAATCTCCATAGTGTTTTTCAGAGTGGCTGCCCCAGTTTGCATTTCCACCAACAGTGTAAGAGAAGGTTCCCCTTTCTCTGCATCCTCCTCAACATGAGTTGTTTCCTGTATTGTTAATTTTAGACACTCTGACAGGGGTGAGGTGGTATCTCATTGTGGTTTTGGTTTGTGTTACCCAGAAGATGAGTGATTTGAGCATGTTTTCATGTATGTGTTGGCCATCTGTATGTCTTCTTAGGAAAAATTTCTATTCATGTCTTCTACCCATTTCTTAAGTAGATTAATTTTGGGGTGTTGAGCTTTAGAAGTTCTTTATAGATTTTAGATACTAGCTCTTTATCTGATATGTCATTTCAAATATCTTCTCCCATTCCAAAGGTTGCCTTTTAGTTTTGTTATTTCTTTCATTGTGCAGAAGTTTCTTATCTTGATGAAATCCCAATAGTTCATGTTTGCTTTTGTTTCCCTTGTCTCTAAAGACATATTTAGTAAAATGTTTCTATGGCCAAGGTCAAAGATTGTATTCTCCTCTAGGATTTTGATGGTTTCCTGTCTCACATTTAGGTCTTTCATCCATTTTGAATTTATTTTTTTATATGCTGTAAAAAAGTGGTCCAGTTTCATTCTTCTGCATGTTGCTGTCCAGTTTTATCAATGCCAGTTTTTGGAGACTGTCTTTTTTTTCCATTGGATATTCTTTCATGATTTGTCAAACATTAGTTTACCATATAGTAGTGCATCTATTCTGTTTCACTGATCTATGTTTCTGTTTTTGTGCCAGTACCGTAATGTCTTCATTACTACAGCTTTGTAATACAGCTTGATGTCTGGAATTGTGATGCCTCCAGGCTTGCTTTTCCTTTTCAAGACTGCTTTGGCTATTCTGGGTCTTTTATGATTCTATACAAATTTTAGGATTATTTGTTCTAGCTATATGAAAACTGCTCGTGTTATTTTTATAGGGATTGCATTAAATGTGTAGATTGCCTTGGGGAGTATGAACATTTTAACAATATTTGTTCCAATCCATGAGCATGAAATGTGTTCCATTTCTTTGTGTCATCTTCAGTTTCTTTCATACGTGTTGTATAGTTTTCAGAGTACAGATCTTCCACCTCTTTGGGTAGGTAGATTTATTCCTAGGTATCTTACAATTTTTTATGCAATTGTAAATTAGATCATTTCCTTGATTTCTATTTCTTTCATTTTTTTCAGTTTATTTATTATTGTGAGTGAGTGTGTGTGTGTGTGTGTGTGTGTGTGTGTGTTTATGTGTGAACAGGAGAACGGTGGAGAGAGAGAGGGAGAGAGAGTATCACAAGCAGGCTCTGCACTGTCAGAGCGGAGCCTGATGCAGGGCTGCATCCCGCAAACCACAAGATCATGGCCTGAGCAGAGATCAAGAGTTGGATGCTTAACTGCCTGAGCCAGTCAGGCATTCCTTGGATTTCTCTTTCTGCCGCTTCATTACAGGTTTATAGAAATGCAAAAGATTTCTGTATGTTGATTTTATGTCCTATGACTTTAATGAATTCATGTATAAGTTGTAGCATTTTTTTTTTTGGTGTAGTCTTTTGGATTTTCTACATAGAGTATCATGTTATTTGTGAAAAGAGAAAGTGTGGATTCTTGCTTATTTGAATGGCTTTTATTCTTTTGTTGTCTGATTGCTGAAGCCCAGACTTCCAGTACTATGTTAAATAGCAATGGTGAGAGTGGACATCCTTGTCTTGTTTCTGACTGTAGAGGAAAAGCTCTCCATTTTTCCCCACCGAGGATGATATTAGTTTGTGGGCCTTTTGTATATTACATTTATGTATTTAGGTATGTTCCCTCTATCCCTACTTCATTGATGGCTTTTATGAAGAAAGGACTTTGTCAAATGCTTTTTCTGCATTTAGTGAAGAGATCATATGACTCTTATCCTTTTTTTAAAAAAAAATTAATGTGGTATAATATGTTGATTGACTTATGAGTGTTAAAACACCATTGCAGTCCAGGAATAAATCTTAAAGGGTTACATCTAAAGAAAAGAAGATTAGTGATAAAAATGCATTATTAACCAGGACAGTAATATTACCAGTCAAGGGGCACAATAGATATGAAAAATAGTTCTATAAAATTTATATAGAGGAGGAGTGGTAGAGCAGGGAGATATGTTGGAGATATTAGTTTGGGAATCATCTCCATTTACATAAGTGGGATGAGAAATGTCATAGAATAACCTTAGGAAAATATACACAAGAGCAATAGGGCAATAAAAAAAAATATTGGGCAATATTAGTATTTAAAAGACAGGGAGAAGAAGTAGTATGAGCAAGGGAGAAGTAGAACAAGAAGACCGAGAAAAAGAATGAAGATAATGTGAAATTATGGACTCCGAGAGATCATTGGCTTATGAAGGAGTGAAGGGTACAGTGTCAAATGGAAGAGGAATCCAGTAAGATAAAGGCTGACGTTACTTGTCATTGGAAAATATGAATCTTTGTAATTTTGGTGAGCAAAATTTCATGTTAGTGAGGAAAAGATTCTAATGTTAGTGTTTTATGGAATATATCGAATTATTAGGGTGAGAATAACATTTATCATCTAAATCAGAACATTAAAAAATTTTTTTTAACGTTTATTTATTTTTGGGACAGAGAGACAGAGCGTGAGTGGGGGAGGGGCAGAGAGAGAGGGAGACACAGACCCGGAAGCAGGCTCCAGGCTCTGAGCCTTCAGCCCAGAGCCCGACGCGGGGCTCGAACTCACGGACCGCGAGATCGTGACCTGAGCCGAAGTCGGATGCTTAACTGACTGTAAATCAGAACATTTTAAAAGTGATACAAGGGCTGGCAACAACTTCAGCAGGCAAACAGATGTAATTACAACTATCTTAGCCAACCCAAAGCATATGGTCACCCTAGAGATGAGAAAGTGTGGTCTACCCTGTTGAAAGGGTAGATAATGCAGAAAGGAGAGAGAATAGATAGTAGGAATACAGAGTCTGGAAAGGATTTTATATGATGAAAATAACTGGAACATGAAATAATATCTGGATTAAACATTAAAATATTAAAAAAGAAGAAATTCCCAATACTAGAGTTAAGTGATATGTAGTCACATAAATGTCTGAAGAAAGAAATGTGTGAAAATTCAGTCTGGCGGACAATAAGTAGAAATTGGAATATATTGGTAACAAATAACAGGGTTAATTTCTATTAACATCAAAGACAGGCAGGACTGTGGAATTCAGGAGTTGAGTGAAGTGAGAATCTACATAGGTAGATAACTTACTATTAACAAAAGTAAATTCTATGCCAACATTATGCTGGATACTATCGAGTTTTATTGATTTAAACGTTTTCTACATTGAGAAAAGGCAAGCTTATCAAATCAGAGTCTCTGGTAGTAGAGAACACGCATAAATTCAGTTACCAAAAGTTGTATGAGGGCCCAGGACACAAAAAAAGGTAAAAACAAAGTTAATGGAATGACAGCATATTACAACAGTGCAAATCACAAGATAGGTTTTTTTGCAGACTCATGGATATGTGTCACATGTATACATCATGACATTTTGCATTTTATATTTTCAGCACACATAGTGCTCTACATAATTATCATTTATTATTAGAATATATCAGTATCCAGAGATTCCAATGACTTCTTTCTTTCTTTCTTTCTTCTTTCTTTCTTTCTTTCTTTCTTTCTTTCTTTCTTTCTTTCATGTTTATTTTTAAGAGAGAGAGAGAGTGAGAGTATGAGTGGGGGAAGGGCAGAGAGAGAGGGAGACAGAATCCAAAGCAGGATCCAGGCTCTGAGCTACCAGCACAGAGCTTGATGCGGGGCTCGAACCTATGAACTGTGAGATCCTGACCTGAGCTTAAGTTGGACGCTTAACTGACCGATCCACCCAGGCACCCCCAGAGATTCTAATTATTTAATATTTCCTATGTTTTATCAGAATAGCATGGAGCTGTAGAATTTGATTTTACAGATGCATATTTTTAGTGATTTCTAGGGAAAAAATATTTATTTGCTTAGTCACTTTTTGACTCATCTTTTGACATAAGCAAATACAAACACATGAAGGAATGCTGACAATCATAAGCTTGTTTACTACTCTGAGGTAGTGTGTGTATGGTGTATATGTTTGTGTGTCATGCTGTGCAATTCCTCTATAATTATATAAAAACCATTCTTTATCTCTATGATATATTCTTATGTACAAAATCACTCTGCAATATCTTATTTAGATTATTTTTAAAAATAAACTTTTTAATTTATAACATTCAAACATAATTATTTTAACTAACACTTCAATGCTTTAAGAGTGGAATGAAAGCTTACATTGTTTTAATGACTGCAAGGCATGTGAGACTTTACAATGTTTCTATATGAGAGGAAAAGAAAATCTTGGCAGAATAATATATTTTAGTGATTATCATTTTGTAATACAAGAGAATGATACTTTATAATTCATTTACCCTTAGATACCACTAGATATTTTATTATATGGAAGTTCTTCTTCAGCAGACATAAATATCCTTTGGATAAAATGTCTTAAAAGTGTAGCAAAAGTATTAAGTAATGACTAATGGTATTCATACCTATGAGTTTATTTTCAATAGTAATAATAATGATAATAATAATAGTAAAAATAGCAACTGATATGTTTTATTGTCTAACATATGCCATACATTGGACTCAGAAATTTATGTCTTATGTTATCAACCACTTCAAAATACTGATGTGTAATTCATTTCATTTACTAGTGAAGAAATAGAAGTTAACAAGATTGAGTAAATTGCTCAAGGTCATAAGTAATGGCAGTCAGATGGGGTTTCACCTTCTATCTGATATCAAAGTCTGAGCCTCAAGCATTGCAGTATACTACCAGCTTTTTTCCCTAAAACATAATTTGTGTTGTTTGAGTTTTTATGTTTTTCATTTTGTCTTCATCTCAACTGCCTTGTCTGTGTCCATAGTTCTGATTCAAACCACCTTGTGCTCTTACATTGCCTAACTGTAAATCTTAACACTGCTGAAATACCTTTTGCATCATTGCGGAGTGGCTGGCTATCTTTAAATGGCAGCTAGTCTTATAGCTAGAATGACTTTTTCCCCACAAACACAAACTCTTTATAAAAAGAAGCAAAAAAAAAAAAGAAGAAGAAAAAAAAAGGAAAAAAGAAAAGAAAAAGATTCTTAGGTATCTAAGTGAAAGAGAAAAATTTGTGTGAACTGTCAGAAAAGTTATTTGGTTGTTTTTGTTTTTGTTTCCTATGGGGCCTGCTCCACAAACCATGTACTTTTTCTTTGAAAAAGAATGTAAAAAGTCCCTTTTCTTTTCAGAAAACTTTTTAAATTGGCAAACAGCTGTTTGGAATGCCAGGCACATTCTGGACATTCTGCATTGACATGAGTTTGGTGTCTGTTTAGTGAAGAAACAATAATTTATGTTTTCTTTCTTTTTTTTAATGTTTATTTATTTTTGAGGAAGAGAGGGAGAGGCAGTACGAGCGAGGGATGGACAGAGAGAGAGGAAGACACAGAATCCGAAGCAGACTCCAGGCTCTGAGCTGTCAGCACAGAGCCAGATGCGGGGCTTGAACCCACAAACCGTGAGGTCATGACCTGAGCCGAAGTCCGATGCTTATCCAACTGAGCCACCCAGGCGCCCCAATAATTTATGTAACCACAGAAACTAAACTCTTTTCCAAAAAAGTCTATCTTTGTTGCCAAATAGTTAGTTAACCCTGAAATCCCCAGCTTAACTCAAACTCCCAGAATTATGAACATACAATATTAATGTTGGACAATTGTTTCAATTATGTCTTTTTAGTTGAGATAGAAAGATAAGTAGACAGAGGGGCACCTGGGTGGCTCAATTGTACAAGTGTCGGACTTCGGCTCAGGTCATGATCTCATGGTTCGTGTGTTCAAGCCCTGAGTCGGGCTCTGTGCTGACAGCTCAGAGCCTGGAACCTGCTTTGGATTCTGTGTCTCCCTCTCTCTCTGCCCCCATTCACACTCTGTCTGTCTCTTTAAAAAATCAACATTAAAAAAAAAAACACTTTGTAAAAAAAATCAGCCCACAAAGAGAAATCACAAAGTTAAAAAGTAAATGAATGTCTGGAAGAACTATTTGAAAAAGATATAAAACAAAATATTTTAAAATCCAAAAAGAAAAGAATAAGTGAAAAAATATTGTCAAAATTTATTAACATGCAATTAATATGAAAAAGCTATAAATGCACAAGTGTATGAAAATATATTCATCTACATTAGTTATAAGAGAAGGTTAATTGTGGTGAATATATGTCACTACAATATGGGATGTATGACAGTGATATATGATATATGATAATATAATATGTGATAATGTGACAAATAAATATTTGATATTAATAAGTATATTTTTAAATTTTGATATATATGCATATAATATTTTATATAAAAATGCATAATATACTTTTAAAACATTTTGATAGTAGGTGCATATTAAATATATATTTTGTAAAACAATTTGATAACATATATACATTATATGTACACATAAAATATGTATTTTGAGGCAATTTTATAATAAATGGATATATATAGAGGGAATCATTTGATATAGATATTCCATTCCTTAATATAATCTATAGAAAATAAGTAAATGCATGGAAAACATTTATGAATTGAAGTATTTGAAGTTGGGGAAATTAGAACTGTTAAGTTGTCTATTTTCCTGGTGATTAACAATCTATGTATATGTTTATATGGCACTGTATCAAACATATAAAAGACTTTCAAGGCTATGGCCTTAGTACATATAAAAGGCATTTAGATGAGCTTTGGAATTTTTTCATAATACTTTAACAACGATGTAGTGTGAGTGTGTGTTTGCCAAGACTAAAACCAACAACACAAAAATCAACAGGGATTGGGGAGGACGCGGAGAAAAGGGAACTCCCTTGCACTATTGGTGGGAATGCAAACTGGTGCAGCCAATCTGGAATACAATATGGTGGTTCTTCAAAAAGTTAAAAATAGAACTACCCTACAACCCAGAAATTGTGCTATTAGGTATTTACCCAAAATATACAAAAATGCTGATTGAAAGAGGCACGTGCACCTCGATGTTTATAGCAGCATTACTTACAATAGCCAAATTATGGAAAACAGCCCAAGTGTCCATCCACTGATGAATGGATAGACACTTAACCGACTGAGTCACCCAGGTGTCCCAAATTTTTTATTTATGTAATACAAGTATTTAATTTTAAGAGTGTTTCTTGGCTTGGCTCTTAACTATGGAGAATGATGGTTACCAGAGGGGAGGGGGGGTGGGGGGATGGGTTGAATAAGTGATGGGGATTAAGGAGTGCACTTGTGATGAGCACTGGGAGTTGTACAGAAGTGTTGAATCACAGAAACTAATATTATACTGTATGTTAACTAACTAGAATTTAAATAAAAATCAACAAAAAAAGAAATGTATTTAATTTTATTCAGGTTGTGAAAAGGGTGTTAACATTTACTTTGTTCTAAATGTATACGACTTGTCTCAACATTTGTTCAAGTGTCTATGTTTTCTCTTATGGGTGAGAGGTTATATTAATATAAACTTAATGTTAATATATTATTCGGTCTCTGGGGATTATTTACTCTGTTCCATTGATTTTGTTCTTTATTTCTGTTGTAATGTCAAAGTCTTTTAATTCTATGATTTGACAAACTTTTAATTATTATTTCTTTATATTATGTTTTAACATATGGAAATGTCAACTACCCTTATGATTTTTGTTTTAACATTTTCTTGTCTGTTTTTATACCTTTACAGATCTTTGCTCCATGTATCCTCTAAACTTGATATTAGAGGTCATACTGGTCCAAGGTGCATTGCTTTTATTATGTTTTGATCTTCTGGAAATCTATTTGCAAAATGTGGTCCAAAATTTTTAATAAGTATAATACTTAAATAATTCAAAGAAATTGAATTTTAGTTCAATGGAAATCAACTATCTGCTAACCAGTTAGATCTTTGTTTTTATCCAAAATTCTTATGTAGAAATCCTAACCCTTAGTACCTCAGAATGTGGCTGTATTTGCAAACAGGGTCTTTAAAAAGGCAAGAGAGTGGAGCCCTTGAGTGGCTCAGTCAGTTAAGTGTTGGACTCTTGATTTCGGCTCAGGTTGTGGGACCTAATTGTGGGATCAGACCCTGTGTTATGTTCTATGCTGACAGTGAGGACTCTGCTTGGGATTCTTTCTTTCTCACTCTCTCTCTCTCTGTCTCTCTCTGTGCCTCTCCCTCGTGCCTGTGAATGCATATGTGCACTAGTGCTCTCTCTCTCTCTCTCTCTCTCTCTCAAAATAAATAAGTATTAAAAAGAAAAGGCAAGAAAGTTAAACTGAAGACATATGTACTAATCTGAGGTGTACTTATATGAAAAAGAGATTAGGGCATGAACATAAACAGATGGAAGACCACGAAAAAACACAGGGAGAAGATAGCCATCTATAAGCCAAGGAGAAAGACCTCAGAAGAAACCAGCCCTATCCACACCTTGATTTCAGACTTCTAGTCTATAGAATTGTGGCAAACTACACTTCTGTTGTTTAAGCCATCCAGTCTGCAGTGTTTTATTATGGCAGCCTTAGTGAACTAATATACTAGGAATTCTTTCCTCACATCATATTAGATTTCTTAGGTCTTCATCTGTTAAGTAAGAAAACTAGGCTGCAGAGGTTCTATTTTTTTCTAATGTCAGCATATTATTTTATATTCTATTTAAATTTTCTTTATCATTGGTAGTAAAATAAATATCCATTTAATAAATCTCAAACTTTATTATCTTAATCACTATGCTTATTTAAAGGGCCCATATTGAATGTTTGCTGTGTGTCATAAAAAAAAAAATACCAAAACTACTCAGAAGGGTATGATATACCATCTGACCCTAATAAACTCAAGTAAATGTGAGTGGGAGGGAGGACCAGAGATGTAAAGGGACAATTACTCTACAAAGCAATTTTGGTAGAAATGGATAAACAAATAGATAAGAGTAAATAGACAAGAGAAAAGGATTATTAGAGAACAAGCAGGACAGTGAGTGTCTTATGCTTTGGAACTGGAGAAGCAATTGATATTGCTTCATGAAGTGCATGAAAATGTAACATATTTGGTGAGAAAATTCAAGAAGCTGTAGGTAGAGTGTGTTGAAGGTGTTAGAAAAAAAATGAGTAGCTGAAATAACATCCTCAGCCTTACTTAGTATATTATATGAAATTCTTTCAGTGGTCATGTCCTTTGCAAAATATAAGAATGTTTAATTCACTAAAAATTAATTTGAAGTTATTTACAATTTACTCATTGTTTGCTTTATCCTGACTGAAGGGTATTAACATCATCCTTTCAAACAAGTTTTACCTGCAGTTGCTTTATTTGATTAGTATATTGTTGCCAATGACTATTACTATCAAAATTTGAGACCATCTTTCACATTCTGAGCTGATTTTAATGTTTTATTTTATGTAACACTACTCTATGGCAAATGTTTTACAAATATATTATTTTCAGTATGTAACCCAATCATGAGAAGTCAATGTTAATAATGTGATCAAGTTCACAGAAGTAGCTCCCCTAAAGTTATACACCATCCAAGTATCTCAACTGGGCTTTGAACACAAACTGTACTTTTTCTACTGTATCATTGTGTTTTCCTTTTTTTTGCAATATGGTAAGGAAAGGCAGAGTCTTTTATTATTTCAATTAGCCCCCTGAATGAAGACCTATCTACATGTTTCCTTTAGGTGTGTACTCTACCCCAATACACTGTCAAAATAAAATTTATATTTAAATTAATATTTCTATAAATAAATATGATTTTAGAATGTAGCGATCCCCTGGAAACTTTGTTATAGCTAACTGAATAACAGAAAATACTGAAAAACAGACTAAATAATTATCTAAATAAATAATAGGAAACAATTGTGTAAATAGAATTTTATATTTTATTTGATTTTTAAATTTATTATTGGAGTATAATTAGAATTTGATTTTTGGGGCGCCTGGGTGGCGCAGTAGGTTAAGCGTCCGACTTCAGCCAGGTCACGATCTCGTGGTCCGTGAGTTCGAGCCCCGCGTTGGGCTCTGGGCTGATGGCTCAGAGCCTGGAGCCTGTTTCCGACTCTGTGTCTCCCTCTCTCTCTGCCCCTCCCCCGTTCATGCTCTGTCTCTCTCTGTCCCAAAAATAAATAAACGTTGAAAAAAAAAATTAAAAAAAAAAAAAGAATTTGATTTTGATTGTATTCCTCTAGACATTTAATGCTTTATACAGTGAAGGATTTTAGCCATAAGAAGTAGACAAAATGATAGAACAGGAATAAACATTAGAAATCATCCAGGTAGGGGAACCTGGGTGGTTCTGTCTGTTAAGTGTCCAATTCTTTATTTCAGCTCAGGTCATGATCTTACAGTTTGCCTGATAGAGCCCCACATCGGGCTGTGTACTGACAGGGTGGAGCCTGCTTGGGATTCTTTCTCTCCCTCTCTCTCTCTCTGCCTTTCCACTGTTCAGACTCTCTCTCTCTCTCAAAATAAATAAATAAACCTTGGAAAAAAGAAATCATCCAGTTTTGTCTCTTTAATTTATAAATGAAAAAAAAACATTAAAAAGGAGGTCAAAAGTTAAATTATTTACATAGCTCAAAAAGTCTATTAAAATGCATGGCTAATTATTTCTTAGAAATTCTGTCTTCTGTCTCCTATTCTAGAGCTCTTCTCATCACATACTACTGATGGTAGTTTCAAAAAACACAACTAGAAAAGTTGGAATGACAAATACAAGATTTTGTTTAAATAGAAAAAAGAGAAATAAGATCAAACATAGAAGAAAATTGAAATCTGTCACTAACATACATCAAAACATGATTATTTGGAGTAGGCAGACTACCATATGGCAGATTTTTAATAAATGTTTAATCAGAGAAAGAATTGTAACAATAGGGGAAACAAATAACAACAATGAAAGCAGTCTGCTACTGACTGCTTGATTCATCTACCCTAAAATTAAAATTAAGGGGAGTCCACTTTTGGTAAATGGTTATTAAAATACTTTATTCCAATATATCATTGCAGCTTCCTAAAATATATATATTCTGAGGGGCACCTGGGTGGCTCAGTCAGTTAAGCGTCCAAATTTGGCTCAGGTTGTGATCTCATGAGTTCAAGCCCTGAATCGGCTCTCTGATGTCAACACAGAGCCTGCTTCAGATCCTCTGCACCAGCCCCTGCCATACACTCACTTGCACTCTCTCTCACAAAAATAAAATCAACATTAACAAAATTAAAAAATATATTTGATTTGAAAATCATCTCCTTATAGAATGGCAAATGCCTACACCATTTGGTTTTTCTTCTTTGTCTCAGTTTTCCTCATGGGGAATGTATGGATTTAACATTGCTGACCCATCTCCCATGGATATTTGTGTTGGAGGCAGTTGGGAGGAAGGTGCAGTTAGTACAGCACATGTCACAACAGAAAAACATCACTTGGAAATTAAACAGCTGTTAGCGCTGAAAGGACACGGCACCAAGGCTGAAGCCATAGACAAAATAAAGAGTGAAGGGATAAGGGAGTGAGGTGGATGAGGTGTCGTGGGACAGAGCATAGGACCCTGGATGATAAAAAGAAATAAACACTGAAAGTCATAGGGTGTGGTATAGACATAGATTCTAATGGCTAATTTTTCTACCTGAATGGCCCGTTTTTTTCCAAAGCAAAATTCAAAGAATTTTAGAATGAATACTCATTTACTCACTATAGAGATTGTATTCTTAATACTTTGCTGAAATTGGTTTCCTCATATAGATCCAAATGTTTATCTTGCTATCCATCCATCCACCCCTTTCATTTTTGATATGTCACTTAAGTAACTTGTGGATATCCGTACACTTCACCTTAAATAGCTGCATTCTTTTTTTGAAAAGCCAGGTTTGCATTCCTGTGGAGAAATCTTTGCTACATTTGAATGTAAAGTTCTTTGACTATTTGAGTTTCTGACATTTTACAGAAATATAGGGCAAAATACTTAGCTATGAGATATATGTTTCTTGAAGAATTTCATGAGCATACTGAAAAACTATTATTTTTACCTAGCGTCAACTATTTGGGCATCTTAGCAATTAAAAGTATGCATAGTGCTGAAAGTTTAATAAAAATCACTTTATTAACATCAAAAATGAGGTGCAATAATAATTTTATCAACCTATTAAGTTTCTAAGTGATTTTGCATCAATTTGCCTATTCCCCCCCAAATCTCTATGAATACAGTTTGGCAGAAAACTCAATTCAGTTTTACATATGAGAAAATTAAGACAAAGAGAGGTGTCATATAATTATATCCCTCAATAGTTACAGAATCCAAGACATTGGACTAGAACCTAAGTTTTATAGAGTTGAAACTTGGAAATTATTCACTACATGTAAGGCAGACAGAATAAATTGTGAATATAAAAACATATACAGTAATAAACATCTAACCATAATAAAGCATTGCTCTTATAGAAACCAAATAATCCTTAGAAGAAGACAGGTTTCAAAACATTTTAAAACTTTTCTATGAGAAAATGCTATAAGCATTACACACATTCTTTTCTGAGTGTTAGTTATATGAATACAAGTTATATTTTTTCATTAGCGTATATATTTCCCCAAAGTGAGGGAAATGAAGGGAACTACTTAATTGTTATGGGTGACTGGCTTTTAATAAATGGCTAGTATATATTACATTAATTGCAACTAAACTGAAAACAAGTATAATTATTTATATATTCTCATATATGTAGTCTTTCAAAGAGGTTACATAATATGGCCAAAATTATGTATGTACTAAAATATGAAGTTATAATTTATATAGATTGTTGTCTAACCCCATAGTACCAAAATTTGTTATGTCTTGATATTTTTCCTATGATTTCTTCAGTCTAGGTCCATGTATTTTTTTGTTTTGTACTGCTTTAATTTTCCTATGCATCTTAGTGCCTCTAAGACTTCTTGTAATTAAATTTTGATTCTTCTGCTTGATAGTTCTGGGATTTTAAACATAATTACTTGAATTTCCTCATCCTCAGTTCAATATCTGAAAAAAACAGGGATGATTATATGCATGCCAAATGATTATGGTAGGAATTCAATGAGATAATTATGTCCAAGTTCTGATGCTCATCTTGCTTTTACTGCAGCTCACATATCTATTGAAGAACCTCATTAAGACATATTCAGAAACTTTCTATGGATATTTCATGTTTGATCTACTATTTTCATGTGTTTCATAACTGACATTTTCCTAAAGTGGGAGTCTTAAAAACAGCTCTGTACACTTAAAAGATTATTTGCATCATTACTAATTTATTAATATTAAAGAATACAATGGCAATATTTATGGATTAGTAATGTCAATATTTATTTATTCAGCCATGCAGCTATGATGTAATTATCAACAGCAACACTCTGTTTATGTGTGTTATTGTGCATCTTAGGAAGATTATGAGGGTGCTTCCATACAATACTCTTACTCTTTACTGAGCCCATCTATAAACTTTAGTAACCTAGTATTTAAAATAATATTTCAAACTCCTAAATGTTTAAATTCTATTGCTATGCTAACTAGAATAGCATGTTGTCAAATATTCCTTCTTTGATATGATATTCTTTTATAATAACATCATATTCCAATTTTGGATCATACCCCCCCCAACTCATTATATCTAGTATATGTTTTTATGTTTCTGGAGTAAAATAACAAACAGCTATCAATATAAAGTTAAATTAACACCTTTATATAAAGTAGCTATTTATTCCAAATACATAGCAAGTGGCCTATATAGTAGAATGATAGAATGAAAGCTTCTCTCTTTATTATATATAAAAAATATATAATATCAACTTCCCATGGAATTCCTTAAATTTAAACTAGTTTCCACATAAAATTCCTTAAATTATTCACTTCTTTGTATAAATAACTTAATCTATACTACATGTAGATGAGAAAAGTAATACATTAATTCATAAATAGTTATCAATATTTTACCTTAAAAATAAGATTAGCACTTTCAAAGAGAAACATTATTTACATTGCTATAATACTGTATGTATGCATCCCTCCATTTTTCCAATCACCATTTTACAAAGAAAATATTTATGAATATACATGTATATTCAAATGATTATGTGGAAACTTAAGAACAGGAGCCATGAGTAGAGCAATTTTTGAAAAAAATTATTATTGATGTGTAGTTTACCTATACTGTTACATTAGTTCCAGGTACACAACATAGTGATTTGACAATTTTATACATTATGCAAAGCTCACCATGATATGTGTAAGAACCATGTGTCACCGTGCTTTTCATCTCCACGACTCATTGATTGATTGATTTTATGTAGGGTCCACACCCAACATGGAGCTTGAACTCACCCTGAGATCAAGGTGTATGCTTTACAGGCTGAGCCACCTAGGCACCACTCCATTTCTTATTTCTTTTATAATTGGAAATTTGGACCTCTTAATCCCCTTCACCTATTTTACCCCTCTGTCATCCCTGCTTCCTCTGACAACCATCAGTTTTTTCTCTGTATTTATGAGTTTCCTTCTGCTTTGTTTGCTCATTTGTTTTTGTTTTGTTTTGTTTTTAGCTTCCACGTATAAGTGATATGGTATTTGCTTTTTTCTCTCTGACTTATTTTACTTAGCACAATATCCTATAGGTCAATCCATGTGGTCACAAAGAGCTGGCCATTTTTGAATATTCAGTGCCTAGCATTTTGTCTCAGACATAATGAAACCTCACTCAATAACTGATGACATGAATGGGAATGAGAGGGTGGGAAACAAAATAGGTTGCTCTTGTACTGAAGATGGAGACAAAGGGGAACCCCAGATAGGGTAATGAGATCAAAGTAGGTAATCCTATGTAAGCATTAAGGAGTATGGAGTTTGGAATGAGGCATGACATTTCTCAAATTTTCCTTGCTCTTACACATACACAGTTAGCAACAGAATTTATAGCCGTAAAAAGGGACAATGCATTCTGTCATCTCCTTGAATGCCATTGTACTTTTAGTGAAAAAAACTGTCAACAATTTAAAAATCCCTGTAAACTCAAGCAAAAGTTATTCAATACCTTTTCAGCCTGAGCTTAATCATTTGTAAAAAGCTTGATGTTCATAATAACACCTATAAAATGAAAGCGTGTATTTTAGAGGAGACTTTAGGTTTCAATGTGTTTGTTTATCTCCCTATCTCCATGATGTAAACACAACCTGTTTTTAAGATGTCAAAAACCTATAATGATCAACAGCACTATGTGCATTAAAACACTTAGTTTCTACAGATCTTAAATAATATATTGCTACAAGGCAGAGTGTTCGTGCTATAGAATTTCATTAGCTGTATTACATTTATCTAATATATGTCTTTACAAATACATTTTAACATTGATTTAGCCATGTAATAAATTTTCCTTTGCTTTCAACACAAGGATATTTTTATATGAAGCAATTTAAGTAAATATGTTATTCTTGTGAGTGTGATTGTCTATGCAAGTATAATTCCAATGTAAATTTTGCTCTTTTTTTTTGGTTTTAGGATACTGAATACTTATAAATATTTTGATAGATATTACTAAAATCATAAGACCATAAAATTGGGTTGAACCTATGAAGAAATGTCATTGTGGGGAAAATACTTGTGGCAGAGAGTCTTATATCCCTTTGCCAAATGTTTTAGGCATTTAATTTTCATCTAAAATATACTAGTGGTACCCAAATAGCTTGGGAACAATTTAGTCTGCATTCTGGGAACATTAGAGAGAGTAAAACTCTTAACTTTCTACAAACTCTCTTTACTAGCTGCATATATATTGGGGAAAAAAAAAACTAGCTGAGAAATAAGTTCACCAAGTCAAGAAAGGGAAAAAAGCAAGTCTCAGTCTATCTTCCCCTCTAAGCAACAACAGTGACTCAGTCTCCCCAATAGCAACTGAAGGTCTACCTTGAAGCAAGATCACTGGGATTGGCTAATGTCGATTGGTCAAGCAAGGACATAGACAACATACACAGTACAAATATACATGCACATAACAGGCAAAATACATTTCCATTTTACATGTATGTATATTTATATGTATATACATATATACATATACCCATATATATTACTGTAAATATGTACTGTGTATACAGTTCAGTTGAATTTAGTTGTTCAACCAAAAAAATTAATATATTCATTAAAGAATTAATAAATTGTGGAGGATAAGCTTAGGAATCCCCCGGGCTTACACCAATGGGTTAACAAGGCATAAAGGAATACAAAGTCATAAAATGCTTGTACTCAAGTTTGGGTAAATCAGATTGGCACTCCAAGAATACAGGGGTGCAAAGACAACCTGAGAATAGGGAGGCACAAAGGTGCCATGAATAGGGAGGTGCAAAGGGTACCCCAAAATAGGGAGGGGGTGCAGAGCCTCCAAAAATAGAGAGAGAGAGGCAAAGGCCTGAAATAGAATTGGCGCAAAGATGCCCACTACATAGGAAAAACAAGATTAGATATTCAGGGTGAAAGCACCCCAAGTTTAGTACTATAGCAGAAAGCTGCTTTCATAGGAGAATAGGGCCAGGTTAGGTAAATTGGTGAATTGGACTTTGGACCACTGCGCTGAAGGCAAAGCAGCCCAGAGGGAGATGGTTAACAAAAGAAAAGGTGCCTTGTTAACCCTGAGGTTATTCCCCCTGTCTGTCTCATCTCCTAGGCTGGCAAAGATAAACAGGCATGGTGCCTCCTGTCTCTTGTTAACAACTATCTACCCATCTGCCAGGCAGCTGGAATTTGCTTTATATTGACCTAAACCCCAACACTGTTATATCTTCAAAACCCCTTTTTCCCCCTCACGTCCCCAAGTTAATATTCACAGTTTCTTTTTCTCTTTGTACACCCCCATCACGTTTGCAAGCCTTCTGATCTGAATAAATATGGCGCAAAGACCCTTATTTGGGGCTATTGTCATTTTCCCGGACATTAGCCATCTCTCATTTTAATCTTGGGTCCGCTCTTTTGCTGGCCAAAAGAGAACTTTAGACTTAGAGTCTACGACAATAAATTGACTAAGAAAAGGCATGTTACTGAATATATGAATTCAGGTGCTTTTATGAGAAAACAGCAGACAATATCTAATGTGTGAAAGACAATGAGTATATTGAAACTACGTAAGTGCAGTTATAATGAAAAAATAAAAATCCCCAATCTTGTCCCACACTATTACCAACCAACCACCAACAACACTAGCAACAATGATCTTGTCACTGCTTGTCTCAATTATTTTTTCTTCTACTTAAAAATTTCAATTGACTTCTTGTTAAAATTGGAATATAATCCATATTTCTTCCATAGCTACTGCTCCCCTACTTGACCTGGTCTTTTTCGGTATCCCTGATTGCATCCTTTCTCCATGACCATACAGTTCCATCAATACTTACATTCTTTTGATTCCTAGAAAATCCTTTTCTCATTCTCTTGCCAGTTCTTTGTAAATTTTCTTTCATTTTCCTGGAATACATTTCTTATAGATAGGTCTTCAAACAACTGGCTCTTTCTCAATATCATATATATCAACGCAAGTATCATCTCCCAGAGAAACCTTTTCTGCCCTCCCAACCAGATAATATTCCATCCCTTGTCACTTATTACTTCATTACTTAGTTTATTTTCTTTCTTACTCTTATTGATTTCTTATATTCTAGGTTTATTTTTACCTTTCTTCAATAGACTGTAAGCTTTATGGATGCATAAACTTTCTTTAGCTTTTTCGTGTTTGAATTATCAAAACTTACACTAACATACCTAATGGGTACTCAATAAATCTATGTTTATCCATTCATTCAACACATATTTCTTTTTTTATTGAAGTATAATTAACATATAGTGTTATATTAGTTTCAGGTGTACAATATAATGATACAACAATTCTATACACTACTCAGTACTCATCACAGTAAGTGTACTCTTAATTCCCTTTATCTCTTTTACCCATCTGCCCATGTACTTCCTTTCCAGCAGTCACCAGTTTGTTCTATGAAGTGTTTTTTTCTCTCTCTCTCATTTATTTTTCACAGTTCTGGGGGCTGGGAGTTTCAAGATCAAGACATTGATCAGTTTAATGTCTGGTGAGGACTCACTTCCTAGTTTATAGATGGCCATCTTCTGACTGTGTCTTCACATGGTGCAAAGGATAAGGGAGCTCTCTGGAGTCTCTTTCAAAAGGGTACTAATTCCAAATTTTTCTAAAAGGCCCCACCTTCTACTACCATCACACTGGGGACTGGGTTTCAACAATGAATTTTAAGGGACACAAACATTCAATCTGTAGCATTGCTTTACATTTTAGCTTCTGGTTTTTAAAATTACTATAAATATTCTTGGAGTTTATTCTGGGATGTAATGAAATTACTATGAAACAATTTAGTATATTTGTATCCTACTTTTCTGGTTACTTAAGCAGGATGTTTGTCTTTTCTTTCCTTTGTTCATTTCTTTTGTTCCTTAAATTTCACATATGAGTGAAATCATATAGAATTTGTCTTTCTCTGTCTGATTTATATTACTTAGCATTAGAATATCTAGGTCCATCCATATTGTTGCAAGTGGCAATATATCATTCTTTTTTATGACTAATAGTTCATTGTACATATATATCATTCTTTACTCATTCACCTATCAGTAGATACTTGGGTTGCTTCTATATCTTGGCTATGGGGTACATATACAATAGTGGAATTATTGGATCATATGGTAATTCTATTTTTAACTTTCTGAAGAAATTCCATACTGTTTTCCACACTGTTTTGTGTGAGGGTTCTTTTTTCTCCACTCCTCTCCAACATTTGTTATTTCTTGTCTTTTTTATTCTAGCCATTCTGAGAGATGTAAGGTGATATCTTATTGTGGTTTGGATTTGCATTTCCCTTATGATGGGTGATGTTGAACATCTTTACATGTGTCTGTTGGCCATTTGAAAGTCTTTGGAGAAATATCAATCCAGGTCGTCTGCCCATTTTCTAATTGGATTATTTGGAGATTTTTGGTGTTGAATTGTATAAGTTCCTTATATATTTTGGATATTAACCCCTTATCAAATACATCATTGGCAAATATATTTGCCAATTAGTAGGTTGCCTTGTACTTTTATTGAAGGTTTCTATTGCTGTGCAAAAGCTTTTTATTGTAATGTAGTCCCAATAGTTTAATTTTGCTTTTGTTTCTCTTACTTTAGGAGGCATACTGACAAAAATGTTTCTACAGCTAATGTCAAAGAAATTACTGCTTATGTTTTCTTCTAGAAGTTTTATGGTTTCAGGTCTTACAAGTGAATCTCTAAATTCATTTTGAGTTAATTTTTGTGTATGGTTAAGGAAGTGGTTTAGTTTCATTCATTTCTACATAGGTGTTCAGTTTCTCCAGCACCATTTGTTGAAGAGAGTGTCTTTTTCCCTTTGTACATTCTTACCTCCTTTGTCATAGATTAATTGACCATAAACATGTAAGTTTAATTCTGGGTTCTCTGTGTCTATTTTTTGTTCCAGTACCATACCGTTTTGATTACTACAGCTTTGAAGTATATCTTGAAATCTAGGATTTTGATACCTCCAGCTTTGTGTTTTCTCAGGATTGCTTTGGCTATTTGAGGTCTTATGTAGTTCCCTAAAAATTTAGGGTTATGTTCTAGTTCTGTGTCAACACATATTTCTTAAAAGGCTACTATGTTCTAGGTACTTTTTTAAGTGCAGAAGATATAGTAGCTTAAAAACAGAAACTTAAAATAGTTTTAATAAAAAATTTGTTGAATCAGTGACTCTAGAAGGCATCAACAGGGTAGGACTAACAGTTTTGAGGCTGTGTAAATCATTAATTTTTAACTCTTGTAAGAGACAATATGATAGCCTTAGCTTTAGTAGTCCCTAGATTGGGATCAAACAGTCACAACCCAGGCAAAGACTTGGAAGACATCCTAATTTTTATCTACTATATTTTCCTTCTCATCAGGCACATATGAACATACATATATTATTTTTGTATACAGCCAAAGATATTCCTAAGATAACAACTATTCTAAAAAACAACAGCAAGTTTCTAGAATTTATTCATGTAGCATAATTGAAACTTTATACCCATTGAACAGTAATTCTATATCCCTGACCTCCAGTCCCTGGGAGGGGACTGTTTCTCTGTTTCTGTGAATTTAACTATTTTAGACACCTCACATAAATTGAATCATGCATTATTTGTTCTTCTGTGACTGGTTTATTATATTGAGGCTAATGTCTTTCAGGTTCATCTATGTGGTCACAGATGGCAAGATTTACTTTTTTTTTTTAAGTCTGAATAATGTTCCATTGTATTCTATCTGTATGCATATATCTGTATCTGTATTTTCTTTATCATCTTTCAGTGGACACTTGAATTATTTCCATATCTTGGCCACTGTGAATTATGTTGTAATGAACTTGAAAGTATAGATGTCTCTTTTGGATATTCATTTCATTTCCATTGTTGTATGTCCAGAATGGAGTTGCTAAATCATAATGTTGTACAACATAGTGCCTATTGTTAACAGTACAGTATAGTGCACTTCAAAATTTGTTAAGGGTGTAGATCTCATATTAACTGTTTTTACCACAAAACAAAATAAATAAAAATAAAACAAAATTTAAAGAGACACAAGGAAATTTAAATATATAAAATATAAATATAAATATATAAATATAAATAAATATAATAAATAATATATATAAATATTTGAAATATACATATATTTATATATATATTTACATATATTTCAATTACTTGGTGATGGTGATGATATCACAGGTATTTGTAGATGTCCAAACTCATCAAATTATACACATTAAATATTTGAATTTATTTGTCTATTAATTATACCTCAATAATACTGTTTAAAGAGCAGACAAAAATAAACGAAAACAATGCAATAGCAAGCAGAATCACCAGATCTCCAATTGGAGGTATATCAAATTACCTCAAGTCATTGCATCGAGATATGATGTGTTAGGGTTATTGTTGATAGTCCAGTATCCATGAATTTTGCCTGTTTCCCTTTCATCTTGGCCTACTTATTCTGTGACATGGTTAGTCTTTAAGCTATAGTCAGAGTTGTGAATTTAATATTACCATTTCATCTCATATACAATTTTCCAAGAGACAGAGTCATAGTTCAAAGTGAACATGAAGGAAAGTATATGGTCAAATGTCTTGAAGTTCAAACATATATTGTTAATTATAAGATGATTTAAAGTGTCAATGGGGAGTGAGGATGAAATCAACATCTTTTATTAGACAGCATCCCAACATCAAGTACTACCATGTGCTGGCTAAAGAGCTCAACTTTCCTTTTTAAGATGATTTCACATAACAAACTATCTTGAACTCACTGAAAAATTATAGAAAATAATATATAAATATAATATATACAAATATTTAAATAAATATAAATATATAAAGGTCACCTATATATCCTCCATAGAATTCAAATACATGTAAACTTGTGTGTGTGTTTGGCCATGTTTATTTCAGAGATTATCTTTTTCTTTAACAAATGCATCATAAATGTATCACTAAATTGTGACCCCATAACTTTCACCCTGATTCTACCTCAGTAACAGCCATTAGCTTGAATTTTCTGTGTAGCATTTTTATGCATACATTTGTATTTTTACATTAAATGTATTTATCTATAAACAACATAAAGTACCATTTTGCATATTTAGATATATAAAAGTGGGATATCTTATTTTACTGGTATATCTTATTTACTATCTTTTTTTATTTTTACTTTTTTGTTGTATCATGATTAGGTTTGAGATTTCTCTGCGTTAATGCAAATATATCTACTCTATTCAATTCAATTGATAATAATTATTCTGGTTAGGGAATTCTATTATTTTTACATCTTGGTATTATAAATAATACTACTGTAATAAAATTTCCTTGAGTATGACTTCTTGTGTTCAATGGCAAATATTTCCCTAGAATATATGTCTGAAAGTGGAATTCCTGTGTAAAAAAGAATTATTCTCTTACTATCCTTGAATTTTCCAGATATTGCATAACTTTATACTCTCATCAATAATGAATAAGAACACTAATTAGTCAACTTTATCTCTAAAATTCCGTACTGTCAGACTTATGAATTCTTGCACTTTGATTAGGGTGTTTATGAGTTTAATTCGCATTTACCTGATGTGTATCAATAAACACTTCAGGATAGATGTATTAGTTTTCTAGGACTACCATCACAAAATACCATAGACGGGGTGGCTTAAACCATAGAAATTTATTTTTTTTTAACACTTATAGAGGCTAGAAACCCAAGATCAAGTTGTTTCTGATCTGTGATCAGATCAGGTTGTTGGTTTTTTGTGAGGTTTCTTCCTTTGTCTTGTAGATGGCCACTTTCTCACTGTGTTTATATTTTCTAAGAATAGGGGAAGGAGGAAACACTGAAAGACTTCGAATTTAAACTGAAAAGGACTATTTCAAATAATATTATCTGAATTATTTAAGTGTCCTCAATTTATGTAATAAAATAAAATTAAACACAACTTTTAGAGGTTAAAATAATCATAGTTGGAAACCATGTACTAGTGAAATAACTACAATATTTACTTAAAATTGTTCCTCAAGTTTTATCAACAATAATTTCTTTATATTTTCATTAAGTAGTATGTTTACTAAATATGTCTAAAAATCTGAAAGGTGTCAGTAAATAAATATGTATTTTTTTTATTTCTATGTAAATGAACTGATTCTAAGTGGCATAACTTCTTGATTATTCAAATAAGCCTCAAGTTTCCAGAGAATTAAAAACAATTTTTTAGGCTGCTTTGTTTGTTTGTTTTTTGGGGTGTTCTGTTTTTAATGTGTGTTATTAACTGGATGAAGTAGCTCCAGTTGAAATTCCAGGAAGAGAAAGAATAGGAAAATGGAAGTAGCGTATATATCTGCTTGATTATCATTCCCTGATGCATGTGCTCTTCATCATCCATGTGATAGAGTTTTCTTTCAACTCAATGAGTGTTCTTTGCAGTACAGTGGAATACAGTACAGACGTGATGATAGTTCAGAGCATGGAGTGAAGACCATGAGTATTTTGTCTTCAAAAGAAGTCAGTCTTCAAAGTGGTATCTCCCTTTAATAACACACTTAAGACCAAAGGGCAGAATACTGAAGAAAAGACCAATGAAGTAATTGAGCAACTGAAATTCTCACATTACAAATGTAAAAAAAAAAAAAAAATTGCATTTAAGCAACAGAACGTCTATAATTCCCCAATGTTTCAAGGCAACACAGTTAGATTTAGTTTCAGAACTCATGAAAACACAACTTTCAGGTTGTCACTAGAGTTAACAAACTCAGATATTTTTCCTGTAAGATTCATAATTTAGACCTTGATATCAAAATGCATTATTCAAATGGGTCTGTGGGTAGCAAGGTTCAATTTCTCTGGGACTTCCAGAATATATAAAGAGTGTCTTTAAGAATTGTGTGACTAGGGATACCTGGGTGGCTCAGTCGGTTAAAGGTCTGACTTAAGTTCAGCTCATGATCTCATGGTTTGTGAGTTCAAGCCCTGCAACAGGCTCTCTGCAGTCAGCACAGAGCCTACTTCAGACCCGCTGTCCCCTCTCTCTCTCTGCCACTCTTGCTTCTCTCTCAGTAATAAATAAACATTAAAAAAAATAGTATTCTGACAAACCGGAGATGGAAATATTTACACATTACCAGAATCTTGATACTTGGGATGCCATTACCTCTACAAGTTGTGTGTGCAAGCTCTGTCACTATCTGTAGGGTCTGTAAAGCCTGAGAATGGGAGGCAGAGATGTAGTGCTCACACTCGAGACAAAATACTGTAAAGTCAAAGTGAGTTCAAACATGCAAGGAAACAATTTATCCAAAAATTCCTGAAATCAGAGGTGGGACTAAAAGGATGCAGTTTTAGACATCAAAAATTCCTGAAGCGGTTCATTACTTGTATCATGCTGATATGTTCATATTTCATATATATGTATGTATTCCTGTGCCAATGACTGTAAGGAATGCAATTTCTATGGAATATTTAATACACAAGAATTAAAAAGACATTCTGTAGATCTCACTGCCACAACTGTCCTTGATAGTCATTATGTTCCTTCTCTAACATCTCTCCTAGTTTCTCATCACTCTCAACAAGCTATGCAGCTGGAGAAATTTGTTTTCCTGGTTATGTGTTATAAATTTTCATGCTTGTGTGATCTGAGTCTTTGCTTATCTTCCCAGTTTCCAGTAATTGTTCATTCACCATTTTTACTAAGAGTGGAAGTAATAAGAAATGGCATATCGAATACTTCAAGTTCATAACACATCCATTGTGTACTTGCAATTCCAGCTCCCCGTGATAATCACAACTGATACTGTCTGCTGGTCGAAAAATTTCTTTACTTGTCTTTTGGCCCATTGATCTGAGAAACACAAAGTAACCATGTGGTAGTAAAATCTTCAGATTTAGGTACCTTTCATAGCTTTCTTTATCAGTCAGATGTCCCTTCAAAATTAAAAACAACAACAACAACAACAACAACAACAACAACAAAAAGAAAATTCTAAACTTCAGGAAGTTCAACTTGGAGACTTGCCCTTGGTTGTAAAGACAATCATCTTTTGAAAGGTTGAGTTTCCTTTTTTGGAAAGCATACATTTAAGACCGGTCAATCTTTTTACCCCAAATTGTGGCAATTCTGAAGGCAACCCCAATTTTAAAGCACTCCATGGAATATAATAAAGTAATACATGAGTTTGTTTCCCAGATTCTCCTGATCCTAAGATTTGTATTAGTCAAATTTATCCAGAGAAACATAATACATAAATATTAAATATATATTATTAAAGATTCAGGGTGCCTGGGTAGCTCAGTTAGTTAAGAGTCCAACTCTTGATCTAGGTTCAGGTCATTATCTCACAGTTTGTGAGATGAAGCCTCCTGTCAACCTCTGTACTGACAGAGTGGAGCCTGCTTGGGATTCTCTCTCTCCTCTCTCTGGCCCTCCCCTGCTTGTATGTACTTGCTCTCTCTCTCTCTCTCTCTCTCTCTCTTTCTTTCTGTCTCAAAATAAATAAATAAACTTTTAAAGATTTACTATAAAATTTAAAGTATAAAGTATTAGTGTATGCAATTATTGAGGCTGAAAAGTTTAATAATCTGCTGTCTATAAGCTGGAGATCCAGGAAACCAATAATGTAGTTCAGAAGTCTGAGAACAGGAGAGCTGATGGAGATGATTTCAGTCTGACCACATGAGAACCACAGATACCTTTGTCAAGAGAATACTGATTTTCCAGCTCAACCATTAGAAAGTGAATCTGACCTTCTTCTGCCTTTTTCTATTCAAGCCCTCAGTGGATTGGATCATACTCACACACTTTGGGAAGGGCAACCAGCTTAATTCAGTTTAAATGCTAATCTCTTCTGGAAATTCCCTCCTGGACACAACCCAAAATAATGTTTAACCAGATATCTGGGTCCTCCATGTCCCAGTGAAGTTGACACATAAAATTAACCATCACAAGTCCACCCCTAGTCAACTTGACACCCACATGCCATACTTAATATCCAAATTAAAAAAAAACACAATCAAAATTCTACCTCACATGATACAACTGTCCTGTGTACAGGAATGCACTAAATGCACTAAATGCACTAAACCTTCCTGACAAGAGGAAATAAAAGTCCTGAATGATGTTTCCTCTGCTTGATACTCTATAGCTTACACACTATGATGTAAAAATAATAGTTCTTAAATACTATAATATAATGTCAATATATCTATGTTACATGATAAAGGAATAAGAGAAGAAAGAAAAGATATGCATATACATACAGAAAAAATTGCATATATGCCTAATATACACACATACACAAATCTATTCATAACAAACTAAGGAGGAAATACTCATGATAATTATAGACTTTGTTTCTATAACTGGTCAGTGGTCATAGCTGCTTTTCATAATTACCTCTTCCACTATCCATTACATACTCCTTATATTTTATTTTGTTTTGTTTTGTTTTATTTTATTTTATTTATTGTATTTTATTTAAACATTTAACATATTCTTTATGCTTTCAGAGAGCACCTCAAGGTCATGATTCCTTACCTGGTGGGATGACCCAAATCTTTATTCCTGAAGGATCTGGGCCATTAATAACCCTGCCTGGATTGTGTTGTTGTAGTTTTCCATTGGCTTTAATTATAGGGCATGGCAATACTAGGAGATGCCCTTAGGGAATCTCTTATGTTCAATACATGCTTTTGCTTAGTTCCATTGTGGAGTAGTGACACAATTTCCCCCTTGTTAGTCAAGATCAATCTCCTAGCCTGCATATTAGCCCCTTTCTTTGCCTGTTTATGCAGAAGTATGAGGAGACCAAAGAGGCAGGGCAGCAGTCTTAACTTCCAATTCAATAGAATCATTGCTGGGTTTTCTGGTGGAAGCATTCTTTTCTTTAGAACTAAGATTCTTAGGTGAACAGAACATAAAGTCATGGAAAGAGATAGCAAGACTTTTGCTAATGGATTACTAGAGGTAATAGTGGGAGGTGACACTCAATTTTCCACCTCTAAATTCCTGGACCTGTGAATCCTCGCTATGGGAGAAACAGCACCACTTATTGGAGGCTGAGGACATATAGTCTTCAGAAGAACCTTATCTCAGACCTGCAAGGTGTTGCCACATAGCTAGCACTATAACTGAGTGTTCAGAACACCAGCTACTTCAGGATGGTGGGAAAGATGGTAAGATTAGTAAATTCCACAAGCACGGGCCCATTGATGGACTTCATTTGCTGTGAAGTGAGTTATTTGATCAGAAACAATTCTGTTTGCAATATCATGACAGTGGATAAAGTATTATGTAAGTCCTTGGATGGTAGTTTTAGAAGAAGCATTGCATTCATAGAAGACAAATCCATATCCAAAGTGAATGTCTATTCCAGTAGGGACAAAAGGCTGCCATTCCATGACGAGCATGTCCAATGCAGTCAACACTATCTCTAGGTAGCTGGTTAATCGCTCTGGGTAAGAGTGTTATATCTGGGACTTAGTGTTGTTTTCTGCTACTGATAGATTGTGCACTCAGCAGTGGTCACAGCCTGGTCAGCCGTGGTGAGTGGAAGGCCATGTTGCTGAGCCCATGCTTAACTCATTCCTGTAACCATGATTAACTTATTTACAACTTTGTTGTGATAACAAGGATAATAACAAGGATGGCTGGAGAAAGAAGCTTATTGTCATTCAAAGAATAGATTACACTATTCACTTGATTTTTAAATTCTCTTCTGAGGTCACCCTTTGATGGGCTCTCACATGGACACTAGGAAGGTCATGCTTTTTCCCATTCCGTAAAGTCCATCCACATAACCTCTTCTCCAAATTTCCTTGTCACCAGTTTTTCAACCATATACCTTCAAAGTCCCTGATCATCCAGCCAAGTAATTTGAACCAGCCATGAATTGGTAATTGCATATCTAACCATTTCTCCTTCCAAACAAATGAACAGCCATGTATACTCCTTAAGTTCTGACCACTTAGAGCATTTCCTTTAACCACTGTTCTTCAGGAGTGTTCCAGAAAGGAAGCATAATGATGCAGCTGTCCACTTTGAGGTAGTACCAGCATGTTTTGCAGAACCAAATGTGAATCAAGCCCCAGTCTTTTCTTCTTCTATCAATTGATGATAAGGAGTTCCCTATGAGACCATAGATGCAGGCTCTGAGAGAGATTCAGTATAGTATCTGTGGGGACCATGGGCTACTTCTTTATGAAACTTGTGCCTTCGGGTCCTGTTTGAGTCTCATCATGGATATACCACCTCCTTTTGATGATGGAGTGCTGTTGTGCATGCCCAACTTTATATTGGTGGGTCAGATAATACCCACTTAATGATGAGTAGCTCAGGTTGCATAGTAACTTGGTGGCTTGTGGTTAAGTATTCAGTCTGCACTAAGGTCCAGTAGCAGGCCAAGAGTTATGTCTCAAATGAAGAGTAACTATCTGTAGAGAATGTTAGGGCTTTGCTCCAAAATCCTGAGGGCTTATGCATCAATTCACCTATAAAAGCTTGCCAAAAGATCCAAACATAATCCCTTGAATAGGCGGGGGAACATATTTATAGGGCCTGAGTTAGCATCACTCTTTAAGAATTTAAGATCATTGGATCCACTGTCATGGAATTTGACTTAACAGTGCATCAGAGCCAGGGACTTCCTTTACAGAAAAGTAAGTATGGGGATGGATTTACAATCGTACAATGCACTGGTTTTACCACAAGTGGCAATACACAGAGAATATGTTGACCTAAAAGAAACTTACTGAAAGAATATCCGTGGTGCTACCTTGGAGGTAACAACCTAAAATTATACGGCATCATTTCCAAGACAAAGTATACATGCTAAATCACTAAATATTATATAGCCCTATTCCCAAGTTGGTAAAATACTTGAGTCCAGAAACTAATAGGTGGAAGTATAGGCTCCCTCTCCATACCATTAATCACAGTGATGTCGGGAATTTGTGCTTCCTGTCTACACAATTCTGGCTCTGCATATTTACAGATAATAGTTTTAAGAAAAGAAATCCATTATTGAAACTTATTTGTCATTTACCCAATCCACTGGTGTTATACAGTATCTTGTGTTAGTAAATTAATCTAGTAAATTAGACAATCAACTAACCCTTCAATGGAGGTGCTGGCAGAAACACTAAGGTTCTTAAAAGATAAACTCTTATCATAGGGCACCTGATGGGCTCAGTCAGTAGAGTATGTGATGCTTGATCTCAGGGATCATGAGTTTGAGCACCAGGTTGGATGTAGAGTTTAACTGAAAAAAAAATAAAAAAGATAAACTGATATCTAGAGTAGTTGTTAATTCTGATAAGAACAAATGCCCCTTCCAGTTTAGAAAAGGTGTGATGAAATCATTTATATATCTATCAAATACCTAGCTAGGCTTTTTAAGGGATGAAACCATACAGACGGATTGGCTGCTTACAGGGTAAGTATTGAGTGTAATGTGTATAACTAGAGCAGTCTTAGGAAGGAGACCTGGCACCACAAGCACTCCATTTTGGGCTTATTGGTCGGACACTAGAGTGGCAGAGAAAAAGGGATATTTCATATCCACAGAAAGAGACATACTGTCGCCTGATTTTTGAGTATCTCTTTTGTGGATGTTGCTTTTTGGTGCTCAATAATATGAGCTATTACTGTCTCTCCATCTCACATACCTATTGCCGTATGTATACTCACTTGCTTTTTTCCTATACTTCCTTGTCTCTGGTCTTCTAATCTTCCTCTCACCAGGCAACTGATTAACAAGGGAAGTCATTTTCCCTGGTCATAATTCTGTATATATGTATACCTCAAACTATTTTATCTCCGTATAAAATAAATGACTAAATGGAATACTTGGAGTCTGCTTACATGGAAGATTTTCCTTCAACTCTTTCCTTTAGGGCCATCTCTGAGTGCTGGAGTCATCTGCTGAGTGGAGAAATAGTTATACCACCTGTATGTTTTAATACAAACAAACAACCAATCATAAATCAGGCACACATTCATTTTATACTCCATAAATGGACCATAGACAACCTCCTGCAAGTCAGTAGATGTGCACCGAAAGAGAAGTATTGCTACAACAGAATTTGGGTGATATAGGAAGCTGGGCCACCTGCTCAGGAAAATTATTTGTATCATTCCCATCATGCAATGGGTTGCTGCTATGCCAAGTCAGTCTATAGCTCAGAGAATTGACAATTCTAAGTCCATAATGGGCATCCCTGAGCACATCTTCATTTGATGATCAATAGCCAGGTACTCAGTCCTTACAAAGGCCTAATAATATGTCAAGAGTTTTTGTTTTGTTTTTTTATCAAATGGAAGTTATTTCAGAAATGTTTAAATCATGACTTTTCTCCAGCATGTTAAGGAGTCTTTGATTTATGTTTTCTCTATGCTTCACTCTCTGGCACATGTGTGTTAAAATAGCACCAAAAGTAATTATCCAGTTATATTACCATGTTCACTTTCATTTAATCACTGCAGTAGGTCAGTGCTGCACAAAATGTTTAAATGACCAAGATCCTTGAGGTTCCTGAGGCAAGAGAATGTTTATCATTATTTTTCCCATGTACTAGGGATATGTTTTGGTGTTTTCTTTCTATGAGGATTGAAAAGAAGGTGTTTGTCATGACAGTAGACACAAACTAAGGATTTATTGATTGATTTCTGTAAAGATGGCACATTAAGCAAAATACTCAGACTCCATGATTTAAGGGAAGAAATAAGGAATTGAATGGAGATGTTATGGGGCCATCCACTTTGCCTCCTGTGGTGTTGGAGGGTGGTGGTAACCTCTGAAATTCCTTCTGGGATGTAGTGTTGCTTCTGATGTACAATATTGGTTGGGCTTTGAAGAGAGATATGTCAGTTTCTTCTATTGGCTCTGTCAACAATGTCTTCATAGATCAGGGAACAAGTATTAGCTTTCTGTAAGTTTCTAAGTACAGTAAAATCTTGGTTTGTTGTCATAGACTCTGGGTCTAAAGTTCTCTCTTGTCCACCAAGAGCGGATATAGGATTAAAATGCAAGAGATGGCTAATGTCTGAGTCCTGAATAAGGGTCCTTCCTCCTTCTGATCTTTATTAAGATCTTTATTAAGATCAGAAGGTTTACAAACATGATGGGCGTGCGCTGAGAGACAATGAATCTGTGAACATTAATTTATGGGCATGAGGGAAGGGGGTTTAGAAGATATATGGTTAGGGGTTTGGGTCAATATAAACCAAAATCCTGGCACTGGGCAGATGGATGTTAATAACAGACATGAGACACCAAGATCTGTTTATTTTAGACAGCCTAGGGGATAAGACAGATACAACATTTTGCCTCAGGGTTAACAAGGCACCTTTCTTTTGCTAATTAGCTCTGCTCTGGGCAGCTTCACCCACAGGGATCTATAGGCCTATTTGCCTGTTTACCTAATGTGGTTCTTCCCTCCTGTGAAAGGAGCTTTCTGCTATAGTACTAAATTGGAGGGCTGGTTTTTTGTTCTGAATACCTAATCTTGTTCACCTCATATACCTTTGTATTGGGGTCTTTGCCCCACCTTCTCTATCCTTATTACCTTAATTTTGTTTACCCAGACTTGGGGGTGTGAGCATCCTATGGCTTTGTAATTCTTTATGCCTTGTTAACCCATCAGTGCAAGCCCAGGGAATTCCTGTTTTCTCCCCACAGTTTGTGAGCATAATTCATTCTGGAAACATGCTTATAATCCAAAGCACTTGTATATCAAAGCAAATTTCCCCATATGAAATAATGGAAACTCAGGTAATTCATTCCAAAACCCAAAAATATTCATATAAAAATTATTATAGTACTATAATATAATACAAAATAATAAAGAAAATATACATATACAAAATATAAAGAAAAATAAACAAATTAACCTGCCCTTACCTTTGAAAACCTTCATCATGGCTGGTGTGAGGGAGACATGAGAGCAGGGTTATTGTGTAGGACAACTTTCACTACCACTAATGGAATCACTGCTATCTATTGGCTCCATGGAATCTTTTTCTGCATGGGGCCATTGTATATGCTCACACATATACTGACTACAACATAGTATTAGTAAACTCTTGTCACATACTGTATTTAATGTAACTGGCAATAAGGCAGCAAAGAGTCTATATTGCAAATGTAGAAATGAAGAAAAGCATTCCTAAGCTTACTCTAGTATGGAAAAGCAAAGGACTCTCCATAGGTGCTTTGAAGTGACAAAAAATACACTAGTTGAGGACATCTTCCAATGTTGTGGAAAATCACTGATTTCTGCCAAACACTATGGCCTGAGACCAAACATCCGAGCACGGGAGATGATCACCCACAATCCTGCAGCTAGAGAGAGAAGAGCCATTGGCTCAGTTGTGATCATGTGATGTTTGGCATCACATACTACTTGTATTAAAAGACATCCCTCGTTTATGAAGTTAAAATTTATTAGAAATGTTTGCTTGTCTTGTGGAACACTCGCAGAACAAGTTACTCACAATCCAATTAATTTGTATTTCCTAATTAATTATTCACATACTGACTGAGGAAATAACCAGGAAAAGGGCATCATTGTAGAGTGGACTTTGCACAGGATTCCAGTTATCACCTGTTTTTCACAATTTCCCATTCTAAAATTGGAGGACATTATACTTTACATTTTACACTACAAAATAAAATTTTAGTTTACCTGACATTAGTGTCATCTCAGAACTTTTTCTAATAAGCATCTTTTGAATATATTGGATATTACTCTTTACCTGATAGAATCATTATAAAACTATTAGAGTGTGGAGGAAATAACTTGACTTTTCAGTTCATAGTTGTCTGCATCAAAACGTGCCATTTCTGAAGACTACATCCAGGTCTAATGTAGAAAGTGACATGCTGATTCACTGAGACTACTGTCATAATTGGAAGTTACATTTGATCCTGAGATGGATCTGAGCATATTTAGTGAAATATTCATGAATAATTGGGACCAGACATTGGATTTGATATTTGCAAAAATGGTCTCAGTCCCTCCACCCAAAACTGCTTCCATATTTACATGTATTGCAATATAATTTTGTAGCTCTTCCCATCAAAATGTGTAGTCTACTTCCCTAAGACTTAAGTCTAGGAGTGCATTCTCACCGATTTTGGCCAGTGAAATGCAGCAAAAGTGATTGGTGTTCTCACAAGCTTACAAAATGAGAGAAAGCCATCAGGCAAACAATCATAGATGTTTTTCAAGGACACCATGATTGCATACTGAAAAAAAAAACTAGTACCAGGAAATATGTGCAAGGAACTGAAAATGTCTGTAGTGTTTCCAACGTATGACCTTTTCTGCTTTGTTGCCCTATTTCTTTTTAAAATTTAAACATTCCTATACCATTTTCCATATTCCTCATTTCATAAAATATATTCAAGCTTTGAATTCAAATCCAAGAAATAGCCTTCTTTACTCTGATTCTGTTGACATTTTGATTGCTGTAGTTTGTGATTTATGCTCTTCAAAAATCTGTAAATTCATTAGTTTGTCTTTCTCTCCTTTTTTTAACTTTGCAACATTATTACACCACACATGTGCTTGTACATTCCATAAGGCTCTAGCACAGTGCTGACATATTCATTATGATCAGCAATAAGAAAATAAATATGGATACCCAAAAAATCTTCAAGATATTCCCAGATGTTTCTAACATATGCAATATTAGAAAAGATAAGCTAGCGATAAAGATATATGCATCAAATTGTTTTTCTAATATCACATAATGAAACTTTTTTCTAACAATTGTAATTTAGGAAACTTACTCCTTGCATAATCTCTGAAGCTAACTGCCAGAGCAAAGATATTTAGAGAAATATGCAGAAGCAATATGCTCTTTGTATTAGTTTGTTCTCCTAAAGTCATCGACAGTATAAGAGACTAACCAGGGTGATTTTTCCTTATAAGAACTAATTTTCCCTGTGTAAATTTGTTTAAATAAAACCAATAAAATTTTGGCATGCACTGGATTTTTCTGCTTTACTTTACCACAATTAAGAACATTGACTGTCATGACATTTTCTCTTGCAGAAGACTGATGAAGAATTTACATATTATGCACTAAGGGAAAGGTAGAAGATATTATTTAATATTGGCTCAATGAAATATTACCTGAAATTTAGTGTCTTACTTTAATAAATTGAATAAATTGATTTGTTACTTTCCATGAAGATATAATAACATATTTAAACTGATAGTTTAAAAAGGGGTTAACTTAGTTTTTATGAAAATAGAAAGTGAATGTATGCATTTTAAAATCTTTCAATAGATCTCAACATACAGAAAATTAATAAAATACTGGTTAAATCAGTAGTTCTCTATCCATATTCCTATTAAGAGCTACTACTACATATAGAAATTACAAAAGGCCATATAATAAGATATGTTAGCTGAGGGATTGTTGTCCGAAGGAAAATTTTAAAATAATTCTAAAAGTTCATGCATGTACCTAAATAGCGTGTACTATTTTTCTAGACTCAATCAATATAGTATGAATTTATTCAGATAATACAAATATTCTGCATTTTTATATTAAGATTGGTAAATGGAGAAATTGGAGCAAAAGGAGAGAAAGAAAAGAATTTTTTATGTTTATTTATTTATTTTGAGAGAGACAGCACAAGTGGGAGTGAGGCAGAGAGAGAGGGAGAGAGAATATCCCAAGTGGGCTCTGCACTGAGCCCAACACAGGCCTCCATCTCATGACAGTGAGCCGAAATTAATTTCTCCTGAGCTGAAATCAAGAGTTAGATGCTTATCTAACTGAGCCATTCAGGTAATCCAAAAAGACAGAAAATTAAGAATATATTTCAAAAAAATAGAGGAAATGAAATTGAGGCCTATAAAAAAAGAGATACAAAAAGAAGAAAATCTACAAGTACAAATAATATTGAACACATTGTTTACATGTACAAATACTTGTTTGATAGTGATGTCAAAAAATAAAAAGACTTTTAAAGATGTTTTATACTTTCAGTTTAAGCTTTAGATGATGTCGCCAATTCTTGATGTTGAACCAGTGAATACAAGGTATGAACTTGTAATAAGTAATTCAAAATTTTTTTCTGAATCAAACTTATTGAAACAAATCATACAATATAAGAGAACAGGCAATAAATATACCCATATAACCATTATCTCAATAAAAGTATACAATATTTTTATTCTGTAAAACATCATTGAATTTCTTTTCATTCGTTTTTTTTTTCCTTTTTGAAGTAGAGTTAACATGAATGTTATATTAGTTACTAACACCTCAGGCAACCATTGATCTTGATCTGCTTTCTGTTACCATATTATTTGCTTGTCCCAGAATTTCACAGAAATAAAACCATGCAGCACATATACTTTTATTCTGGCTTCTTGTCTCAGTAAAATGTTTTAGGGTTTCACCAATGTTGATGTGTGACTCAGAAATTATTTATTTTTGATTGCTGAGTAGAATTTCACTATATGAGTATACCATTATTTTTCTATTCACTCTCTTGTTGGTGAATATGAGTTATTTCTAGTTTTTGGCTACAACATTTCAGATATCAGATTATTACATATATATGTATATATGTATATGTTTATTATATGTATATGTTAATTATATATGTTATATATGTAAAACATTTTATAAATATATATGTAATGCTTTATACACACACATATGTAAAATTTTAGTAGTGGGATTGGTGGGTAATATAATGAGTGTATGATAATTATTACAAGAAACTGCACAATTCTTTTCCAATGTGGTTTTATTATTTTATATTCCCGACAGCAATTTATGATAGTTCAAGCCGTTCCATACCCTCACTAACATAATGCATTACCATATTTTTAATTTTAGCCAATCTAGTGAGTTTGACTTTGTATTAAATAGAATTTATGAAACTGTGTTAATGATCTTTTCATATACATTTTGGCAATCTTATAGTGTATTTTGAATAATGTCTCTTCAATAATTTTTACTCCCCTTTTATTTGATTGTCTATTATGAACTTGTAAGAGTTCTTCACATATTCTGAAAACAAGAATATTATTCTCATATATATATGTGTATATGTATACATATATGTATATACATACATATATACATACATGTGTACATATACATATATACATATATGTGTATATATATACATATATCGATATATATATATATACACATATATGTGTATATATATATATATATATATACACATTTTTCTCCAGCTGTGGTTTGCCTTTTAATTTCCTTAATGCTGTCTTTTGAAGAATATAATTATTTTTTATTAAGTTTTATTTATAGGTATTTTGTTTCTGCTGAGTTTTTTTTTAATATATGAAATTTATTGTCAAATTGGTTTCCATACAACACCCAGTGCTCATCCCAAAAGATGCCCTATTCAATACCCATCACCCACACTCCCCTCCCTCTCACCCTCCATTAACCCTCAGTTTGTTCTCAGTTTTTAAGAGTCTCTTATGCTTTGGCTCTCTCCCACTCTAACCTCACATTTTTTCCTTCCCCGCCCCCATGGGTTCTGTTAAGTTTCTCAGGATCCACATAAGAGTGAAACCATATGATATCTGTCTTTCTCTGTATGGTTTATTTCACTTAGCATCACACTCTCCAGTTCCATCCACGTTGCTACAAAGGGCCATATTTCATTCTTTCTCATTGCCACGTAGTACTCCATTGTGTATATAAACCACAATTTCTTTATCCATTCATCAGTTGAAGGACATTTAGGCTCTTTCCATATTTTGGCTTTCGATAATTTGTTGAGAGTGCTGCTATAAACATTGGGGTACAAGTGCCCCTTTGCATCAGTACTCCTGTATCCATTGGGTAAATTCCTAGCAGTGCTACTGCTGGGTCATAGGGTAGGTCTATTTTTAATTTTCTGAGGAACCTCCACACTGTTTTCCAGAGTGGCTGCATCAGTTTGTATTCCCACCAACAGTGCAAGAGGGTTCCCGTTTCTCCACATCATCTCCAGCATCTACAGTCTGCTGATTTGTTCATTTTGGCCACTCTGACTGGCGTGAGGTGATATCTGAGGGTGGTTTTGATTTGTATTTCCCTGATGAGGAGCGACATTGAGCATCTTTTCATGTGCCTGTTGGCCATCTGGATGTCTTCTTTAGAGAAGTGTCTATTCATGTTTTCTGCCCATTTCTTCACTGGGTTCTTTGTTTTTTGGGTGTGGAGGTTGGTGACCTCTATATAGATTTTGGATACTAGCCCTTTGTCCGATATGTCATTTGCAAATATCTTTTGCCATTCCATTGGTAGCCTTTTAGTTTTGTTGATTGCTTCCTTTGCTGTGTAGAAGCTTTTTATGTTCATGAGGGCCCAATAGTTCATTTTTGCTTTTAATTCCCTTGCCTTTGGGGATGTGTCAAGTAAGAAATTGATGCAGCTGAGGTCAGAGAGGTCTTTTCCTGCTTTCTCCTCTAGGGTTTTGATGGTTTCCTGTCTCACATTCAGGTCCTTTATCCATTTTGAGTTTATTTTTGTGAAGGGTGTAAGAAAGTAGTCTAGTTTCATTCTTCTGCATGTTGCTATCCAGTTCTCCCAGCACCATTTGGTAAAGAGACTGTCTATTCCATTGGATATTCTACCCTGCTTTGTCAAAGATGAGTTGGTCATACTTTTGTGGATCTAGTTCTGGGGTTTCTGTTTATTCCTTTGGTCTCTGTGTCTGTTTTTGTGCCAATACCATGCTGTCTTGATGATGACAGCTTTGTAGTAGAGGCTAAAGTCTGAGATTGTGACGCCTCCTGCTTTGGTCCTCTTCTTCAAAATTCCTTTGGCTATTCGGGGCCTTTTATGGTTCCATATGAATTTAGGATTGCTTGTTCTAGCTTCGAGAAGAATGCTGGTGCAATTTTGATTGGAATTGCTTTGAATGTGTACATAGCTTTGGGTAGTATTGACATTTTAACAATATATATTCTTCCAAACCATGAGCATGGAATGTTTTTCCATTTCTTTCTATCTTCTTCAATTTCCTTCATAAGCTTTGTATAGTTTTCAGCATACAGATCTTTTACATCTTTGGTTAGATTTATTCCTAGGTATTTTATGCTTCTTGGTACAATTGTGAATGGGATCAGTTTCTCTATTTGTCTTTCTGTTGCTTCATTGTTAGTGTATAAGAATGCAACTGATTTGTGTACATTGATTTTGTATCCTGCAACTTTGCTGAATTCATGTATCAGTTCTAGCAGACTTTTGGTGGAGTCTATCGGATTTTCCATGTATAATATCATGTCATCTGCAAAAAGTGAAAGATTACTTCATCTTTGCCAATTTTGATGCCTTTGATTTCCTTTTCTTGTCTGCTGACGCTCGCACTTCCAACACTATGTTAAACAACAGCGGTGAGAGTGGGCATCCCTGTCATGTTCCTCATCTCAGGGGGAAGGCTGTCATTTTTTCCCCATTGAGGATGATATTAGTTGTGGGCTTTTCATAAATGGCTTTTAGGATGTTTAAGTATGTTCCTTCGATCCCGACTTTCTCGAGGGTTTTTATTAAGAAAGGATGCTGAATTTTGTCAAAGGACTTTTCTGCATCAATTGACAGGATCATATGGTTCTTATCTTTTCTTTCATTAATGTGATGTATCACGTTGATTGATTTGCGAATGTTGAACCAGCCCTGCATCCCAGGAATGAATCCCACTTGATCATGGTGAATAATTCTTTTTATAAGCTGTTGAATTCGATTTGCTAGTATCTTATTGAGAATTTTTGCATCCATATTCATCAGGGATATTGGCCTGTAGTTCTCTTTTTTTACAGGGTCTCTGTCTGGTTTAGGAATTAAAGTAATACTGGCTTCATACAATGAGTCTGGAAGTTTTCCTTCCCTTTCTATTTTTTGGAATAACTTGAGAAGTGTAGGTATTATCTCTGCTTAATTGTCTGATAGAATTCCCCAGGGAAGCCATCTGGTCCTGGCCTCTTATTTGTTGGGGGATTTTTGAAAACTGATTCAATTTCTTCGCTGGTTATGGGTCTGTTCAAGCTTCCTATTTCTTCCTGTTTGAGTTTTGGAAGTGTGTGGGTGTTTAGGAATTGGTCCATTTCTTCCAGGTTGTCCAGTTTGTGGGCCTATAATTTTTCATAGTATTGCTTGATAATTGCTTGTATTTCTGAGGGATTGGTTGTAATAATTCCATTTTCATTCATGATTTTATCTATTTGGGTCATCTCCCTTTTCTTTTTGAGAAGCATGGCTAGAGGTTTATCAATTTTGTTTATTTTTTCAAAAAAAACACTCTTGGTTTCATTGATCTGCTCTACAGATTTTTTTAGATTCTATATTGTTTATTTCTGCTCTGATCTTTATTATTTCTCTTCTTCTGCTGGGTTTGGGGTGTCTTTGCTGCTCTGCTTCTATTTCCTTTAGGTGTGCTGTTAGATTTTGCATTTGGGATTTTTCTTGTTTCTTGAGATAAGAAACTGCCTTTGCTGCATCCCAAAGCATTTGGATTGTTGTATTTTCATTTTCATTTGTTTCCATACATTTTTTAATTTCTTCTCTAATTGCCTGGTTGACCCATTCATTCTTTAGTAGGGTGTTCTTTAACCTCCACGCTTTCGGAGGTTTTCCAGAATTTTTCCTATGGTTGATTTCAAGCTTCATAGCATTCTGGTCTGAGAGTATGCATGGTATGATCTCAATTCTTGTATACTTATGAATGGCTGTTTTGTGACCCAGTATATGATCTATCTTGGAGAATGTTCCATGTGCACTCGAGAAGAAAGTATATTCTGTTGCTTTGGGATGCAGAGTTCTAAATATATCTGTCAGGTCCATCTGATCCAATGTATCATTCAGGACCCTTGTTTCTTTATTGACCATGTGTCTAGATGATCTATCCATTGTTTTAAGTGGGGTATTAAAGTCCCCGAAATTACCACATTCTTGTCAATAAAGTTGCTTATATTTGTGAATAATTGTTTTATATATTTGGGGGCTCCCGTATTCGGCGCATAGACATTTATAACTGTTAGCTCTTCCTGATGGATAGACCCTGTAACTATTATATAATGCCCTTCTTCATCTCTTGTTACAACCTTCAATTTAAAGTCTAGTTTGTCTGATATAAGTATGGCTACTCCAGCTTTCTTTTGACTTCCAGTAGCATGATAGATAGTTCTCCATCCCCTCGCTTTCAATCTGAAGGTGTCCTCAGGTGTAAAATGAGTTTCTTTTAGACAGCAAATAGATGGGTCTTGTCTTGTTTTTTTTTATCCATTCTGATACCCTATGTCTTTTGGTTGGCGCATTTAGTCCATTTACATTCAGTGTTATTATAGAAAGATACGGGTTTAGAGTCATTGTGATGTCCATAGGTTTCATGCTTGTAGCGATGTCTCTGGTACTTTGTCTCACAGGATCCCCCTTAGGATCTCTTGTAGGGCTGGTTTAGTGGTGACGAATTCCTTCAGTTTTTGTTTGTTTGGGAAGCCCTTTATCTCTCCTTCTATTCTAAATGACAGACTTGCTGGATAAAGGATTCTCGGCTGCATATATTTTTCTGTTCATCACATTGAAGATTTCCTGCCTTTCCTTTCTGGCCTGCCAAGTTTCAGTAGAGAGATCAGTCATGAGTTTTATGGGTCTCCCTTTATATGTTAGAGCTTGTTTATCCCTAGCTGCTTTCAGAATTTTCTTTATCCTTGTATTTTGCCAGTTTCACTATGATATGTCTTGCAGAAGATCGATTCAAGTTAAGTCTGAAGGGAGTTCTCTGTGCCTCTTGGATTTCCTTGCCTTTTCCTTCCCCAGATCTGGGAAGTTCTCAGCTATTATTTCTTCAAGTACACCTTAAGCATCTTTCCCTCTCTCTTCCTCTTCTGGAATACCAATTATACATTGATTATTTCTCTTTAGTGCACCACTCAGTTCTTTAATTTTCCCCTCATACTTCTGGATTTTTATTATCTTTCTTTTTCTCTCTGCTGAGTTTTTTGTTGTTTTGGGGACAGTACCCACTCCAGGAGAACAAAGATATTCTACTATGTTATTTCTGAAAGGTTTATTATTTTAGCTTTCATATTGGTGTCTATTATCCATCTCAAATTCAATATGGATTTAGAAAATGTTTAAATTTTTTATAGAGATGTCCAGTAATTACAGCACCAAATTTTAAAAGATGCTCCTTTTCCCCATTGTTATCTAGGTGTGTTTTTCTAAAATTAGCCTAATATACATTCTTGCCTCAATATTTTGCCTTTATGTAATGTTTCAATTATTCATTTGACTATGTGTATAAATACATTGTTTTCATTTTTGTGACTTTATATTAAATTTGAAATAAAGAATTGGGAATTCTTCAAATTATCTTTTTTTCCCCTCAAAATTGTTTAGGGTTTTTAGTTTGCACTACAAATTTTAGAGTTTGTCAGTTATAAAAATGTTGAGTTTATTATTAAATTTCTAGATCAACTTAGGAGAACTAGTATTTTGAGCACTGAGTCTTTCAAATAATGAACAATATCTAATTTTGTATTTTTTAATTATATTAATTTTCTTTTAAATTTATGAAGTTTTTTAGAGATTTTGCACATTCTTTACTAAATTTATTCCACATCTTTTACATATTTTGATTTTATTTTAAATGGTACTTAAAATTTGATTTTCCAGCGTCACCTGGGTGGCTCCGTTGGTTAAGTGTCTGACTTTGGCTCAGGTCATAATCTCACGGTTTATGGGCTCAAGCCCCATGATGGGCTCTGTGCTGACAAGTCAGACCCTGGAGTCTACTTCGGATTCTGTGTCTCTTTCTGTCTCTACTTCTCCCCTGGTCATGCTCTATCTCTCAAAAATAAATAAATGTTGAAAAAATTTTAATTTGATTTTCTATTTTTATGCTAGTATACAGAAATCAACCATTTTATGCTAGTATAGAGAAATTAACTGAATACATACCTTTCATTCTATAGAACTTTTGTAGAATTATTAGTGTTATTGTTTTTCCCTTCTGATGTTTATACCATTCTTTCCTTTGATTGCCTCATTGCACTGGCTTGGCTTTCAGTCCAAGAGTGTTGAAAGAAAGAAAAAGAAAGAAAGAAAGAAAGAAAGAAAGAAAGAAAGAAAGAAAGAAAGAAAGAAGAAAGAAAGAAAGAAAGAAGAGAAGGAGAAGGAGAGGGAAGAGAAGAAGAAGGGGAAGGGGAAGGGGGAGAGGGAGGGAAAGGGGAAGGAAAAGGGGAAGAGATAGTTATTCTTGCTCTAGAATTTAGTAGAAGAGTACTCATTCTTTCATTTCTAAGTATAATGCTAGCTGTGGGTTTTATTTGGATGCTCTTAATCATACTTGGTTTCTTTCTATGCCTAGTTTATTAATAATTTTCATGATGTAAGTGTGCTGAATATTGTCAAATATGTACTTGAGGTGTTTCCTATGTTCTTGAGTTGTTTCTTTGTTTTGTTGGATCATGGACTGAGCTGAAATCAAGAGTCCAAACCTTAACTAACTGAGCCACTCAGGCACCCCCCCTTTTTTTTTTAATCCTTCTTTCTATGAATATGGTGAACTCAACTTACATTCCTAGGTTACAATCTACTTGTTCAGTATGCATTATCTTTGTTATGTATTTATGTATTAAATTACTATGTATTAAGTTGTTATGTATTAAATTTGTTATTATTTCCTTAAGTTGTTTTGTTGTTGTTAAGATTTGGCTCTCAGGAAATATTAACCTTATAAGATAAGGTAGTAATTGTTGCCTTTTCCCCTATTTAATGAAAGAAGTTTCATAAATTTGATATTTTTTTTAATGTTTGATGGATTTCACTAGTGAAGTTTATCTGAACCTGAAGTTTTCTTCAAGAGAAGATTCTAATTACACATTCAATTAATTTAGTATATATGTCTATTTAGATATTAGCTTTTTATGTCAGTTTTATTTATTTTTTCAATAAATTCGATGGTTGCATGTAAGTTGTAATGATCTCTCTAGTAATGTGCCTTCTTTCTTTTCCAATACTGTTAATTTGGATTTTGTTTGTTTGTTTGTTTGTTTTTCTGTTGTTAATCAATCCAGCTTGAGGGTTATCAGTCAAATTGATTTTTTTTTCTCAAATAACTGTCTTTTGGTATGTTTGAAATTTGTTTTCTTTGTCCATTTTCTATTTTATTGATTTCTGCCCTCATTTTTATTATTTACTTATTTCTTACATTGAGTTTAATTGTCCTTCCTTTTCTGGCTACTTAAGGTGGAAACTCAGGTAATTGACTTAAACTTTACTTTTTCTCTAATATAAAAGTTAAAAACTATCAATTTTCCTCAAAACACTGCCCCAAATACATACTACAATTTTGCTATGTTGTGTTTTAATTATCCCTTAGTTTATAGTTTTTTCTAATTTCTCTTGTGGTTTTTAAACTGATTTCCAACTTGTTTTGGTAAAAGAACATTCTGCATATGACTTAAATTCTTTAAAATTTATCTAAATTTTACTGCATCCGATATAAATATAGCTTTGTTATAATTACTATTTACATTTAATATCTTTTTCCACCCTTTCAATTTTAGCTATCTACATCTTTTATTAAAGTGTACTAGTTGTAAAAAGTATACGGTTGGATCTTCTGTTTGTTTCTTCTCTGATGTTTGCCTTTTTATTGTGTTGTTGAAACTAGTTTCATAATTTTATTTACATTAGAATTAATTCTACCATTTGCTATTTTTTTTCCTTTATGTCTCACATTTTTTCTTATCCTATTGTCCTTATCTGCATGCTCTCTTTTGGACTGAATACTATTTAATATCACATTTTAAATCTTTAATGGATTATTTGCTAAGTTTCTTTAATTTTTTAGTTGTAAAGCTTACAATAGACATTGTTAAGTTGACCATTAAAATAATCTACCTTATAATATTATTATTTTTATTGTTATTATATCATTTCATATATAGTATGAGAAACTTTCAACAATGTACTTTTATTTCAACATGTAACAGGTAACAATGTACTTTGTGCTTCCGTTGCCACATATAATATTGGTAATTATAATTTAAACCTCACAATACATTGTTCATACTAGAGGTCATTCTTAAGGCTTATAATAAATATAATAGATGAATGACTAAAAATATAGATTGCCATTTTCTTCTACCTTTTTTACTACTATGTGGTTCAAGCATGAATAGCATTGGTATTACCTGAGAATCTTATAAATGCACCATGTCCATCCCCATGCATATTTACTGAATCAAAAGCTATAGTTTCAATATTGACACCTTATGATTTGTATGCATATTAAAGATTTATAATCATTGTTCTAATATGCTTTGAATGTAACTTTCTGAGAAAGCTAATAATCAGTAAACCATTACCAAATGAGTTCTTTGATTTAACAAAAGGTATGGCATTTCTGAGGGAAGATTCCTAGTTATTCTAGGGGGTTTATAATTCTTTCACATTATTTTATTTTTATTTTTTTAATGTTTATTTATTTTTGAGAGAGAGAGCAGGGGAGAAGCAGAGGGAGAAAAAGAGAATATCAGTCAGGCTCTGCATTGACAGTGTAGAGTCAGATGTGGGGCTCAAACCCATGAACTATGAGCTCCTGAGCTAAGCAAAAATCAAGAGTCAGATGTTTAACTGACTGAGCCACCCAGGTGCTCCTGTAATTCCTTCTCTTTAATGGTAGTCTTCTTTTCCAGATTTTTAAGGGGAATTTTTAAGTACTGGATCTTATATTATCTTCCTTCATATAATAAACATAGAAAGATTAATGATTATATACAAATAACTTTAGTTTCTTTATCAATGTCTATATTTGCATCATTCTCTTAAATTTGTGTCTCTTTTTCAAAATTATTTTGGCTATTTAGAATGATTTGAGATTCCATATGGATTTTAAAATAGATTTTTCTATTTATGCAAGAAATATGAAAATTTTGATAGATATTGAATTTAATCTGTAGAGAGTTGACTAGTATTGACATCTTGGCAATGTTAAGTTTTCCATTCTATAAAGATTGGATGGGGGTGCCTGGGTGGCTCAGGTGGTTAAGCATCCGACTTCAGCTCAGGTCATGATCCCCCAGTCTGTGGGTTCGAGCCCCGCGTCAGGCCCTGTGCTGACAGCTCAGAGCCTGGAGCCTGTTGCAGATTCTATGTCTCCCTCTTCCTCTGACCCTCCCCCGTTCATGCTCTCTCTCTCTCTGTCTCAAAAATACATAAATGTTAAAAAAAATTTTTAAAGATTGGCTGTCTTTCCATTTATTTGTGTCTCTAATTTATTTCAGTAATGTTATATTATTTTCAGTGTAAAAGTCTTTCATTTCCTTTGTTAATTTAAATGGTAGGTATTCTATTCTTTTTGTTGGTATGACAATGGAATTGTTTTCTTAATTTTCGTTTTAGATAATTCATTGATAGCATATAGAACACAATAGGTTTTGGGTCAATTTTGTGTCCTGAAACTTTGCTGAATTTTTTAAGTAGTCTAATATGTTTTTTTGTTTTGTTTTGTTTTTGGTACCATCTTTAAGATTTTCTAAATATAAAATCTTTTCATTTTATATGAAACAATTTTACTTCTTCCTTTAAAGAGTGGATTCCTTTTATATCTATTCTTACCTAATTGTTATGGTTAGAAATACCAATGCTAAGTTGAATAGAAATAGTAAAGTGAGCATCTTTGTCTTGTTTTTTTTTTGGTTTTTTTTTTTTGTTTATTTATTTTGAGAGAGAGAGAGAGTGAGAGACAATGTGAGTGGGGGAGGGGCAGAGAGAGAGGGAGAGAAAGAGAATCTCAAGCAGGTTTTGTGCTCCCAGCACAAAGCCCAATTCAGGGCTTGAACTCATAAACCATGAGATCATGATCTGAGTTGAAATCAAGAGTTGGACATTTAACTGACTGAGCCACCCATGTGTCCATGTCTTGTTCTTGAAGATTAAAAAAAAGAAAGAAAGAAAAGCTTTGTCTTTCACAATTAACAAGTTAGTGATAGGTTTTTCATAAATGTTTTTTATTATGTTGAGGTTGGTTTCTTTCCATTTCTATTTTATTGTTTTAATCAAGAAATAACGTGGAGTTCTTTCACATGCTATTTTTCTGCATCAATTGAGATTATTATGTCATTTCTTTCTTCATTCTGTTAATGTGATATATTACTTTGATTGATTTTTATATATTGAGTCTTCCTTGCATTTTAGGGATAAATTCCAGTTGGTTGTAGTGTATATCCTTCTAAAATACTGCTCAATCTGATTTGCTAGTATTTTGTTGAGGCTTTTTGCATTAATATCAATCAAGGATATCGGTCTGTAGTTTTCTTTTCTGGCAATGTCTTCATCTGCCTTTGGCAATAGAGTAATGCTGGCCTCATAGAATAGGGAAGTCTTCTTCCTCTTAAATACTTTGGAAGAGTTTGAGAAGCAAGTTTTTAGTTATTTTTTTTATTGTGATAAGAATATTTAACAGGATATCTACCCTCTTCCATTTTTAAGTGTACAATACACTATCACTAGCTATAGGCACTATGTTGAATAGCAGATATCTAAAACTTATTCAACTTTTTTTTTTAATTTTTTTTCAACGTTTATTTATTTTTGGGACAGAGAGAGACAGAGCATGAACGGGGGAGGGGCAGAGAGAGAGGGAGACACAGAATCGGAAACAGGCTCCAGGCTCTGAGCCATCAGCCCAGAGCCTGACGCGGGGCTCGAACTCACGGACCGCGAGATCGTGACCTGGCTGAAGTCGGACGCTTAACCGACTGTGCCACCCAGGCGCCCCTATTCATCTTTTATAAATAAAACTTTACACTAATTGAACAACTCCCCATTTCCCCCACTTGCAACCCCTGGCAAGCACTATTCTCCTCTCTGCTTCTTTGAGTTTGACAATTTTATATACTCCATATGCATTATTTTTCCTTTAGTTACTGACTTATTTCACTCTAGCATAATATCCTCTAAGTTCACTTATGTTGTAAAATATGACAGGATTTTCTCTTTTTTCAGGCTAAATAATATTTCATTGTATGTACACAGTACATTTTATTTATTCATTCATCTGTGTTGGTCACTTCAGTCCACATCTTGACTATTTTTAGTATTTCTACATGAACATGTTAGTTCAGATATCTCTTCAAGACTTAGACTTTGATTTTTTGGATATATGCCAAGATGTGGGATTTTTTGGACCATGCAGCAATTCTATTTTAAAAATTTTAGGAACCTCCATGTTATTTTTAATAGTAGCAACATCATTTTACATTCCCACTAATAATATACAAAGTTTCCAATTTCTTCACATCCTTGTCCGTCCTCACCATCTTTTATTTTTCCATATAACTATCCTGAATATCAAGTGATACCTCATTGAGATTTTAGTTTTCATTTCCCTGATGATTAATGATGTTGAATACTCTTTCACATACCTGTGGGCCATTTGTGTGTTAGAAGTTCCTTTTCACTCACAGCATTTCTGACACCAAATATGTGTGTGTTTTTTTCCTATACCAACTGATTCTTCAATTCTCCAGACACCAACAGGTGTCCCTCAATTCAATTCAATTATCTCATTAATTATCATAGGATTAGCAAAGAACCCAAAGGTTAAGGACTCTATAAGACTCTTACCATATCCAATGCCAACTGCAAGTCATGGGCCTTTCTGTACTTCTGACTAGCTATAAATCATGAGTTCTCAAGATCTTCTCAAGTTTAACAATTTGCTACAATGGCTCACAAAACTCAAGAAAAGAGTTTGATTGCTATTACCCATTTATTATAAAGGATCCAACTCAAAGAAGTGCCAAATGGAAAAAGATGCATACAGCAAGTTATGAGTGGAACACATCGATTCTCCAGGTGCACCATCCTCATAGCAGCTCAATGTATTCATTTATTTGTAGGCTCCCAGAAACTCATAGTTTTGAAAGTTTCACTATGTAGGTATGGTTCATTGAAATATTAGCCATTGATATTTAAGTTAACCTCCAGCCCCACTTTCCCCCTCCTTGGAGGTCAGGGGGTGTGGCTGAAATTCCAACTATCTAATCATGACTTGGTCTTCTTCCCTTTTTCTTTTTTCTTTTTTTTATGTCTGGGTCTTTCCAGTGAAAAACTCCCATTCTGAAGCTATCTATAAACCCCCAGACACCAGTTATCTCATTAGCATACGAAAGGACACTCACCACTCTAAAAGTTCCAAAGGTCTTAGAAGCTCTTATGTTAGGAACTGGGGACAAGTAGTGTGTAACAAGAAATATTCATCTAAATCAATTGGGGTATTTTTCAAAATACTCATGACTAAGTCCCACTGTAGATGCCTAAAACCCAGAATGATTATATAATTTATTGACACCAGTACAAAATGAGAACTAGATCTCCTTTAAAAAAAAAACAGAAATTATTAAGAATTGCAAGATGGCAACCACAAGACATTAAACCACGTGTAAGGTCCTCTTAAGTATGGAGCCTTATGTAACTACACAGGTCATCCTCTGAAAAAAGTCAGCCCTGACTGAAATACAGCCATGTGCTCAGAGGATTATGATGCTTTCACTATTTAATAAGGGAATATTGTGAGGGAACTGTAACTGCAGAAATAGAGTTGTAAAAACTATATACACCGAATTTATGTTTCGAAGCTGTACATTGCTTCTGCTTTTGAGATTATGCATCCAAGCCCAAGAATTATAAATAAATATATTTTTAAATTTCCACATCTAAATAGGCCCACTTAAGTAATAGCTCTTAAAAAAAGTATAGTATATGTCAAAATTAGATTTAAGTTTATATAACAAAAATATTTGAAACCTTTAATATACTTTTTTTCTATCACCATCAGCAGTAAAAACAAGTGAACAAACTTTTAAAAGTGCAGGTTTTCCTATGGCATTACTGGGCTGTACATGTAAGTAGTATGAGAATTTTGTTTTCTTAGTATTTGCATAGGAAGAACTCCTTCAGTTAGTAAAGCACAGGAAACATAAATATTACATTGGAGAGGCAAATATCTGCATGATTTGCACAGTCATTCCTAGTATTAAACATTAAACAGCAAAGTTGGAAGTCCATTCTTTCATTACATGAAATAAGCAAGTAATTGTTTCCAAAAGAATGGTAAGATAAAACCAATATTAAAATCTCTACTATGTGCAAATGTCATGCAATAAAACACTTATGAAAACAATAGATTCTCTGGTCCTAGAATGAGAAAAAAAAATCAATAAAGAATTATTGCCATTGCTTTCCTGTTAAATCTCAAATATTGACTATTTTGACAGTTAACCATTACAGAATGAAATATATATTATTTATTTGTGGTTTTGAATGAGTATCGGGCTACTTACTGTGGTAGTAAAGTTGATAGAATTGAATGGCACAATCCCAACCCTATGGTTTCAGCTGATTCCTTCTCCAGCTTTGCTTAGGTTAGTCATTCATGCCCATATTCATACTCAGCCAACTCCTAATGACTAAATTCACAGATCCAAATACATGAGTGGGCTTTGAGATTATTCTTGTCATAGACCTGTATTTGGTGCACCTGCATCTTGGGCAGCTCTGTGCTTGTGATGTAAACTCATTCCTGCTATGTTGCTCATTCCATAGGATAGAATTGTGGCTCTAAATTTCTTTTTAGCATTCTAAATTTTTTTAATGTATCTGGATTCCTGCCTGAACTCCAAGTTGCTTGGTTGAACTCTGGTGTATGTCTGCTTTTATTTCCCTTAGGACTCCGTGTCTCAGTCCCCTGACATTTTTTGGCTGTGATGGGCTTCTAAATATATACCTGCATTATTAAAAGTAAAGATTATAAGCTTCTACTTAGTATACCCTGAAGCCTATTCCAGGCACTAAATTAGAGCTCTGGATATTGATGCAAACCAGAGCCACTTCACTTTACATGCTTCACATGTTACCCAAGTTGTCTGTCTCTGTCTGAAGCTGATATACAAACTGGTCAGTTTTTAATTTCTAAAGGCAAAAGTAGTTTTAATATAAATCTCAGTTTAGGCACCTATGGGATTTTAAAATACTAAGAAGGCAAATATTATGATAAGAAATAGAACCAAACATTTATCAGAAGCATAACACCTCTAAATTTTTGTTAGACAAGTTAGAATAAACCCTAGTAAAACATTATTTGTAATTTGAAGCAATGTGCAATAATAAAAATATTATCAAGGTGTGCCTGAATGCTTCAAATGGTTAAGCATCCAATTCTTGATTTTGGCTCAGGTCATCATGGTGCCATTATTGTGAGATTGAGCCCCAGGTCATGCTCCTCACTAGGTGTGGAGTCTGCTTAAGATTCTCTCTCCCCATCTCTCCCTGCACATCCCCAACTCATGTGCTCTCCCTCTCTCTCTCAAAAAAAAAAAAAAAAAAAAATCAAGGCACACAGTGCAAAAAAAAAAAAAAAAAACGCACACACACACAAAACCAAAAAGCAGACAGTAAGGAGCAATTTGCCAGAAAAACAGATAATGATGTAAATTTATCAGCTAACTACAAAGAAAAAGAGAAGAGCAGGGATGTGACCATGAGGACAGCGTGACTCCACCCACTAATGAATGCAAACCAGTGTTCTGGAATTTAGCCAATCACATTCTAATCTTTTTCTCCAGTTAAAAAAGCTTGATCTACAACTCCTTTTCCATAATAGGCTCTATGTTCTAGGATTACTTTTGAATATTAACTTAGAATTTTTCTCAAAGTATTTTTGGAAAATAATTCTAGGTTTCAGAATTCTGGGAAATGAGAGTTAGTGTATAAAAAATTAAAACTTCTCTTAAGAATCAGCAGAAAGAATCCTGATGAATTTACTTAACTTGTAATACCCTTCAAAACAAATTTGTACTTGTTTTTCTGCCCAATTTTTATTTGAATTCTAGTAATATTTAAAATGAGATATAATTCATTGTTTAAAGGTAACATTTTCTGAGTTCTTCATATAAGCTACGAGATAAGCATCCTATATATGATACATAAATATAATCACATATATAATTTAATTTTAATAGAAATTATTAACAGTAAATATTAACAAGCCAATTTTACAGGTGAGGAAACTAAAGACAGTAAGGTTAAACATCACTAGACCTTTCTTTGAGCAATGCTTTGACAAATTGGATTTTTACAGTTTTGATCAAATATTATTAATTTTTGTTCAAGGACATTAGATTTTATTCAGGGAAAAAGCAACTGCATTGAAAGAAATAGCAAGTTATGAATGAAGAAAATAAATGATATAAAAAACATTCAGGACTAATAAATACGAAATTCTTATCAGATAGATATTTTAAAATTTGCTTCAAATAAAATTACTTTTGAAAACATACATATCTCTAGTTATATAGAATGCCTTGAGGCTAGAAATAAATTTAATCCTCCTTTGAATTTATGAGAACATATTGATGGGTAGTATTAGGAACCTGGGATTCTGGATTTACTTACATTTCATAGAAAATTTTTGAAAAATATTGTACAATTGAAGTTAATGATTGTAAGAGCATTTATCAATGCAAATACCATGGGACTATATTAGTAAGTGAAGATATTCAAAGTTTATATGGATTTATAACACACATAAAACTTTTTAAATTTTCTAAAAAGTTGAATTAAAGTAACCCAGTTGAAGTCAGCATATATTTTGAAATGAATTATGTCACATCAGTCTCTAAAGTATTAGAACCAATTGCAAATATAAATACTTTAAAAGTCTTATGCAAACATTAAGACTGTGATTGTGCTATTGTCATAAATTTGAGGGTTTTGTTGTTCTTCCTAAAGATAATACACAGTGTCTTAATAGGGGAACTGTCCAGCTAACAGCATCTTGTATTTTGGTTAACTTGTAACCTCTTAAAATGGTAGTAGATACATATTTCTTAACATGAGTAATTGTTTATTTTATATTATCATTAAATAATACTTCACAGATGCTAAATTGCAGTTCTATGCAGAGAAAGTACATATAATGCCCTCATATGTGTCCAATAAATTCTTTATGGATCAGCTATATTATAACAAATAGCAAACAATTTTGTGATAATTGCTGCTACTACAATGAATGTCAAAGGAATTCATGATAATTACAATTGGCACGTGAATAAGAATGAGCTCAAATTAAGAGATTCTGGAAGAAATTTTACAATGTATATGTATATTTTAACTTTGAATGATTTAAAAAGGAACTTGGAGCTGGTTATTGAAATAATTTTCTCAATTTGTATACTCAAATGGTATTTATTCATATTAATCTTCTAAATTTTCTGTGTCTGAGTTTATCAGCTAAAATATAGCTGATGTTTAAGTCAACATCATGTCTTTTAGCCAGTGAGTTTGTTCCATTTTGAATATTTTTTATCGTGACCTTTGTATGTATTTTCTTTTTCTTATTTGCTTTATTTAGGATTAATCACATACTTGTATGACATTGCTTACACCTCTACTGTGTTGGAAATTGTAAATCAATTTTTTTATTAAGTTTAATTTTTTTTATTTTTAATACTGCATATTTAGACATTCTAAATATTATCAATATATTCATGTTCTTAAGGAAACATAAAATATAAAATAATTAACTCAAATATCCCCACTCATCCTTCATCACTATTTTCTACATTTTAGTTCTAATATTGCAATTAGATTTTTTTTACTTATAACTCATATATAACTCATATATCAATGCATTAGACATTAAAAAAATATGTTGTTATTTCTCTGTGTGTATAGGTTTTTTTTTCTTTAAAAATTTTTTTTAATGTTTATTTATTTTTGAGAGAGAGACAGAGATAGAGCAAAAGCAGGAGAGGGACAGAGAGAGCAGGAGACACAGAATCCAAAATAGGCTCCAGGATCTGAGCTGTCAGCACAGAGCCCGATGCAGGGCCTGAACCCACAAACATTGAGATCATGACCTGAGCCGAAGTCGACGCTTAACCAACTGAGCCACTCAGGTGCCCCACGGGTTTTCTTTTTTAAATTAATATTTCCATATGTAAATCTTTCCAAAAGCTGCTTTGTCTTTGTTAATATTTTCTGATATTTATTAAATTCTCTTTATTTTTTCCATTTTCTTCCTTGTAACTTTCTTCTTTCTAATATATCCACTGAAAGCTATAATGTCCTTTTAAGTACTGCTTTAGCTGTATCCCATAAGTTTTGATGTTATATTTTATTATTTAATTCAAAATATACTCTGGGGCACCTGGGTGGCTCAGTCGGTTGAGTGTCCAACTCCAGCTCAGGTCATGATCTCAGGGTCTGTGAGTTTGAGCCCCGTGTAGGGCTCTGTGGTGACAGCTCAGAGCCTGGAGCCTGCTTCAGATTCTGTGTCTCCCTCTCTCTCTGCCCCTTCCCAGCTCATGCTCTGTCTCTCCCTCTCAAAAATAAACATTAATTAAAAAGAAATATATGTATATGTATATGTATATGTATACATATATGTAGTATATATATATATGTGTATATATATATGTATACATATATATAGTATATATATATGTGTGTATATATATATATATATATAGTAAAATATGGCCTCATGGTTTATTTAGAAGTCTATGACTTAAACTTTAAATATTTGGGAAATGTTCTAACTTTCATTAATTATTTTCTTATTTTAAATCATATTTAAATCTTACATAGGAGTGTAAGAACCCACAGTGAATTATTTAAGTTTTTGAAATTTTTAGTTAATTGCCTTATGGTATTGTATATTGTCCATTTTATTAAATGTTCCAACTTCCCCTTAAAACATACATAGGCTAAAGTTATTGGGTGTAGTACACTTTTTTAAAAAAGTAAATTAATTTGAATAATCTTATTTTTCAAATCTTGTACATTATTAATGATTTTATTTTTGTCTGCTTTTATTTGCCAGTTATTTAGAGGTGAGATGAAATCTCCAATTAGGATTCCAATTTATTTTTGTTATTTAATGTCCCTATAAGATATCAATATTCAAATTACTTGTAAAAATGTGTTATTTATTGTCAATTTTTGTCCTTCAAAAAAATTCTAAACTTTCCCTGGATGTTAAATATTGTGGATTAAAAGAGAGAGAGAGAGACATAGAGACATTAGACAGAGAGATATTAAAATTTAGATTTAGCCTTTATTTTGCTCCTAGCTCTAGGATACAGTCCTTACTTCTAGGGCCTGGCCAATATTTCTAGGGATCATTCTTGTGGAGTCTCAAATGAAAGTCAAGTGTACTTTCCAGGTCCCTGTCACTTTGTTAGAATGTCAACATTTTTCTCCCCCTAAAATGCTGAAATTATCACCCCATTCTTTTAGTTTTCCAGCTGGATTTTCTGCTATGTTTTATGGAGACTTGCTATGCACCTGCTGAGTTTATGCCGCATTTATGGAACTTATCTGCATTTCAGTCTTCTCCAGGATTTTAGCCACTTTATAATCCCCCAGCTCTGATTTTTATTTTTTTTAGCCAAGTATGACTGCTTCTTTCCATTTTAATTTCCAGTCTCTTTCTGTTGAGATTTGGGGGAAAAAAGTGTTACCAGAGAAAAAAAAATATATGTGAAAGTGGAGCTCATTCCTTGCATCACCCTTCTTTTATTGACTACAACCCTCAAGTCTTTCATGCTTTTATTTTCTCTAATGTCTTCATTGTATTATACATTTCTATCATGTGCATTTGTGCAAATATTACTGTTCTTTTGTGAGCAGTCAGTCTGGTGCTGGTATGAGATACTTTTTTTTCCCCCAGTGTCAAAAATGTCTTTCTATTGTCTGTGACTCTAAAAATTTCACACGACTGTAACTGATTTTTATGAATGACTTTATGTAAAGGATTTAAATTAATTTTTCTTCATCTTGATTATTAATTTCCTCAACACTTTTTCTCCTGTAATCAATGCACAGATTTTGAATTAATCTATAATTCCTTTGCTATATACCAATTTTTCTAATATGCTTAGTTGAGCTTGAATCAGGACTTTGGTCCTATACCTTTGTTTTAGTTGTCTTCATTAGACCATGTTCATAAGGGGAAGTTCATTTGGTTGAGCGTCCAACTTCAGCTCAGGTCATGATCTCGCAGTTCATGAGCTCCAGCCCCTTGTAGGGCTCTGAGCCTGCCTCAGGTTCTGTGTCTCCCTCTCTCTCTGGCCATCCCCCCGCTCATTCTCTGTCTCTGTCTCTCTCTCTCAAAAATAAATAAAACATTAAAAATGTTTTTTAAAAAACAAAATGTTCATAAGGTTGGAGTGCTTGGGTGGCTCAGTCAGGTGAACCTCTGATTTTGGCTCAGGTCATGATCTCATGGTTTGTGAGTTTGGGCCCCACGTCAGGGGTTCTGCGATAACAGCAAGGAGCCTGCTTTAGAATCTCTGTCTCCCTCTCTCTCTCTCTCTGCCCCTACTCAAAAATATTTTTTTTAAAAAGAAAATATTTATAAGGTTAGATATCTGGTAGGGGACATTTATTTTCCTACCCAGTAGTTAACCATGAGGAAGGTACAACTTTAAATTGACTTATATTTAAAAAAAAAATTTTTCAACGTTTATTTTTTGAGAGACAGAGACAGAGCATGAACTGGGGAGGGACAGATATAGAGAGAAGGGGAGTCATAGATTCCGAAGTAGGCTCCAGGCTCCGAGCTGTCAGCACAGAGCCCGATGCGGGGCTCAAACTCACAAACCATGAGATCATGATCTGAGCTGAAGTCGGATGCTTAACTGACTGAGCCACCCAGGGGCCCCAGAATTGAATTATTTTTTAAATGTTATTTATTTATTTATTTATTTATTTATTTTGATAAAGGGAGAGAGAGTGCACACACACATGCATGCATGAGCCAGGGGAGGGGCAGAGAGAGAGAGAGAGGGAGAGAGAGAATCCCAAGTAGGCTCCATGCTTTCAGTGCAGAGCCTGATGCAGGGCTCCATCCCAGATCCCACAGACTGTGAGATCATGACCTGAGCTGAAATCAAAAGTTAAGCACTCAAATGACTGAGCCACCCAGGTGCCCCTAAATTGAATTATTTCATGTATTTTTGAATATTTTATGTATGTATGTATGTATGTATGTATGATGTAAGCCAGATAGTGGTTGCATGGGTGTTGGTTTTATTGTATACATTAGTGAGTCTGAAATATTCATTATTAAACTCTTTATTATATACTTAATATATTTATGTGTAAATGTGTATCTATGTGTGTATACAACATATATTACTTGATTATACGTATTATATAAACATACAACATATATAATCTAGTATAAGCTACTTCACTTTGTCCAGTGCCAAAAATGTTTTTTACAGGTCTTAATCCACTGTATTTCAATCTAAATGTTTCATTTGACTGTAGCTGATTTTTGTAAATGGCTTGAGATGAAGCATTTGAATTCATTTTTATATATTTTCTAATCAATTTTTCCAGCATTGTGTCTTATGTGATTCATGCATAGATATATATTTTCCTTTTTCTTTTGGAAATTGTCTTTTGGAAATTTCATTTTGGAAATTATCTATATCATCTCTATTCTTTAAAACTGTTAATGTTCAAATATGCAATGGTGTGAGTATGTAATATATTTACCAATATCCTATTTTTAAGATATCATGTGATTTTACGTTCTTCTTCATTCTTAATAAGAATGTTTGGGGAGTATAATTTTTCATAGAAGTATTTTTGGGGTAAATTATTAAATGTTATCATGTTATCAAATTCTTTGACATTTTTATGTGTATTGCTAAAATTAACAAAGAAGAAATAATCAACTAGTAGTATATGAAAGTTGCCTACTTCCTGGGCATTTTCTTTTTCTTTGACTCTTCAGCAATCTGATTGCCAACAAACAATATTACAGTTGGATTTAAATTTTTTTATTATTGTTTTTAAATGTTTATTTTTGAGAGAGAGAGAGAGAGTGCAAGCAAGGGAGGGGCAGAGAGAGAGAGAGACACACAGAATCAGAAGCAGGCTGCAAGCTCTGAGTTGTCAGTACAGAACCGAACTCAGTACAGAACTGAGTTGTCAGTACAGAACTCTGAGTTGTCAGTTGTGGCTTGAAACCACAAACTGTGAGATCATGACCTGAGCTGAAGTTGGATGCTCAACCAACTGAGCCCCCAAAACACACCATGATTTACATTTTTATTAATATTTACCTCTATGTATTTTCTTTTTTTGGTAAAGATTGTAAATTTATTTTGAAAGAGAGAGAGAGAGCAAGAATGGGGGAGAGGCAAAGAGATTGGGAGAGAGAGAATCCCAAACAGGCTCCGTGCTGTCAATGCATTGTTGGACGTGGGGCTCAAACTCATGAACAGTGAAATTATGACCTGAGCCAAATGCAAGAGTTGGATGCTTAACCAACTGAGCCACCCAGGCACCTCTGGCTCAATATATTTTCAAATGTTTCGGGATCACATATTATTTGAAGTGTAATTCATGAAGTTATAGAAAATTAATACAAGATAAAGAAACAAATACATATAAATACACTATCTCTGTATATACACTTGACCCACTGTACTTGCAGAGACACATATAATTAAAATAATTTCATTTATGTGATAAGTCTACACAGTATATTGGACTATCTTATTGTCAGGGCTGTTTCTGCTGCCAATTTCTTTCGTTCATGTTCTGTTGTCCTTGGATTCAGGCTATCAGGATCTATAGAACCATTCTGAACCAAATGATTTCCTCATTAACTACTGCTCTTAGTGTTGTATGCAAGAAATCTTAATCAGTTTGCTCAATCTTAGCTCATACCCCGAACCTCAAATTTAGTGTAATCACTCTATCATTTCATGTCTACTGATTAGATAGAAGTGTTGGTATATAATTTCTTTATAATTATAAAACATTCTACTGAGTAAAGGGCATATATTTTTGGAAGTCTGTATGTGACCACGCTGTAACTCACTTTAATAATTTAACCTGCTATATCATTGAAATTTATAATTTGTTACAGTACAATTGGTCAGATCCACAATCACTGATTTGCATTTAAAATGCAAAAAAAATTTAAAAACAAATTTAAAAACTTATTTATAATTTCTTTCTGAAATCATTTGATGACAAAATTACTATTAAAACATGGGAATTATATTCTTTATTTTGCCACTGAATAGTAATATTCATATTTTGCTATAGAACTGATGATGTATTTAATTATAAGGTACTATCTCATATTCCAGTAGAGTTGCAGATTCATGGCATATGCATCTTTTAAAAATAATGAAAATTCAGAATATGAAACATATTTGGCATCAAGTATTCCTAAAACAGTAATAATTATATTAATTATATAATTAATTATCAATGTGACAATTGTACCATTTTCTATGAAAATTAGTTACTTAATTCTGACATTACTAAAGGTAATAATCTATCAAATTAGAATACAACACTTCTTATATCAGAGGATTGTGGTGAGGAAAAAGAAATAATGTATATAGATTTTAAACAATTCATGATACTAAGCCTGGGTGGCTCAGTCAGTTAAATGTCTGACTCTTGGTTTCAGATCGTGAGTTTGAGCCCCATGTTGGGGCTCCTCTGAGTGTGGAGTGTGGAGCCTGAGTGTGGAGCCTGTTTGAGATTTTCTCTTTCCCTCTGCTCATGTTTCTCTGCCCCTCCCTGCTCATGTTCTCTCTCTCAAAATAAACAAATAAACCTTAATAAATTAGTAGATAATTCATGGTACATAAAAATGTTTAAATCACATTTTTATTATTATATTGTTCTTTCTTTTCCTTCCAGTCTTTCTTCTCACTATTCTATTTCAAATTTTATAAATAAAAAACTGTTTGATCAAGGATTTTTCAAATTTCTTTATATATGAGGTCTAAACTAAATTATTACTATCTTAAGTTCTAATGTGCTTATTTATGCTTGCAGAATGACAATATAAACTATAGCTTTTCCCATTAGTAAATTTTATAATTTCCAACTAATCAAGGCATATTTGACCAAATAATTTTAAAAATGGGTGAAATGGGAAGGATTATGTGATGATTGCATCATTTAGTTAATTTTTTCCTAACGTAGAATTTAATACATTTCTTAGTACATTCAATGTTTTTATAGTCACACTTAACTTTATTTTTGTTGAATTTTTCTTGTTATTATATAAACAAAAGAATGATAATGACATTTAAGTAATTAAAAAAATTCCCCCACTAATTTTGTATTAACTCTAATAAAGAAAGCTTGTTAATAATTTATATCCATATATATATATATATATATATACACAGACTTGGTTTTGTATCAGAGACCTCCTGTGGTAGCTAAGCATATATTGAGAAATTCTGATGACTAAAGATGCCATAAGGTAAAAGCCCACATGGGAAAAATACTTATATTAACACATGAATCAATAACCTTTATAGAGATGTCAAAATGTGAAAGTAAAAAATGCTTTCCAATTGTCCCAGGGAATATTTAACTTCCATTGATAGAATTTTACAGAGGTAAATAATTACTAAATTTGAAAAAATTGTTAATGCTGTCAATAATCATAAAGGTTAACAAGAAAATGTTATCAGAAAGCTATTTCAGATAAAGATCCAGGTTATTCCAGTAGACACAGAAAGAAGAAGAAAGGCAATTCAAGAAGACAAAAAACAGAATAAAAACTTCTTCTAGCTAGTTATTACTGATTTAAAAGAAGTTGCTTTAGGAGCGCCTGGGTGGCTCAGTCAGTTAAGCGTCCGACTTCAGCTCAGGTCACGATCTCGCGGTCTGTGAGTTCAAGCCCCGCATCGGGCTCTGGGCTGATGGCTCAGAGCCTGGAGCCTGCTTCTGATTCTGTGTCTCCCTCTCTCTCTGACCCTCCCCCGTTCATGCTCTGTCTCTCTCTGTCCCAAAAATAAATAAATGTTAAAAAAAAATTTAAAAGAAGTTGCTTTAAACAATAAGAGACAGACAGACAGAGAGAATGCTATTTGGACTCTTATTGGACTAAATGTCTTTGAGCTTTCTCTTTTCCTGAATGCAGACTTCTCTCTCAAGGAACTATTCGTCTTTTGCATGTTAAATAATCTGAAAATAAAAATAGGATAAAATAAAAAATAAAATAAAAATAAAACAAAATAAAAAATCAAATCAAATCATCATATTTATAGGCCAACCACTTTGGAATTTATGCTTCTCAGTTCCATTTGCCAGAAACTTGAACTGAGTCCTTTTCAAACTTTTCACATAAAAATTACATGTCATCTATATGTAGTACATTGTTAGATTTAATTGCTGGTTGAAGTGCAAAGTCACCAGACACATGCTGGGGATTAGACAAAGTACCTAGGTTGCAGAACCCAATACAAAATAAAAATTCAGAGCATCTGATTTTGATTTTGGGTGTCAGAACAGTGACAGCTGGGCTCTGAACTAAGTAGAGATGCTTTTTTAATTATTATTTTTTAGAGAAAGAGAGAGAGCGAGTGGGGGAGAGGGACAGAGGGAGAGAGAGAGAGAGAGAGAGAATCTGAAGCCGACTTCATGTTCAGCACACAGTCAAGCAAGAAGGTCAATCTCATGACCCTGGGATCATGACATAAGTGAAAATCAAGAGTTGGATGCTCAACTGACTGAGACACCCAGGTGCCCAAGTACAGATTGAACATTCTTGAGCAATGCTTGTGAGGCAGATCCCATCCAGAAGACTTCTCTCAGACTTCAGGGGTATGATTCAAACACCTGTAGTAGTCCCATTCAATATGGAAGCTACAAACCACTTGTGTACCAAGCCACTAAGCACCTGAAATGAGAGTAGTGCAATTGAAACTTAAAATACTTAATTTAATTTTAATTTTAATTTTAATTTATAAAGCAAAGAAATACACATTTTTATGATAAACACAACTTTATTATTTTGGTAAGATTATATTTCATTTTAATCATTGAAAATTTAATGTATGAATCTAGATATGAGGTTAAGTATAAAAACATACCATATTTCAAATAACTGTTTTTAAATTAATTCCATGTTAGAATGACAAAACTTTGTATATATTGAGTTAACAATATGTATTTTTAAAAGTAATTTAAAATTTAATTTTACTTCTTAAATATTATTACTAGAAAATTTTAAATTATGTATGCGTAATGAAATATATTTCTATTGGGTGTTGTTGACCTACATACAGATATAAAGACCTCAGAAAAATTATCTTTTGGTCTGTAAACATTAAAGTGAATATTTCCTTAAAATTTCACATTTCTAAGTAATCTCACATCTGAGAAGACAGTTACCAGATTTTAATGTATACTGAATCTCACCAAACATGAAATCCAGAGGACTTTGTGTTCTAAATAGCTGATCAGTGAGAATGCCACTACACATCTCAGCATTTGACTTAAAAGTAAATTCGTCAGAATAAAATTAAACAGCTTTATACTTTATTAACTCTGATTATAGGTATCAGAAAGCTGATATTATACCTACAGAGAGTTGAGATCTATAATTTCTTTTTTTTTTAATATTTTTTTTCAACATTTATTTATTTTTGGGACAGAGAGAGACAGAGCATGAACGGGGGGGGGGGCAGAGAGAGAGGGAGACACAGAATTGAAACAGGCTCCAGGCTCTGAGCCATCAGCCCAGAGCCCCACGCGGGGCTCGAACTCACAGACCGCGAGATCGTGACCTGGCTGAAGTCGGACGCTTAACCGACTGCGCCACCCAGGCGCCCCAAGAGATCTATAATTTCTTGATATCCTGATTAAATAAGAATATCTGCATGGAAGATTTTCAGGGAAGATGGCGGCGTAGGAGGACGCTGGGCTCACCGCGCGTCCTGCTGATCACTTAGATTCCACCTACACCTGCCTAAATAACCCAGAAAACCGCCAGAGGATTAGCAGAACAGAGTCACCGGACCCAAGTGCAGACGAGAGGCCCACGGAAGAGGGTAGGAAGGGCGGCGAGGCGGTGCGCGCTCCACGGACTGGCGGGAGGGAGCCGGGGCGGAGGGGCGGCTCGCCAGCCAAGCAGAGCCCCCGAGTCCGGCTTGCAAAAGCGGAGGGGCCTGACGGACTGTGTTCCGACAGCAAGCGCGACTTAGCGTCTGGGAGGTCATAAGTTAACAGCTCTGCTCGGAAAGCGGGAAGGCTGGAGGACAAAGGGAGGGTGAGCTGCGGAGCCCCCGGATGACAGAGCTCAGTTTGGCGGGGAACAAAGGCGCTCGCCAGCGCCATCTCCCCCGCCCATCCCCCAGCCAAAATCCCAAAGGGAACCGGTTCCGGCCAGGGAAATTGCTTCCTCCGCGCAAACACCCAACTCTGTGCTTCTGCGGAGCCAAACCTCCGGCAGCGATCTGACTCCCTCCGGCTGCCACAGGGCCCCTCCTGAAGTGGATCACCTAAGGAGAAGCGAGCTAAGCCTGCCCCCCCTGCCGCCGTGCACCTTGCCTTCCCACCCCAGCTAATACGCCAGATCCCCAGCATCACAAGCCTGGCAGTGTGCAAGTAGCCCAGACGGGCCACGCCACCCCACAGTGAATCCCGCCCCTAGGAGAGGGGAAGAGAAGGCACACACCAGTCTGACTGTGGCCCCAGCGGTGGGCTGGGGGCAGACATCAGGTCGGACTGCGGCCCCGCCCACCAACTCCAGTTATACACCACAGCACAGGGGAAGTGCCCTGCAGGCCCTCACCACACCAGGGACTATCCAAAATGACCAAGCGGAAGAATTCCCCTCAGAAGAATCTCCAGGAAATAACAACAGCTAATGAGCTGATCAAAAAGGATTTAAATAATATAACAGAAAGTGAATTTAGAATAATAGTCATAAAATTAATCGCTGGGCTGGAAAACAGCATACAGGACAGCAGAGAATCTCTTGCTACAGACATCAGGGGACTAAGGAACAGTCACGAGGAGCTGAAAAACGCTTTAAAGGAAATGGAAAACAAAATGCAAACCACCACGGCTCGGATGGAAGAGGCAGAGGAGAGAATAGGTGAACTAGAAGATAAAGTTATGGAAAAAGAGGAAGCTGAGAAAAAGAGAGATAAAAAAATCCAGGAGTATGAGGGGAAAATTAGAGAACTCAGTGATACACTAAAAAGAAATAATATACGCATAATTGGTATCCCAGAGGAGGAAGAGAGAGGGAAAGGTGCTGAAGGGGTACTTGAAGAAATCATAGCTGAGAACTTCCCTGAACTGGGGAAGGAAAAAGGCATTGAAATCCAAGAGGCACAGAGAACTCCCTTCAGACGTAACTTGAATCGATCTTCTGCACGACATATCATAGTGAAACTGGCAAAATACAAGGATAAAGAGAAAATTCTGAAAGCAGCAAGGGGTAAACGTGCCCTCACATATAAAGGGAGACCTATAAGACTCGTGACTGATCTCTCTTTTGAAACTTGGCAGGCCAGAAAGAATTGGCACGAGATTTTCAGGGTGCTAGACAGCAAAAATATGCACCCAAGAATCCTTTATCCAGCAAGTCTGTCATTTAGAATAGAAGGAGAGATAAAGGTCTTCCCAAACAAACAAAAACTGAAGGAATTTGTCACCACTAAACCAGCCCTACAAGAGATCCTAAGGGGGACCCTGTGAGACAAAGTACCAGAGACATCACTACAAGCATAAAACATACAGACATCACAATGACTCTAAACCCGTATCTTTCTATAATAACACTGAATGTAAATGGATTAAATGCGCCAACCAAAAGACATAGGGTATCAGAATGGAGAAAAAAACAAGACCCATCTATTTGCTGTCTACAAGAGACTCATTTTAGACCTGAGGACACCTTTAGATTGAGAGTGAGGGGATGGAGAACTATTTATCATGCTACTGGAAGCCAGAAGAAAGCTGGAGTAGCCATACTTATATCAGACAAACTAGACTTTAAATTAAAGGCTGTAACAAGAGATGAAGAAGGACATTATATAATAGTTACAGGGTCTATCCATCAGGAAGAGCTAACAATGATAAATGTCTATGCGCCGAATACCGGAGCCCCCAAATATATAAAACAATTACTCATAAACAGAAGCAACCTTATTGATGAGAATGTGGTAATTGCTGGGGACTTTAACACCCCACTTACAGAAATGGATAGATCATCTAGACACACGGTCAATAAAGAAACAAGGGCCCTGAATGAGACACTGGATCAGATGGACTTGACAGATCTATTTAGAACTCTGCATCCCAAAGCAACAGAATATACTTTCTTCTCGAGTGCACATGGAACATTCTCCAAGATAGATCATATACTGGGTCACAAAACAGCCCTTCATAAGTTTACAAGAATTGAAATTATACCATGCATACTTTCAGACCACAATGCTATGAAGCTTGAAATCAACCACAGGAAAAAGTCTGGAAAACCTCCAAAAGCATGGAGGTTAAAGAACACCCTACTAACGAATGAGTGGGTCAACCAGGCAATTAGAGAAGAAATCAAAAAATATATGGAAACAAACGAAAATGAAAATACAACAATCCAAACGCTTTGGGACGCAGCGAAGGCAGTCCTGAGAGGAAAATACATTGCAATCCAGGCCTATCTCAAGAAACAAGAAAAATCCCAAATACAAAATCTAACAGCACACCTAAAGGAACTAGAAGCAGAACAGCAAAGGCAGCCTAAACCCAGCAGAAGAAGAGAAATAATAAAGATCAGAGCAGAAATAAACAATATAGAATCTAAAAAAACTGTAGAGCAGATCAACGAAACCAAGAGTTGGTTTTTTGAAAAAATAAACAAAATTGACAAACCTCTAGCCAGGCTTCTCAAAAAGAAAAGGGAGATGACCCAAATAGATAAAATCATGAATGAAAATGGAATTATGACAACCAATCCCTCAGAGATACAAACAATTATCAGGGAATACTATGAAAATTATATGCCAACAAATTGGACAACCTGGAAGAAATGGACAAATTCCTAAACACCCACACTCTTCCAAAACTCAATCAGGAGGAAATAGAAAGCTTGAACAGACCCATAACCAGCGAAGAAATTGAATCGGTTATCAAAAATCTCCCAACAAATAAGAGTCCAGGACCAGATGGCTTCCCAGGGGAATTCTACCAGACGTTTAAAGCAGAGATAATACCTATCCTTCTCAAGCTATTCCAAGAAATAGAAAGGGAAGGAAAACTTCCAGACTCATTCTATGAAGCCAGTATTACTTTGATTCCTAAGCCAGACAGAGACCCAGTAAAAAAAGAGAACTACAGGCCAATATCCCTGATGAATATGGATGCCAAAATTCTCAATAAGATACTAGCAAATCGAATTCAACAGCATATAAAAAGAATTATTCACCATGATCAAGTGGGATTCATTCCTGGGCTGCAGGGCTGGTTCAACATTCGCAAATCAATCAACGTGATACATCACATTAACAAAAAAAAAGAGAAGAACCATATGATCCTGTCAATCGATGCAGAAAAGGCCTTTGACAAAATCCAGCACCCTTTCTTAATAAAAACCCTTGAGAAAGTCGGGATAGAAGGAACATACTTAAAGATCATAAAAGCCATTTATGAAAAGCCCACAGCTAACATCATCCTCAACGGGGAAAAACTGAGAGCTTTTTCCCTGAGATCAGGAACACGACAGGGATGCCCACTCTCACCGTTGTTGTTTAACATAGTGCTGGAAGTTCTAGCATCAGCAGTCAGACAACAAAAGGAAATCAAAGGCATCAAAATTGGCAAAGATGAAGTCAAGCTTTCGCTTTTTGCAGATGACATGATATTGTACATGGAAAATCCGATAGACTCCACCAAAAGTCTGCTAGAACTGATACATGAATTCAGCAAAGTTGCAGGATACAAAATCAATGTACACAAATCAGTTGCATTCTTATACACTAACAATGAAGCAACAGAAAGACAAATAAAGAAACTGATCCCATTCACAATTGCACCAAGAAGCATAAAATACCTAGGAATCAATCTAACCAAAGATGTAAAGGATCTGTATGCTGAAAACTATAGAAAGCTTATGAAGGTAATTGAAGAAGATTTAAAGAAATGGAAAGACATTCCCTGCTCATGGATTGGAAAAATAAATATTGTCAAAATGTCAATACTACCCAAAGCTATCTACACATTCAATGCAATCCCAATCAAAATTGCACCAGCATTCTTCTCGAAACTAGAACAAGCAATCCTAAAATTCATATGGAACCACAAAAGGCCCCGAATAGCCAAAGGAATTTTGAAGAAGACCAAAGCAGGAGGCATCACAATCCCAGACTTTAGCCTCTAGTACAAAGCTGTAATCATCAAGACAGCATGGTATTGGCACAAAAACAGACACACAGACTAATGGAATAGAATAGAAACCCCAGAACTAGACCCACAAACGTATGGCCAACTCATCTTTGACAAAGCAGGAAAGAACATCCAATGGAAAAAAGACAGCCTCTTTAACAAATGGTGCTGGGAGAACTGGACAGCAACATGCAGAAGGTTGAAACTAGACCACTTTCTCACACCATTTACAAAAATAAACTCAAAATGGATAAAGGACCTAAATGTGAGACAGGAAACCATCAGAACCTTAGAGGAGAAAGCAGGAAAAGACCTCTCTGACCTCAGCCGTAGCAATCTCTTACTCGACACATCCCCAAAGGCAAGGGAATTAAAAGCAAAAGTGAATGACTGGGACCTTATGAAGATAAAAAGCTTCTGCACAGCAAAGGAAACAACCAACAAAACTAAAAGGCAACCAACGGAATGGGAAAAGATATTTGCAAATGACATATCGGACAAAGGGCTAGTATCTAAAATCTATAAAGAGCTCACCAAACTCCACACCCGAAAAACAAAGAACCCAGTGAAGAAATGGGCAGAAAACATGAATAGACACTTCTCTAAAGAAGACATCCAGATGGCCAACAGGCACATGAAAAGATGTTCAGCGTCGCTCCTTATCAGGGAAATACAAATCAAAACCACACTCAGGTATCACCTCACGCCAGTCAGAGTGGCCAAAATGAACAAATCAGGAGACTATAGATGCTGGAGAGGATGTGGAGAAACGGGAACCCTCTTGCACTGTTGGTGGGAATGCAAATTGGTGCAGCCGCTCTGGAAAGCAGTGTGGAGGTTCCTCAGAAAATTAAAAATAGACCTACCCTATGACCCAGCAATAGCACTGCTAGGAATCTACCCAAGGGATACAGGAGTGCTGATGCATAGGGGCACTTGTACCCCAATGTTCATAGCAGCACTCTCAACAATAGCCAAATTATGGAAAGAGCCTAAATGTCCATCAACTGATGAATGGATAAAGAAATTGTGGTTTATATACACAATGGAATACTACGTGGCAATGAGAAAGAATGAAATATGGCCCTTTGTAGCAACATGGATGGAACTGGAGAGTGTGATGCTAAGTGAAATAAGCCATACAGAGAAAGACAGATACCATATGGTTTCACTCTTATGTGGATCCTGAGAAACTTAACAGGAACCCATGGGGGAGGGGAAGGAAAAAAAAAAAAAAAAAAGGACGTTAGAGTGGGAGAGAGCCAAAGCATAAGAGACTGTTAAAAACTGAGAACAAACTGAGGGTTGATGGGGGGTGGGAGGGAGGGGCGGGTGGGTGATGGGTATTGAGGAGGGCACCTTTTGGGATGAGCACTGGGTGTTGTATGGAAACCAATTTGTCAATAAACTTCATATAAAAAAAAAAAAGAATATCTGCATGGAGAAAAAGAATGAAGAGAAAGAGAATTCAGAGAGTGTAGACATGAAAGGAACTTAGGAGAGGATAGGGAATAAAGAAGAGAATTGGAACATTTTGGAACAGTTTATTTATTTGAAGTTGGTGAGCATACAAGAAAAGCGTGGTTAGTGAAAAAAAATTCACACAGGATTTAAATTTCCTTTTGCTTATTCACTCAGGCGGTCATAGCACTAACCTAGACTTTTGAGAAAGCAGGTGCATAATTCAATGAAAATAATGACTTCTGTATTATTCAGTTGAATGTGATGTAATTACTGGGAAGACAGGCTGCATTTGATACGTAAAAAGCACTTTCAGAACTGGAGTCTGGTGTGACCTGAAATGCAAGGGTTTGACCAGACAGACTATATATTACCTCTTTAGCAATCAATAACAACCTTGAAAATAAGCATCAGCATTCTCCTTGGAAAAACGACTGGACAATGGCGAGGAGCACAATCCTTCCCAGCACCGCCCTGATGGTTCACAAAGGAAGATATTCCCAATGAGAGTGCAAACTGATATTTTCAAAAGAACCTGTTTTGAGACTTGCTGTCTTGAATCCTCTGGGAGAATTTTGTCTTGTAAATTTAATTATCCATGTAAGCAGTGCTCAATCCTAGACATATGAACTGTGACCTGTAAAATGAGAACATATTTTAAAATATTTTTAAATAGTTCCATATAGGGGCGCCTGGGTGGCTCAGTCGGTTGGGCATCCAACTTCGGCTCAGGTCATGATCTCGCAGTCCGTGAGTTTGAGCCCCGCATTGGGCTCTGTGCTCAGAGCCTGGAGCCTGTTTCAGATTCTGTGTCTCCCTCTCTCTCTGACCCTCCCCGTTCATGCTCTGTCTATCTCTGTCCCAAAAATAAATAAACGTAAAAAAAATTTTTTTAAATAGTTCCATATAGTTTATATTGTTTTTATTGTTATTTTATCATCATTATCAACATTGTCATCATCACCAATATTATCATTTTCTGAGCTTTTAATGGCCAAATAATGATGTTGGTATTAATAGTTGATAACCACAAATGTATGATTAATGTTTGATGTTTATTTGGAGATAATACCTTTTACTTTTTCCTCTGGCAGCATATTACTTTAACTTTCTTCTTTAATTTTTCTTGGCATAGCATCAGCGCACATGATTTTACATTAAGAGTAACAATAGTAATGTGAAATGAATAAACATGTATTTTTAAACATGTGGAACTACTTTTATCCTCTTCCAGATATTGCAGAAATCTTTAGCATTGATTTAATTTGGAAAAATTCTCATTTAAGGGTGGCTGGCTGGGTCAGCAGAGCATGTGACTCTTGATCTTGAGGCATAAGTTCAAGCCCCACGATGGGTGTAGAGATTACTAAGAAAAGAAAAAAGAACAGTATCTCATTTGAAATAATTCTTTCTTTCTTCTTTATTTTTTTTGTGTGTTTCTGTGTAAACAAAATAGGAAAAAAGGGAAATAAAACAAAAATAAATTAATTTTTCTTATATCTGTTACTTCTGTAAAAAATAAATAAATTGAGAAGAAGAGTAAAATCTTGGTTAAAACTATTATACTTCTGAATACTTCCACACTTATTAATAATTGCCTGACCACACATAGGATATTAAGAGCATCTTATGATTCCTCATGCCATAAACCTAGAGGTAAAAGAAATGTCTATACACTGCTGTTCTACTTCATCCAGCCTCTACATAAAGGATAGTAAACACCTCAGAAGGAATTGTTGAAATCAAGGACAGACTCGGACAAGACTTGAAGTTTTGCCGATCAGACAGAACTGCTCAGGTCATGCAGGCAAAGCTTAATTCAGCTTATTTTGCAAGGCTAACTTGACCTAGATCATATCTTACTTGTGCCTCTGGAAATGATAGGCAAAACTTGAACGATTTCCTAAGATTGATAGAGGTAATCTTTGAAAATTGTAATATTGTTACCGACCAGTATAAAGAAAAACAGGCACTGCTTTATCATTATATAAGCTGCTTTATAACAATATAAGTAAATAACATATATTATTACATTATAACAATATAAGTAAATAAGTAAATAACAAAATAATGCCTGAGCCTCATTCCCTGTTCTGGTTTGAGGGCTCCCAGTTTGTAAACTGTCTTTTTTAATGTGTGCACAATAACTTTTAAAATTACTACTTCAATGGTACATTTGTTTTACTTTGGCTATTTTGAACCTGTGGACAGAAGTAGCATTGTGATTTGTATGACTCCATTCTATTGTACAAAGTGAGGAAGCCTATAAATTAAAGAGTTGAAATTCCTAATCGACCAATTTGAAATAACTGATATTTATAAATTAATTCACCTCAAAGCAGCATTTTTAGTTTAAGTTCACACACAAAAAATTAAGATAGAATGTATTTTGGGCAATACAACACTCAATGTGTTTAAAGGAATTCAATTCATACAAAGCATGTGTTCCGATCACAATGGAATTAAGTTCAAAGTTCACTACAGATTAATTCTGGAAATATTTTAATATGAGAAAAGTAAATAGTATGCTTCTAAATAACCTGTGGGTCGAAAAAGAAATAAAAAAAGAAACTACAAAGTACGTTGACATCATAGAGGGATGGAAACGCTTGCAGACTCCTGGTGGGAATGGAAACTGGTAAAACCACTTTGGAAAAACGATTGGCAGTTTCTTCAAGGGTTACACCTTTGAAGGTGTACCCTTCATACCCTTCATAGGTCTACCACCATAAAATCCAACCGTTTCACCCCTATGTACTTGCCCAAGATTCACACATATCCATGCAAAGATTTGCACACATATATTTATAGCTGCTTTATTTTAGTAGCCCCAAACTGGAAACAACCTAAATGTCCATCAGCAATTGAATGGATAAACTAGTTGTGGCCTCACCATGTAAAAGAACACTGTTGAAGCATTAAAGGGAATGAACTATTGGTACAGAAAACTCTACCAGTGACTCTCAAAATAATTGTCCTAAATGAAAGAAGCAAAAGAAAAAGAGAGAACATACCCTGTGTTCTATTTATATAAAACTCTTGAAATGGCAAATTAACATATAGAAATAGAGAGCAGATTGAGTTTTGTTTGGACATGATAGAAGGTAGGCAAGATGAGCAGCAGGGTACTATTACCAAAGGGCATAGGGCCATTTTTGAGGATGATATATATGCTTATTATCTTGACTGTGGAAATGGTTTTATGAGTGTGTGTGTGTCTAAAAACATATGTTACACACCTTAAATAAGTGTAGCTTATTATATTTAATTACACCTCAATAGAATTGTTTTTAAAAAAGAAAATAAATATATATATATATATATTTTTTTCTAATTGCTATATCTGCAACATTAGAGGAATAGGCATGATGCTAGCCGATACCCAAAGAAGCCATACTTAATTCCATGGGTTTTAACAGAGAAATTTCACAGGGGAAGAAAAAAAAAAAGACGAAGCTGATTTTTGGAAGACTAGGCAAAGTGTGTGTTATAGAAAATATATTCTATAGAAAATATATATAGAAAATAGAAAAATATGGAGCTGCCTAGAAGTGAAGGAAACTAGGATTACTTAATAAATGTTCAAAAATGATATGGACACAAGAAATGTAAAAATAATTCTTATTACAAAGGCTCTAAGTAAAGGGGGAGGCAAGAGTTACACTGGCTAGCATGAAAAAAATAAATCAAAGTAGTCATCAATAGGTGGAAACAAATTGAAAAATGTTGTAGATACAATCACACACACAAGAAGGACTATCATTTTCTTTGAGATTTTCCTTTCATTACAAGACTTTGGACAGAGTTTTTAAAAATGATCAAGGGGGACAGCTGGGTGGCTCAGTCAGTTAAGCATTGGACTCTTGATCTCCACTCAGGTCGTTATCTGATTGAGCCCCGTGTCTGGCTCAGTGCTGACAGATGGGAGCCTGCTTGGTACTCTCTCTCTTGCTCTCTCTGCACCTCTCCTCTCTTTCTAAATAAACAAACAAACTTAAAATTAAATACGTAAAAATGATAAAAGGAAGCACTTTACTGTTAATGGTTTGCCACAGGGTATGGAGATATTTGTGGCTCCCAGAAAGACTGAAAGTAAAATGGCCACTACTAAGATGTTGGTGATATCATCAGGAAGATGTGCATACCTTAAGCTGAAGGAAGTGTATTTACAGAAAGATTTTTAAAAATTGTGTGAGTCCCATACTAAACTATCTAAATATTTATTGCTGTCAATTCTTAATTCTCTCTAGTAAGATCACTTCTCCAGTGTTTTTAGGAATACTGGAATAGAAATATTTGCTAGTATTATCATGAACACCAGGATGCAAATACTTGGATAACATATTAAAATTTCATATCACCACATTCATATCCATACAAATATAGTATATGTAATCTAAAATAAGCATTATAATTTACAAATGCTAAATCTATTCCAATACATACATGTGGATTATTATACAATAAATATATTTTAATATACAAGCTCATATATGTGTGCACATATATTTACAACTTACTGTGAATATTCATCCAGACATAAGTAAAATAAAATAAGGTATCATAACTATGAAATTTTGAGCAGGAACTATAGCAATAAAACAAGCACATTATAATCACGATTGCAGTCTAAGGATAGAATAGGGAATCATTAGCAGATGATTCTAGTCATTCAAAGTGTTTTTTTTTGTATCTATTTTGAAATCTCATTTGCGTGCATTTAATTAAAATGTAATATTTTGTATTCATTATCAGAACCCTGAGGAAGAATATCGACATATTGGTGAGCTCTAAGGAAAACAGGAAAATAAATGTAAAACAAACCATCAAGCAAAAATAAATAAATAAAAATAACATTTTACTTCAATCTTCTACTCCCTGTCATATCTTTTTCTTGGCAGACCAGCAGTTTCTGAGAGCACTAGGAATGTATTATCTACAGTTACTGTCTCAACAAAGACAAGAGACTCAATCCAGGTAGACTAGATTTGTTAGACTAGGGAAAAGGTTAGAGGTGGTGGTTTAGACCAATAATGAGGGAGGTGGGAAACTAAGCAGACCAGTTGTATAGAACCATAGACATCTAAGATAACTCCTATTTGTGAGCAAACCTGCATATACACTGCTCTGGTTAAATGAACATGTATTACCTTTCTAATAAATGTCATTAAAAATAAGTCTACCCCTTTTCCTAGAACTAATTTTCTTTTTAATTTGATGTGCTCTCTTACCAGAATTTTTAGAAATATCATGTCCATTGAGAAAGGCCACCATAAAAAATATTTTTACCTTTAACAAAGTAAGAGTGTTTTACTCTTGCATTATATTTGACTCAGTGCTTTTGTTTAATTCTAATTACAAAACCTGATATCACTAAATAAATTTTAAGCACTTACTTATCACTATTGGACTGTAAAAATGGGATGCCATTTAATATCTGCACTAGTATAAACTTGTTAAGTTTGAAGATTATTTATTCAAATATAATAAGTGAGGAATCAGACTGGAATCCTACCAGATGTCTTAAACTTCACTTACTTAAAAAAAAATAATGTTTATTTTATTTTATTTTTTTTTTTTTGAGAGAGAGAGAGAGAGAGAGAGAGAGAAAGGGGGAACGGCAGAGAGAGAGAAGGAGACACAGAATTGGAAGCAGGCTCCAGACTCCCAGCTGTCAAAACAGAGACTGACATGGAACTCGAACTCACAAACTGTGAGTTCATGATCTGAGCTGAAGTCAGACGCTCAATCGACTGAGCCACCCAGGTGCCCCAAAGTTCACTTATTTAAAATAATGACTTGTTTTTCATATGACAAATTGTGTTTATATCCTCTCAGAGATGGATTAAATGAGCAAGTATGAATGAAAAGATTCGAGCTATTGTGATTTAACTGTTCGTAAAACAACACTGCTTCATTGAATTAACTCTGGAATGTTTTTTTGAATATTTTTGAATATTTATACCACATCAGTGAATGAAAATGCTGACATCTTATTTACTGGGTTGTTTTTGTTGCCTGTCATTCTATCCCATCAAAATGAAGTGTTATTCATTATGTCCTCCTATTTTTTAATGTGATATGCCCATTCATGTATTCCCATAATTTGCTCATGCTTTTTCCTCTGTGAGGAATTATCTTATCTCCTTTGATAGTTACAAGTCTATTCATATTTCAAAGCAAAGCACAAATATGATCTCCATTGTGAAGGCTTCAAAATTCTACCAGTATACGTGTGATTCCTTCCTTGACTATATTTTTATAGACATTACATTTGTTTATATATCTGTCATAATGTCCTTTATACTTTAATCTTATCTACAATAATAGTTACAAGTTAGCCTTAGAGATAAAATTACTTTAACTTTTACTAAATGAGAATTAAGCTTTTTTTCTTTGACTTTTGTTGATGTTGTTATATCATTGTGTCAAATAAGCATTAGATTTGTTTTGTTGTTTTTGTTTGTTTGTGTTTGTTTTTAAAATCCAGAGTTTAGATTACTAGATCTTAGGGTAAGAGAAAAATGCAAAGAAAAATTTCTGGCTTGAAATATTTTGATTCAACCAGACTTTATAACTTTATTGAATACATATGTTAGCCACTTTCACACATTTTTTTTTAATTTTCTCAAATCAGTTAAGCTCTGTGATCACTAGTTTCCAGATAATGTGATTGAAGTACACAGTGTTAAGAAATTTAGCCAAAGTCACTCATATATGAGTGACAAAGGCAAGATTCAAATAGGTCTCAAATCACAATTGAAGTAAAAATAGTCACAACAGAATCAGAGTTTTGCCATTGCTATAGTACTGTGTGGAGCCACTGAGTCATCTCCATATGTATTAAAGCTGAAGTTTTGGGGCACCTGGGTGACTCAGTCAGTTGAATATCTGATTTGGTTTCAGCTCAGGTCATGATCCAGGGTCATGGGATTGAGCCCCATGTCAAGCTCCTTGCTGAGGGTGGAGCCTGCTTGAGATTCTCCCTGTCTCTCCCTCAGTCCACTTCCCCTGACTCACATCTCTCTCTTTCTCTCCAAAATTAAAAAAAAAAAAAAAAAAAGCTGAAGTTTTTATTTTTTGAACTTTACCTCAAAGTTAGTATTTGCTGAGGGAAAAAGAGAAACAAACGTCTTGACATTCTCTAGTAATACATTCTCCACACCTAAATATTTAAATAAACTCTAATAGTTCAAAATATGCCCCAAGAGTATATATCTATAACCCATTTCCTGTATTTCTTAGAATGGACATCATAGATATCATGCTCTGACAGTACATAAATAGTTAATGCATGATCTGCTATCACAATCCATTCAAGTTATAATTTTTATAAAAAAGAATTTCATATCATATTTAATTATCATCCAATTGGAAATCATTTAGTGATTTTAAAGTGATGTTGGTTTTAGATATTTCTCCAAGGAGTAATGAGCATCAACATCTAATAATTACTAATAACTTTTTAAAGAAATTCAAAATATCATTCAAAAGAACATATAGTGGTAACTGTATATATTTTCTTGATAATAAATTGTTAATCTTGGCACTATATTCCAAGTAATACCTTACTACAAAATAAAAGCATAATTGTTTACTATCATCTCTGACAATTTACTTAAATTTGAGCTAAAGAAAACATGATTGTAAAAGCCAGAATTAGTTTTAAATTACGTGATCATGTAAAATTTAAGAGTAACTTCAATGAGATGTGAATTCTCCCTGGAGCATCAATCTCTGAGTGCAGACACCATAAAGACAATTCATATGATGGGGTGATGGGGTGATTGTTCCTCCCAGCACTAGCAAGGAAGCTATAAAGTCTATAGTCTGTTTTTGAGCACACACCTTTAAAAATTGGGTATAGTTTTGAAAACTATTCTTAGGTTATAACTATCTTTCTCTGGAAATGAGATTTAAAATCAGTTTGGTCTAAATTTTTAGCCCCATGAAACAGTTAAGCCATCACAAATCTTTCCATTAAGTTGGAAATTAGTTTATCCCCTGATGGGGCAAGCTCAGGAATTTTATAACTGCAAATTGCACTCTGAACACAGAACAGCTTGGAAGTAGATAAGCGTCTTTGGGAAACTCAAAATCCTTCATTAAGTTTATGTTTTGGGGCAGGAGGTGGCTCAGTAATCAAAGAGATAAAACAAGATTTAAAATTTTCGTTTTAAAAGTGGAGAGAAATCACAAGATAAGTAAAATTTCCCAATAACCTAAAAATACATAACTTTAAATATTTGGATAAATCCCTCTTCAAGAACATTATTTTGGAGCCTATATAAATACAGCAGCCAAAGTATGGCATGTTTCTAAATTAAGTCAAACACCAACTCACCCACATATTAAAAATTATAGGTTTATGTGCTGCAAGTGTAGGATCCATGCAATTCATGTTTCTAGAATTAAATGATTTTTGGTGATTCGGTGACTGATGTTTATTGGGCAGCTAAGTGAAGATTTTCTTTTTCCTCAGTAGTCATAAATGTAAATACATGGAGCTAAAATGCCATTTATTTATCAACACAACCAATTATATGTGAAAGCACTTCCTACTTAACACAACTATTGAGATCTAATTATTTCACCCCCATAATTCTAGATCTCATTTTATTATCCTGTGAAATAGTCTTCCATTTGCTTCAGTTTTCATAACAAAGTTTCCTAAAGATACCATCTTCTCTTTTCATGATGAAATTTAAAAAGGATTTGGCAAAATGTAATGACTTAGCCTAACTCCTCTTTTTTTTTTTTTAACCAAAGTAGAATGAGTATTCAAAAATGTAACTACTATTGCTAAATGTCACCCACTTTCAGAAAATCTCTGAATATTTGGCAGCTGACATGAAATTCATATTGGTCCTCAGAAATTTAAAATAAAAGAAGAAAATTAGATGCGAAAGTTAAAAAGGGAAGCATTTATACTTCCATATTTTGGTAAGGAAAAAAACAGATGGCTTGAGGAACACTCTGGAAATGTGAAAAAGTTGTGTCATTTAATAGTTCAGCAAGAAGAGAAAGTAAAGTGGGTAACAGTGTGAGAAACTGCCTCCGATAAAGAAACTCATTAAATCATTTGTATCTCCTAGTTTTTTTTAACTCACAAAATAAAGATTTATTTATCATTTTTTGGTCCCATTTATGTATATACATATTTTGTACTTATTAACACACTTTATTTTTGGTCTTAAAATTTTCAGTTTCATTCAGGTATTTTCTGATTGATGCATACCTTTGCAATTATGTTTAGAATGCACAAAATATAGAAACTGACTAAATGATTAATAGTGATGTATGATTAAGGAAAAATGGCCCATTTGTATTCAAGATACTGTTTCTCGATTTTGTCAAGACAAATGCAAGTAGACTTAATATTTCAGCAACCATTCCTACTGCATGCTTACACACAGGTACACATCTATTGAAGTTGGTTTATCTCATGTATTACTTGCTTCCAAATTGTCATTCAGGATTGCCATGACCACTTTATAATCCTACATCTTTATGTTACAATTTTAAGTAGTAGGTCATTAGGCAAAGCCCACATTATTTGCTCAGTCATGTGTCTTCCGGGTATGAGTTTTCTGATGTGGACTCCATCTGATAGCTTTGTCATATGCCTTAAATATTGGTGTGCCCACAGTGTGACATGACTAATGTTGACTGAGGAATGAGTGATCACTGAAGACTGTCTTCCACTCATAACACTGAGAATGTTTTATGTAGTGAAGAACCTCATATGTCCTACAAATGTCACTGTAAAAGTAATAGATTTCCAATATGTAATTGATCTACTTCACCATTATGAATTATTTGTGTAACTCAAGAATTTCTTCCTCCAAATAAATACTTTTTTCTTGTTTTAGGGATTATTTCTATTTAGAGTTTTCTTTAGCACACCAGGGCTGGAGCTTGATTGGGGACTCATCCATAGTAATTACAGACCTGTGGTGACTAGACAATGAGAATTTGTTCTTGTTATAGGGATAAATTATCAATGACAGATTTTTCATGTTGATTGCAAAGATAGAGTTTCTCTATTGTGTGAGTTCTTTGGTACAAATAAAGGTTAACTCTCTGGGTCCAACTTTTCCTACATTAATTAGATATTTATAGTTTCTCTACTACAGGTTGGATTTGGATATTTCTCTTCTCCCAAGTGAATCATGTTCTGTTAAAACTCTAGTTGCTTAGGGTCTGGTAAAATAGTTTCTCTTGAGGGCATAACAGAATGCTCTGGGCCTGTTTTAACACAGTCATTTTCTCCTCCCACTGCAGGAAGTGCATTTTCTCCAGTTTTCAGTTTGAGAACCTGGTAGAGATCCTAGAGTTATAACTCACAAAAGTGTAGGGTCCTCGGACTAGTGGAGCATCAAGTCCTAGGACTCGGTCGACCTGGATTTTTAATCCTTAGTCTTGTTCACACTCAGCTTCCAGCAATTTGTCAATTTTAGCTTAGGTTTTCCTATGCAGGTTTTAACAGAGGTTTCTGCTTGAGGGATACTGCTCTGGTAAATTGTGATTCTCCATATCCAACTGTCTGTATCTCCAATTTGGGGGCAGCCATTTGTCCTGTGACCTCAATTCTCTGATGGATCTAAGAAGAGTTATTGATTTTCAGTTTGTTCAAAAAGTCTGCATGTGTTTTCTATTTGTTCATTTCTCATGAAAGTTGTACTTTTTTGACTGTTTCAATTAATCTTTTTTTTTCCATTTCATTTCTAATGCCTCATTATTTTTTTTTAATTTTATTAACATTTGCTTTATCTGTAATGATTTGAACTTTCTAATTTTCTTGGGTTTATTTTTCCCTTCTTTCAGCTTAAATTGAATACTCAATTTATTTTAAACCCCCCCTTTTTTTTCTTTATAAAGTGGTTAAAACCCACTATTTTGTTCACATATAATTTCTCTACTTTCATCCTTTTTGATGATAATGACTTCATAATTGGTAATGTCATTTTATTTTTAGTGTACTATAATTGTTACATAGTTATATAAAGTTTTACTTTAATCATATTCTAAGTGACTAAAATGTATTTTTATTATTTAGTTTTATTTTCACTATCTGATTATTGTTTTTTTATTTTTTTAATGTTTTTATTTATTTTTGAGAGAGAGAGAGACAGAGGAAGCAGGGGAGGAGCAGAGAGAGAGGGAGACACAGAATCTGAAGCAGGCTCCAGATTCTGAGCTGTCAGCACAGAACCCAACATGGAGCTCAAACTCACAAGCCGAAGTCGGATCCTCAACTGACTGAGCCACCAAGGAGACCCTAATTATCGTTTATTTTTATCTTGTTTCTATGATGGTAGGGATCTTTGCATTATTTGATAAATAAATTTTGCAACTAGCTAGGATTTTTCTGTAGCCAACTACAAACTCATATTTGAAAGATGTTATATGAGTGTATTGAAATGTAAGAACAAGTCTTTGCTTTAAGAACTTTCTGTGACAGAGGTGATAAAACTATACATGATTTGTAGTGTCTGAGACCACAAAACAAAAATGCCAGAAGTTTGCAATATAAAAAGATTTATTATTTTCATCCAATTATTCCGTTCTGTGTGGTTGATCCTCTAGGAGTTCTGACTACCACTAGTAACTCAGGCATGCATGTGCTCTCATCCCATTAATTAGGCTTCTGTAATTATGATTGCAAAGGAACAGAAAGCAAGATGGTCATACATGGGCCCTTACACAACTGGTCTAGAAGTGAGATATCAATTCTACTCTTATCCTATTAGGTAAAATTAGTCATATGGACTTGTCTGACAAAACAGACCTGGGATATGAGGGAAACACATGATTATATACAGTGGAACTATAAAAAGTCCAAGAAAAGGAGCACCAGGTGGCTCAGTCAGTTGGGTGTCCAACTTCGACTCAGGTCATGGTTTCTTGGTCCATGGGCTCAGATTCTGTGTCTTCCTCTCTCTGCCCTTCCCCTGACCATGTTCACTGGCTATCTCTCTCTCTCTCTCTCAAAAACAAATAAAACAATTAAAAAAAATTAAAAATATAAAAAAAAATTTAAGTCCAAGAACAATCATTATTCTAATATAGAGTGATCTCCACTATAATTGGAGAATATTATAAAGCCTGCTCTTTGGTGTAAAAATTGAAAGTAAAACTGAAAAGAATGCAAAGGGTTTCTTTGCATAGAAAGGAAGGCATAGAAAGGAAAAGGCAGATTTGCAGTAGAGTTACTCTAAGTATATATTTTAATATAATTTTGACTATTGACACTCATAGTGTATTTATATATGCATAATAAAATAAAAATATAAAATAAAATAATATAAATATATAAAATATAAATATATAAAAATATAATATATAATATTTTAAATTAAAATAAATAAAATATTAATATATATAAAATAAAAATATATATAACATAAAAATAAAAATATAAAAATAAAAAATATAAAATAAAATAAAACATAAAAACTGGGAAACTGTGAAGATGGCAGAATAGGAGAATCCTAAGCTCATTCTGTCCCATGGACACACCTAGATAACAGCAACATTAATGCATCCAACCCAGAAAATGACCTAAAGCCTGGGAGGACAGATCTTCCATAGTCAAATGTAGAGAGGAGGACACATCAAAAAGCATATGAAGAGCAGAGATTCAGTCAGGAACCAAAATTTTGGCAAAACTAACCACAAATGCGAAGGACACCAAAACACAAAGGAGAGAAGTCGTCCCCATACCAGGTGCCCCAGACACAGGGGACCTACACTGGAAAGACAAGTCTTCATAACCTTGGCTTTGAAAAACAGTAAGGCTTAACATTATTATTTTTATAATCAACAGGGCTCAACTCTGGGTACCTTAAAAATCAGCAAGCTTGGTTCTGGAAGAGCTGGAGAGTGATGGGAAAATGAATCCCTGCCCTTAAAGAGACAAGATATCAAATAGTCCCCAAAGATATAGCATAGAAGCAGCAGTCTGAAAAACACCTAGGGTATATATGAAGATTTGTTTACTAATCCCAGAACATATGCTCGAGGAACAAACATCTTTAACAGACCTCTCCAAGAGCAAAAGAGCATGTGGGTACCACTTCTTCCCCATCCTACAACCTGGATGGCTGGACACCTGTGGGAAACACCACAAACACTTTCCACCTAACTTGCTAACAGCATGAGTCCTACCCCCACATTCCTCTATGTATCTGCCCCATCTAATCCATTTTACTCAGCAGGAGCTCCTCCAAAAGACCTCCTGCCATGTCTGTCTCATCCTGCAAAAAGCCCCAGCAGGAACCTGCACTACTCCAAAGTATTTCCTGGCCTGGGGAGAGGGGAAGAAAACCACACACATCAGTAAACTCTCAGTCCCAAGAGCCAAACTGTATAACTGGCAGTGCAGAGGGAGTTCTCTGCCTTTCAGTGCATCTGCAACGCTGCAAGTATGTGGCCTATCTACCCTCTCCACTCACCAACAAAAGTCTCCGAAGGTACAGTGCAGGAAAATCATCCTATAGGGTTATGCTACTGCAGCCTCAACAGAAGGACTGGGGGCAACAAAACTCAGGGGACAACACAGGGAAAGCACCTTACATTTCAGTGTTACCACCACCTTGGCAAATGGGCTAAAGGAAGGCATCTTGTCTGTCTGCTGATACTGAACAAATACAAGCCCGTGACTGCTCCACACAGGCCTCTTAACAGTAAAGGGGAAAAACCCATCCCACAACAGGCAAAGTGGGCCATTGCAGCTAACTGAACCGAAGGCAAACAAGAGGCAGCTACAACAGTAGCGTGCACACAACCTACATAGGAGACACCACTGATGCACCTGGTTCTGGTAAACAGGGGACATTGTATCATAGGACCATAGGACCTCTTCTTCATAGAGCCATTACTTTCAATAGCAGGAGATGTAATTGATTTTCCTAATACAAACAAACACAGAGAGACAAAATGAGGAGATAGAGGAATATACCCATGGCAAAACCACAACAGAAAGATTAATGAAACAGAGGTAAGCAATATGCCAGATAATAATTCATGTATGGTCATAAAAGTACTTACCAGATTTGAGAAAACAGTGGGGGAATCTCAGCGAGTCCTTCAACAAAAAGATAGAAAACTTAAAAAAATCAGAAATGAAGAGCTAATAACTGAAATTTAAAAATATACTAGAGAGAATCAATAGTAGATTAGAGGGGACAGAAGAATGGATCAGGTAGCTGAAAGACAGAGTAATGGAAAACAACCAAAATGAACAGCTTAAAGAAAACAAAATAATAATTAAAAAAATGAGAATAGGTTAAGGGAACTCAGTGACATCATCAGTTATAACAAAATCATAGGGATTCCAGAAGGAGAAGAAAGAAGAAAGGAGACAGAAAGTTGATGTGAAGAAATAATAGCTGAAAACTTCCTGGATCTAAGGAAAGGAGTAGACATCCAGATGAATGAGGCATAGAGAGCCTGCAACAAAATCAATCCAAGGAGGCCATACTGACACACGTAGTAATCAAAATGGCAAACGTAGTGATAAAGAGAGAATTTTTAACACAGCAAGATACAAAGGAAGCCAGATAAGGCTATCAGCTGATTTTTCAGCACAAACTTTGAAGACCAGAAGGGAGTGTTATGATATATTCAAAGTGCTGAGAGAATGAAACTTGTAAGACTATAATTCAGAATAGAAATAAAAATAGTTTTCCAGACCCAAAACAAAAACAACAACAACAAAACAAAAGACAAAAAACAGTTAAATGAGTTTATCACCAATAAACCATCCCTAAAAGAAACATTAAAGAGAATTCTTTGAGAGAAAATAAAAGGCCATACTCAGGAGTGAGAAAATTAAGAAAGGAAAAAAAAGATGTTTACAGGTATATGTAAACACAAAAAAGTAGTAGATTAATCACTTATAAAATCCTTATGTAGGCTAAACATAAAAGTTGTAAAATCAATTATATGTATAAAAACTCAGTCAATGGATTCACAAAATAAAAGGATATAAAGGATTTCATATACATAAAACATAAAGAGAGGGGAATAAATACTTAGTGCTTTAAAAATGGGTTCAAACTTAAGTGATCATCAGCTTAATATAGACTATTATATTCATATTATATATGAATCAATTGTAACCACAAATAAAAAACCTGTAATACATATACAAAAAATAAAGAAAAAGGAACCCAACCATATCACTAAAGAAAGCCAGCAAACTGCAAAGAAAGAAAGCAAGACAAGAAAGGATTAGGGAAGAATTACAAAAACAACCATAAAACAAGTAACAAAATGGCGATAAGTATATACCTATCAATAATTAATTTGAATGTAAATGGACTCAAGCCTCAATCAAAAGCTGTAGTGTGTCTGAATGGACAAAAAAGCAAGATCCATCTACATGGTGCCTACAAGAGACTCCCTTATGACCTAAAGACACATGCAGATTGAAAATGAAAGGATGGAAAACCATTTATCATGCAAAGAAAATGAAAATAAAACTAGGGTAGGAATACTTATAACTGACAAAATGGGGTTTAAAACAGACTGTAATGAAAAACAAAAAAAGGACACTACGTAATGAAAGAAGAAACAACCCAATAAAAGGCTATAATAATAATAAATATTTCCATACTCAACATGGAAGCACCTGAATACATAAAGTAACTATTGACAGATATAAAGGAAGAAATTGTCAGTAATACAATAATAGTAGGGAACTCTAATACCCTACTTACATCAGTAGATTATCTAAACAGAAAATCTACAAGGAAATTGTGGCTTTAAATGACACATTGGACTACATGCATATAACAGATACATTCAGAACATTGCAACTCAAAATAGCAGAATAAAAACTTTTCCCAAGGGCAGATAGAACATTCTTCAGAATAGATCACATGTTAGGCCACAAAACAAGTCTTAACAAATTCAGAAAGATTGAAATCATATCGTACATTTTTTCCAACCCCAATTGTATAAATTACAACTCAATCACAAGAAAAATTTTGGAAAGAACACAGATTTATGGAAGTTAAATACAATGCTGCTCAACAATGAATGGGTCAACCAAGAAATCAAAGAGAAAAATAAAAAAAAAATACATGGAGAAAAATGAAAATAAAAATACAACAGTCCAAAATCTTTGAGATGCAGCAAAAACTATTTTTTGTAATATGGAAGATTATGGCAATACAGGTCTACCTCGAGAAACAAGAAAAATCTCAAATAAACAAGCTACTCTTACACATAGAAACAAAGAACAGCACAGCTTAAAGCTAGTAGAAGGAAGAAAATAATAAAGATTAGAGCAAAAAATAAAAAAAATAAAATGGTGACTCTCTCAAATTGAGACTCTCTCAAAAAAATAATAATAAAATGTTAAAAACAATTAAAAAAATCATTCACCATAATCAAGTGGGGTTTATTTCTGGGAGGCAAGCATCGTTCAATATTCACAAGTCAATCAGCATGATAGAACACATTAAAAAGAGAAAGGATAAAAGCCATATGATCATCTCAATAGAGGCAGAAAAAGCATTTGACAAAGTACAACATGCATTCATGATAAAAACTCAGGAAGTAGGTTTAGAAGGGATATACCTTAATGTAATAAAGGGCCAATTGAAAAACCCATAGCTAACTTCATAATGCTAGAAAACTGAGAGCTTTCCCCCTAAGATTAGGAACCACACAACACTTTTATTCAACATAATACTGGAATACTTAGCCATAGCAGTCAGACAACAACTAGAAAAGGCACCCAAATTGGTAAGGAAAAAGTCGAATTTTCACTAGTTTCAGGTGATATAGTACTATATACAGAAAACCCTAAAAACTCCACTAAAAACTACAAGAACTGATAAATGAATTCAGTAAAATCACAGGATACAATGTTAATATACAGAAATCTTTTGCCTTTCTATTCACTAATAATGAAGTATTAGAGAAATTAATAAAACAATCCCATTTATAATTGTACCAGAAAGAATAAGATACCTAGGAGCAAACTTAATCAAGGAAGTAAAAAATCATCTATTCAAAAACTAAAAACACTGATGAAAGAAATTGAAGATGACACAAACAAATGGAAAGATAGCACATGTTCATGTACTAGAAGAAACAATATTGTTAAAATGTCTGTAATACCCAAAGCAATCTACAGATTTAATGCAGCCTTATCAAAATGTCACAGCATTTTTCACAGAACTAGAACAAATAACACTAAAACTTGTATGGAACAACAAAAGACCTGAAATAGCCAAAGCAATCTTGAAAAAGAACAAATCTTGAGGTATCACAAACCCAGATTTCAAGATACACTACAAAGCTATACTAAACAAATCATTATGGTACTGGTACAAAAGAATAGACACACATATAAATAGAACAGAACAGAGAATCCAGAAATATACTCACACATTTTTGGTTGATTGATCTATGGCAAAAGAAGCAGGAATTTAAAGTAAGAAAAAGACAATTTCTTCAACAAATGGTATTGGGAAGACTGAACAGTTACATGCAAAAGAATGAAACTGGACCACTTTCTTACACCATACACAGAAAATAAACTCAAAATTGATTGAAGACGTACATGTGAGACACAAAACTATAAAATCTCTAGAAGAAAACATAGACAGTAATTTCTTTGGCATCAACTATAGTAACTTTTTTCTAGATACGTCCTTTCTGGCAAAGGAAACAAAAACAAAATTAAACTATTGGTACTATAAAAAATAAAAAGCTTTTCTCAAAGGAAGATATCAAAAACACAGGAAGACAACCTACTAAATCAGAGAAGATATTTTCAAATGATATATCTGATGAGGGACTGATATCCAAAATATAAAAAGAACTTATACAACTCAATAACAAAAAACCCAGATAATCCCATTTAAAAAATGGACGAAAGACCTGACTAGACATTTTTCCAAAGAAGACATACAGATGGTCAACAGACAAATGGAGAGATGTTCACTATCACTAATCATCATGGAAATGTAAATTATAGCAACAATGAGATATCACCTCACATCTGTCAGAATGGCTAAAATCAAAAGCACAAGAAACAACAGGTATTGGTAAGAAATGTGGAGAAAAAGGAAAACCTGTGCACTTCTGGTGGGAATGCAAATTGGGGTAGCCACTCTGAAAAACAGTGTGCAAATTCTTTAAAAAATTAAAAATAGAGTTACCATATGATCCAGTAGTTCCACTACTGGTTATTTCCGCAAAGAAAATGAAAACACTAATTTGAAAAGGTATATTTGCCCTGATGTTTACTGCAGGCCAAGATATAGAAACAACCCAAGTGTCCATCAATATATAAATAGATAAGAAGCGGGGCGCCTGGGTGGCGCAGTAGGTTAAGCGTCCGACTTCAGCCAGGTCACGATCTCACAGTCCGTGAGTTCGAGCCCCGCGTCAGGCTCTGGGCTGATGGCTCAGAGCCTGGAGCCTATTTCCGATTCTGTGTCTCCCTCTCTCTCTGCCCCTCCCCCGTTCATGCTCTGTCTCTCTCTGTCCCAAAAATAAATAAACGTTGAAAAAAAAATAAATAAAAATAAATAAATAGATAAGAAGTGGTGGTGGTGGTGGTGTGTGTGTGTGTGTATATATATATATATATATATATAGTACTATATCACCTGATATATATGTATATATATATGTGTACATATATATAATGAAATAAGTCAGAAGTAGAGAAATAGCATATAATTTCATTCCCATGTGGAATTTAAGAAGCATAACAAAGAAGAAAAAGAGAACTCTTAAATTTTAGAACAAATGGGTGGATGCCAGAGGGGAGGTGCAGGGGGAATGAGTGAAACAGATAAAGAGGTTTAAGAGTACATTTATCTTTTTTTAAAATTTTTTTTAATGTTGATTTATTTTTGACAGAGAGAGAGAGTCAGAGCACGAGCAGGGGAGGAGCAGAGTGAGAGAGGGACACAGAATCCAAAGTGGGCTCCAGGTTCTGAGCCGCCGTCAGCACAAAACCCGATGGGGGGCTTGAACTCACAGACTATGAGATCATGACCTGAGCCGAAGTCGGAGGCTCAACTAACTGAGCCACCCAGGTGCCCCAAGAGTACACTTTTCTTAATGATCACTAAATAATGTATACAATTGTTGAACCATTATATTGTAAACCTGAAACTAAAAGAACACCATATATTAATTACACTTGAATTTAAAAAAAAATAGAAAAAACCAGTGACCTGGCTTATGCAAATATAATATAAAATGAACAATTTCAAGTGGCTTTCAGCAAATGTGACATTATTTTTAAATAATTATTAAATTATAATTAAATTAGGCTTAAGCATGTATCAATGATGGAACTTATTCAAAAGCAATATGGAGATGCTGCTTAAATCCAGCTGCTTTTCTGGAAAAGTTTTTCAGTTATCCTAATTACTAAAGTCATTGGGTTATGAGAATAATAGTTTAATTATTAAAATGCCATTGGATATTTTACAAGCACAACTTTCTCATAGCACTACCTCTTAACAGCAGGATGGCATAGAATAAAGAATGCCTCAAAGTGATCCCCACTTTTTCCTTACTTTGTAATAGAATCTGAATATTTATATTAAAGCCCTGAGAATTAGTTTAGTTTTATAGTTTTGGTTAGAGCCCTAAGGAAATAAATCTTTAAATTAGAAAACATTAAAAATTGTATGATTGCTAGTTGTACTCTTTTACTCAGAGCAACTTTAGCATGGGATACTTTAAATATTAGACTCTCTAGATAAAGAACAATCTTTATATAATCTTTGATAAAATCTGTCTCTTCCAATAAATGCCCTGGTTCACCAGGCATAAAAGCAAATGAATTTTTTTGTTGTCATCCTAATTTTGAGCCATCCCTGTGTGCACTAAACACAATTGCTTCATAAGGTAATTTTCTGTAGCACCATACTGATATACATGTATCTGTATTTTATTTAGTATCTCTAAAGCTTTATTCAGAACTTATACTGGCCTACAGAAAATATTTATACATAAATAGAAAATTGTCACAAACAAAGCAATTCCACACTGGGCTGCATCAGCAGTCATTGAGGAAGCACTAATGTTCCAAATATTTTTTTATAATTCATTCAATGTTTCCAGATTAAGACTAAATTCTTTTAACTGCCTTATTTACTACAAACTATCTGTTAAGGAGGCAAAACTTTTATTACTGTTAGTCTCTCCCTTTCAATTGGTTCATGTTTATTTTGTCAGCAAATGAGTGAAACTTTCAGAGAAGACTCAATCCAGAACTTTGATTTTGCAAAAATTTAATTGATTCTATTCAGTTTGCTCTTATGCAAACTTCTATTTAGATGTAGTGTCATCTCCAGGAAGTTTGACCTGCTTTTCAAATTAAACAAACAACAAAACTATCATAGAATCTAAAAACCTGACAACCCCATGCAAAACAAAACATGAAATTTTGTGTATTTAGCAGTGCTAACTACTTTGTCCTCATTGATTTATATTCTGATACCATTAAACACAATTAGGGGCACTTCATTTCATAATTCCTAGTCTATTTGTCTATAAAGATTTATGTTCTCCTGTTCCATGTAATAACGACGGATACCCTGTTAAACATTTTATGTTTTCTCTTCACTTATAGCACAATACCATGCTACTGGCCATTTTTCAAGTAAACATTCTTCAATACAAATAAACAGGTAATGAATATATATAAATTAACTTGAAACCTCGGTAGTACAAAGATGTGTTCTGATAAAAATAGGGAGGCAATCTGGAAAAGATACCACCAGTACTTTTAGCTAACTCTAGTACGCTCTCTTAGGCGGTTACAGCAATAGCACCTTTTAATTCCTTCACATGATGGACTAAAAAGCTATTGGATTGGGGCAATTTTTATGATATTATGCATAGTCACCAAGAAAATAGCATTTTTGATGGCTATAAGAAGGAGATTTTAAAATTTTGCAACATATCACACTTCCTGGCCTGAGATTATCCAGGGCCCTTCCTCCTTTGGTAAAGTTTTTTGAAATATCGAACTGTGTTCTCACTAGGGAAGAGGAACAAAGCATGGTCCAATTCTTTCTGAATTAAATATCCTTTGCTTTCAGTGAAGCATGTTGCAATGGTTGTGGAAACTTCATTGTGGATTTGGTCATAGAAATAGCAACACAGAGTAGTAGTTTTGCTGCTGAGAAGATGGAAACTTGAATAACTGAAAGTTTTTACCCTTTGACCTACATTTCCCTGGCATCCACCACTCTATTCTTGCCTTCTATGACTTTGATTACTTTTGATTCCACATGTAGGTGAGATGATGCAGTATTTGTTTTCTGAGTCTGAATAATTTCACTTAATGTAATGTCATCTAGGTTTATTGCATTGACTCTGGTTTGACTATATTCACAATCTCTGTTTCCTCAGATTTATTTTTTAACATGTACATATTCTCCATCATTTTCCAGGTTTTTCTCCCTCAAGCAGTGACTAAATCTGCCAATTTATATATTTCCAAAATGGGAGTCTTTGGAAGTTAAATTTACACTATGCTTTAACCTTCCATACAAGTTTAAATAATGTCATCAAGGCCAAATTATGGTAAAGAAGTGATTCAACTTCTCATTTTTCACTAACAGCATTATTTCAGAAAGTTAATTGAAATAAATTCTCTCACCTGTATGTTAGTCACTCTCAGCCACATTTCTTTAGTGTTAAGATTTACTTGCCCTACTGAGTCCTTATGAAGAGAATTATAAAATAAAATTATAATATTATCATGATTTGAATTTAGATCTGACTCAAATTTAGTTTTTATTACTATCTAGATTTTATCTCTTTACTAAAGCTTATATTCATTAAGTCCTTCTCATTCACCTTAAATTAGCAGGAACAAGTTGTTTTCCAAGTTACTTTGTCTTACCAAAATTTTGGCAAAGCTTTATTACGTTGTGATAAAGTCATGGCAAGACTTAGGCAAGACTTTCAGTACTGCAACAGATATAAGAGATGATTTAACGCTTTCAGATTTTTAGCAGGCAGGAAAATGGACCAAAATATATAAGAATGTTGGTGTGATTACCAGTCTATGTCAGAATGTTGAAAAGGAAAGCTAAGAACTTGTAAATAATTTCATGCCTGAGGCAATAAACTGTCAAACCATAAAATGACACAACAAGAAATAAAAATCTAAATCAGGAAGGGGACTATGTCCCTTGGGACCACTCATGAGTGTAGCCTCCACACCCTGAGTGAATGGGATGTACTAATTTTGTTCTCTCAAAAAATGGAAATGTCTCAATGCATTTTGTTTCCTTTCTAAAATATAATAGACATATTAAAATGTTCAGTTTTCATCACATTTAATTTTTCTATACGTGCACTTTTAGAAAATAACCACTAGCTACAACACAACTGTAGTGGCATAGGTTTTATTTCATTAAAATTTTAACAGGACTAATGATAATCACATTCTTCTTAGGCACATTTCTAGTTTCTATAGAAGGAAATTAACAAGCTGTTGTTTATATCCTTGGTGGAAAAAATATCAACTCAGAAACCATTTCTTTTCAAGCAGGTGTTTCAGCATATAAAAACTAGAATTACATCTAATAGCCATATCCCAATATAACTTTTTTGTTGTTGTTAGGTAGTTCTCTCTAAGGATAATAACACCAAGCAAAGACAGCTGCTAAGCTTTATTTATTTTATTTTTTTTAAAGCTAATCCACTTCTGGTTTACATCACTAACTCAGTTTGTTGCTTGTGACATTTACAGATAAATACACATGCATTAAGATGACTTTCTTAAGACTGCTGCCCTACTACCGTCTACTGAAGTCCTATGGGCCTGTACATAAACATAACATAGGTTCCACTGACCTCTATATCTGTATCTCATTAACCTCTGAACTCTCTGCACTAATTTAATAAATTATATCATATTTTATAAAACATTCAATTAAGTATTTGTGTTTATATGTTAATGTCAAGTCTTCAACAAACTGGGCTCCATAAGAACAGGCATACCATAGTTTTCTTATTCACTACAATATTTCCTGACTTTTTAGTGGGTCTGATGCACAGCAGAATTTAAAAGAAAAATGCTATCTGAATAACACACACATGCATAAGGGAAATTCTTTGCCTTGGGTAATTATAAAAATGTCAAAAAGATTTGTTGAGAATGATTATATTCTACCTACTGAAATAAAACCTATATTTATTTCATTATATATATTTATAAACAATATACCACTAAGAATAGAAAGTTTAGTTCTGACATCAGTGGCTAGGTAGTTCTCACTAAAGAACTGGCGAACTATTGGCTTCTCCAATAGTTCTTTATGGATCTCTTTTTGCATGTTCTCCATAGTCCCTGTGTCCCACAGTTGTGGAGTCTTTATTTATTACAGTGTCCTTATTACTAGTCACAGAGAACACTTGGACTTTGCTGATATGTTCAGTAAATTATACAGGCTTCAAATACTGTGAATTTTATCTTGTTTGGTCCTGGATAATTTTCAACTCCTGTAAAATGTTCTTGAGCTCCTTTCTGGGATGCAGATAAGTCATTTGGAAACATTTTAATCCTTTCAGATTTGTTTTTAAAATGTGTTAGATAGAACTAGATGCTGTTCTTAGATGGTCTTAGATGTTGTTAATTGTTCCCTACAACCAAGATGAAACTCTTCCTAATGACATGTAAATCATAAGGTTTTCCCATCTGTCTCCTGGGAACCAGCACTGTTCCCAGTCCTATAAGAAAGATAAGAACTGTTTCTTCTGATCCTTGTAGGTGATTCTTTTCCCAGCCTTGAGTAGTTTTCTCTCATGAATGTGATCAGAAATGTTCTGCAATGTTCTGCTGAATAGTCAAAAGAGACCTTGCATATAGCTCTCTCCCCTCTAATTGGGTCCTACAAATTCTAGGCTCCCTGGCCTTCTCATCTTTCAGCAGTTATTATTCAACTCATAGAGTCCTCTGGGCTCCACTTTGGGTTCCTCCCAATGGCCTGAAAATTGCCTCAGCGCAGTAAACTGAGACTATCATTAAACTAGAATGCACCGAGTTTGTTTTCCATCTCTAAGGACTCCCCCTTCTTCAATACATGATATCCTATATCTTCAAAATTGTTGTCATATATTTTGTTGTCATAGTTGTTTGTATTTTTTAAACAGATCTTTTAAAGAGAAGTTTAAGTTCACAGCAAAACTAAGCAGAACATACAAAGAATTCTCACACACCCTGTTACTAGTGGGAGATTCTGTGTTGTGTGAATGGAAGTCTTAGCTCTTGGATTGCCCACGAAAGATTTACATGAGGATCCATACCTGAATAAAGACAGCCAGAAGGAAAGTAACAAGAATAGAGAAGATTATTAAGGTCAGTACACTCTCAAGACAACACCACAGGTGACAACTGCACCAAGGTTAAGGGTATCTTTTCTTATGTTTGTGTAGTTTTTGGGTCACAGCTAGAGCAGTCTCTGACTGAGGTTGTTTCCAAGTATCAAAAGCACTCCTCCTACTAGTTGGGAGTGTTAATTTTTGGCCTTTCAAGGTTCTTGCTGGAGCTGTCATGGCCCTCTTCCCCAGGGGTGTTGCAGGGGGGGGGGGGTGTCAAAATCGAAGTATGAATTTATCATAAGGATGTTATAGGTTATTGTAGAACACAGCCTGGAAAGGACAATGCATGCTATGCACCTGCTGTTCTTGGTTTAATAGCTCCAAGAAGTGAGAAACCACTTGCCTCCAGCTCGTATCTTAACTAGATTTTAACTGCCTACTTTATCAACCTCCTATTTCATCTCACACATAGTCTCCCCAACTATCAATATTCTGCACCACAGTGGTACTTTTGTTATGACTAGGACCCCATATTGACACATCATTATTACCCAAAGCCCATGATTCATCTCAGGGTTCATTCTTGGTGTTGTACATTCTATGGGTTTCACAATGCATATAATGGCATGAATCCAGAATTATTGTATGATACAGAATACTTTCAATGTCCTAATTGTTTGTGCTCTGCCTATTCATCTCTTCTCCCTAACCATGGCAACCACTGATCTTTTTACTGTCTCCATTATTTTGTTTCTTCCAGAATGTTTTGACATTCTATAGGGTCATATACTTAGCATCATGCAGTATGCAGCCTTTTCATATTTGCTCCTTTCACATGCATTTAAGATTCCTCCATGTCTTTTCATAGCTCGATAGATCATTTGTTTTTGTGGTTAATAATATGCCTTGTCTACATGTATCACAGTTTAATTATCCACTTATCCACTGAAGGATATCTTGGTTGCTGTTAAATTTTGACATTTATGAATAAAGTTTCTATAAACATCCATGCGGAGGCTTCATGTGTACATCAGTCTCAACTCCTTTGGGTAAATAACAAGTAAATTAAGTGTTGCTATTGAGTTATTTTGTGGTAAGAGTATGTATAGTTTTATAAGAAATTGCCAAACTGTCTTCCAAAGTGACCATTTTGCATTATCATTAGCAATGAATGAGAGTTCCAATTGCTCCACATCCTTGTCACCATCTGATGTTGTCAGTGTTTTAGATTTTGGTCACCCTGATATGTATGTGGTGGTATCCATTGTTACTTTTAATTTGAAATTCCTTAATGCCATGTGGAGCAGTTTTTCATATGCTTATTTGCCAACTATGTATCTTTCTTGGTGAAATCAGGACTTTGAACAATTTTTTAACCAGATTATTTGTTTTCTTCACTTTAAAAGTTCTTTGTATATTTTGGATAACATTTTTTTAATAGATGAAATTTTTACAAATATTTTCTCCCAGTCTGTGGCTTGTCTTCTCATCCTTGACATTGTCTTTCACAGAAGTTTTTAATTTTAATGAAGACCAGCTTGTCAATTATTTGTTTCATGATCACGTTTTTAGTGTTATACCTCACATGTTTTCAAGTTTTTGCTTGTTTCCCATGGCAAGGTAATTTTAACACCTGTAACTCTATTTTGGCTGTATAAGGAAGATCACTTGTTTAATTTAGAAATTTGCTTACCATTTCTTTGAATTTAAAAATTACATAATCTTTACATTATACATCTTTGACAAATGGCCTTTTGTTTCTTCCTTTTCAAACATTATTTCTTTCTTTTTACTTTCCTTTTCTGTCTTGTCTCATTGCACTGGCAAGGTTATATAATACAACATGAAGTAGAACTGCTATTCAAGGACATCATTGTCTTATCACAATTTTGAGGCAAAAACTTTAAAATACTATGATGTGGACTGGCTATAGATATTTTATAAGTACTATTATCAGATTAAGTGAATATCTTACTCTTCATTTGGCATAATTTTACAATAAATTAGCGTTAAATATTATAAAACTAGTTTTCTTTCCCCAGTTTGTCTCTCCTTTATCTTGATTAATGTTGATCTGATAACTTTTTTTAAGCTTATTTATTTCGAAAGAGAGGCAGAGGCAGTGAGCAGAGGAAGGGCAGAGAGAGAGGGAGTGAGAGAGAGAGAATTCTAAGAAGGCTACATGCTGTCAATGCTGAGCCCAACCTCATGAACTGTGAGATCATGCCCTGAGCCAATGCCAAGAGTTGGACGTTTAACTGACTGAGCCACCCAGGTGCCAAGATAGATCTCACCTAGAGATGTTAAAATGTAGCGGGATTCTTGCACAGAGAGAAGTGGCACCAAGACTTTTCTTTCCAGGAAGCAACTTTATTCATGCCAGCACAGGCTTAGCTGAGTTCACACCCAAAAAAACTCAGCCCAAAATGCTGCATGGTGTAGACTTGTATGCATTTTCAACTTCTTTGTCTCCATATATGGGTAATGTATAGACATACAGTCTGATTGGGTGGTCTCATGCTACAGGATCATGAGGGATGTCACATAAGCACATAGCCAGGTTGCCTTCCTTATCTTGTGTTTTTTTTCTGACCACATTCCTTAGGGAGGGTCCCTACCACGTTCCTCCCTTTGATGCTTGGACCCCCCCTTATCTTGGCTCAAAGAGCATCATATTGGTTTAGAGGTTTATGTTTCCACAACATCATTACATACATGGCTGTTTTACTTTCAACCATTGCCTCAGTGAGGCTGGAGACAGATCATATAACCAGGGGAGTTAGACAAGGTAGGATTAAGCAAGCTCCCAAAATCAGGGGGATAATTCCCATGAGGGTTTTGAATACCCTGAGAGTTGGAAACCATACTCCAAATAACTCCTCAGGGTCCCAACTTTTCCAGGTCTGGACTGTGACATTTTCATTTGATCTGTGATCTCTTCTATGACTTTTCTTTTATTATATATCTGCAGGTAGCAGTTGCTCAGGTTAAACTTTCCATAAACTCCTTCCTCAGAAGCAAACAAGTAATGTAAGGCCAAGCGATTTTGATAGATAACATTTTGTATTTTGGTCTGCTGCTTGGCTAATAAGTTAAGAGCTGGGTAGTTTCATTGGTTATAATCTCTACAACTGCTTGCAGCCTGGTTATGTGGTTTAGCATGTAAATATGAGTGTGGTAGCCCCAGGACCCATCCTCTTCCCAGGTGACAAGGCCATAATATTGGATTATACTCTTTGGAGGCCACTCATCATCTTTTCAATTGCCAGTCCGTAGGGCACACCATTTCCTTTGAGTCTCCCTGTCCCCACAAACTTGGACTCCCAAATGTTCCCCTGTGGCAAGTGGGAGCAGGAAGAAAGATGGATGAATAGTTCCCAGTACACATAACCAGACCAGCCTGAGGGAAGTACTGTATAGGCTGTCCTTCCACATATCCAGTATAGTCCATTTGAGGTCTGCCATTCAATGGCTGCATCGACATTTTCCCAGGCCTCTTGGAGATGAAAGAAGTTAGAAAAGGGATAGGGATCTGGCTCAATGTGCTCCAGGGACCCCTACCATTGGGTTTCCCGGGTGATTGAATTATAAAATCTTTGGCCTACGAATGTTAAGTTTCCAACTGAGATGGTATATTTTCTCCCCCATTGGGCAAGGAAGTTTTTCCCAATAGTTGAGCGTTTCAGGAGTCAAACCCTGGTGGTAGGACTGGGGTATTCTGTTCCACTACAAGGTTTGTGAGGATCTAATTCTCTAGCCTCCCATGGCCTTTGATTCTCCATGTTGGTATGAATGAACCATCCCATCCGCAAAAGGAAAGTGAGTGCTAACAGAAACCACTCACTATACTTCCAGCCAGCTGGGGTGGCCTCTGCCAATCCTATGGTGAAAAGTAGAGCAAGAATCACAATAACAGCAAGAAACAAGGGGTGACAGTGCATCACAGTAAGGAAACAGATATAGAAAATAAGGACAGCCAATTTGTCTCACTGAACCGTTGATTTCTCAAGCTTCTACTTTGTGTAGATTAGTCAGCTTCCGGAGTTACTAAAGCAGGACTGCAGTCTCTCCCGGAGCCTCTGTGCAGATTGCTTCCTCTCTATAATCATTGTGCATGGCCTTGATGGATCAGGAATGCACTCCCAGTTTAGAGATGCCAGCTTCACTCTGCTGTGAAGCCCACCTCAGCCACCTTTACTGCAATAAGGGTGGACAAAATGACAGTTAATGTGCCCCCTCCATAGGGGTTTTAGAGGTTGGACATCCTTTCACCCATACAACATCGCTTGGTTTAAAGAGGTGACCCTCTGTGGTCAGACTCACAGGTAACCGCTCTCTGACTCAGTGGTGTTAGGTGATTAGGGTAGAACCAAGGGCCGGAATCTGTTGCCTTAGGGTTAGATCCCCATTTATGCCATTGATGATGGGGAAAGCACCCATAAAGGATTTAATAAGGGGAGAACCCTGTCTTCTTCTTCAGCCTCCCATTTGCAGCTGCAGTCTGCCTGCCTGAAGGTCCCTTATGTCTCCCTGCCTAATGTTAACCCTTTCCGTATTTATCCCCCCCCCCTCGGAATAGAGCCCCTAATTTCCATTAGGGAACAGGGACTATGACCTTTCTGGCTTCTTCAGGCTGATAAGGGACGGTGTGGGAGTACAGCAGTTAGAGTCTACCCAAGGGTCGGTAGAGTGCCTCCTCACGTTATGCTTCTATAGGAAGAATGGCAGGCATAAGGTGGCATAAACATTGGCAGGCACAAAAAGAAAAACACAAAGTAAAGATTACACTGACCAATAAGATGGCATCTCAAGGTAACGTCCTCAGTTACCAAACCAAACAATCCAGCGGAGACCCTGACATTGTCCAATTATGCCCAAGTGTCATCTATCAGTTATAAGACTGTGAGAATTACTGGTTATATTGAAACAACATATGTAAGGGAATCTCTCATAACCCAGGTCATGGAGGAGCAGTAAGTAACCAATGGTGGTTCTGTTCTCCAAAAGTCTGACCCTAACTTTATTTAATTTCTTTTTAATTTAAAGCATCTAATGCTTGTGGGGTGCTATTTAGAGTTTTGCTGAGTTTAAGCATACAGTTTGCTTTATTTAAAGGCGTAAAAATTTTTTAAGAGCTTGGAATCCTACCAGATAAAATGTCAAGACAGACATTTAACATTATTAATTGGCAAATTATTAGGTAAGTTGAACCTGGGTATTATTTTATAAAACAGAGCTTTTATTACTTCTTGTGCCCTTTTTTATGTTTTTGTTTTTTTGTTTTTTTTGGTTTTTTTTTGGTTGGGGGAGGCCTCTACCCAATTAGTATCAACCCATACCGACAGATGTTGGAGATGTTGGAACTTCTTTGACCTTGGCATATAAGTGAAACCTAATTGTCAATCTTCCCTGGTTAGCCTCCAGTTCCTTGATTGCCTGCGAGGGCAAGTTTGTGGTTGAGAGGATTGTTTCTAAGAAGTACTTAACAGGCTGATACTACTTGCTGAACTGTCCTTGACAGTTTTCCCAGTAAACATCCTTTGAAGCATTTGATAAGTTCTATTGCTCCCTAAACAAAAGGCCTGATGCAGTGCTTTAATGATCTTTTAGCTCTGTGGGCTAGGTAATAGTTATCACCCCTGCTCTGTTTGTAATCATCCCAAGGGCTGAGACAGTGCCCCTGAGTCAGCCCCCAGTTTATTTCCTTCGGAGAATAGGTGGGATTGAGTCTCCTTTCATAATTAATATGGCTGGTGAGCTATTTTCCTGAATCCTGGTATCTACAGCCTACAATATTCAATCATTCCCAAAAACTCACACAATTCTTTATCTGTCCTGTAGTTAGTAGCACTATAGTCTCTAATTTAGTTCTAATGCCCCTTTCTAGCAAGGGAGTAAGGCTTTATGGTATTTTCAAGAAATAATGAGAAAAAATTAGTTTTCCCCATATGCATCCCAGAGAGAAAAATTTAGCTATAAATTTTCCAGAAACACCTCTAATCTTTATGCTGCATTTGGATACTTGGCCTGGAGTGGAAAGAAGAACAGAAAAGGTGGCTCCGGTATCAAGAAGGAAGTGAACCAGCCTTTTATTTACCTAAGTTTTCCAGAGTTACCTAAGACTCTGGGCTTCCAAGAGACAGTTGTTTCCCAGGAGCCACCCTGAAGAGCCTAAGTCCCCATCAGTTCCTTCCAGGGACACTGGTCATCTCAGCCTTCTCAGATAGAGGTCCCTGAGGACATTCAGACTTCCAGTGATTGTCTCCACACAAGGGGCATGGCTTACAGGGCTTTGACTTCTGTTATCTCTTCTGAGGGCAGTCTCATTTCCAGTGCCTTGACTGGCCATATAAGTGGCATATGGTGCCAGGACCTTGGGAAGTCTGGTCTGACATAATGCATAAGGCCATGACTAAGGCCTTAGATTTTTCTTAAGCCTCTTTCATTGTTTTTTTTTTTTTTTTTTTTTAAGTCTTGGTTGTAATAGTCCCAAATGGCAGGTCATAAGATCTCCTCCAGGATCCCTTCTGGGCCAATAGCCAATTTTTGCATTTCCTCTGTATATGCTGGGCTGATTGAGTGGCAAATTTTTCTTCAAAATCATCTCAGCCTTAGGGGTGCCAGGGGATATAGCCATATTTTTAATGAGAGCCTCCCTCAACCTCTCCAGGAAGGCCATCAACCTCTCATTCTGTGTTTGTAAAATAGTGGTTGATTTAGCATAATTTAAGGGCTTAACCTTAGACTTCCTTAATTTCCCTAAAGCACCAGCTTGGAAATGATGGCAATAACATTTATCAATGGGATGGTCGTAGTCCCAATTAGGATCTTGGAATGGAAATACCTGGGCCCCAGTAGGAAACTTGAAGTTTCCTATAGGACCTCCAACACCATGATAATTAATGAGTTTCTTTTTCTTCAGAGTTTATAGATCAAAATCATCCCAATTTTTCAGAATGTATCCCAAAGGAGTATTGGCCTTGAACCTGCTCATGACCCTGATAGTTGGCCAGGTGCAGCCTCATCTCCTGGCCCTGCATTTTGGCTGGCTATTTGATTGGCAGTGAAGGCCTTTGTCAGTGTCATGAGACACTATGAGCAGACACTCTTATCCAGGCTTGACCCTACCTCCGAAAACTGACTTTGTCTTTCCTGGTATCTCCTATTCCTCCATTTTCTGCCTGAAGGACTTTGGGGGTGTCGACTGTGACCAAGCAAGACTTTCCTGGTTGTAAAAGGATGCACTAATTTTATTGGCCCAACAGTAATCCTCTTTATAAATATATTTTAAAAGACTTGCAAAAACCATTTTTTGCAAGGATAAAATTGTCCATCAAGGGTGCTAAAAGGGCCAAAGTCAAGGTCTATTCCCTTTCCTTTTTCAGCAATGCCTGCATAAATATGTTCCAGCCATGTGGATATCCATTTTCAGCATACAATGGGATAAGTTTAGCAAAATGGTTCCCATGTATCCCAGTAAAAGCCCTTCATATATCATCCATCCCTCATATAGTGCAGGCATCCATTCCTCTGCAAAACAGGAGCAAAAAAATGTGGAGGATTTGAAGGCTGCCACCAAGGGTATCACCACCATTTTCCCTCTGGATCAAAGGAGGAGGAATTTTAATCTTAAATCAATGTGCTTTTAAAATTGATTCATTTTAATCTTAGTCCATCCTGACCACACATAAAATTCCTTTCCAAAGATTTCCCTTCTACTACTTTCCTTTGCATTCAGATTTTGTCCTAAGGCATTTCTCTCCAAATAACCAGTCTCATTTAGGACAAAATTACTTTCTTTTACCTTCAACAAAAATGTATTTCTATTCCTTATATATTTCTTACATATCTCCTACTTTTTTTTTTACAAAGTTACTTTCCTTATTTTTATCAGTCTTAATTATATTTAGCAGAATTTTAACTCTTAGAAACCTTAGTCTCCAGTGAAAACTAAGTAGTAACCAATTGTGAACTATCTGTTATGTCAGACTTTTTTTTAGATGGTAAATTTATCAATTAAGCACAAAGCAGGTTTTCCATAAAGCATGAAGCACATTTGTAAGACCCAAATAGTCGTTTTTTTACAATAAGTCAAAAGCACAGACCTATATCTAGTAATTACTACTTTAGTCTTTTATCTCAGTATCTCAGTTGATACCCAATGAATTCAACCACAATTTATCATGCAAGCAAAACTGTAACATTTTAGGTTCCCAAAACTTTGAAAGCTATCTTAACAATTACCCATGAAAACTATGAGATAGACAGAGTTAACCATTTTAAGCCATCCTTTTGGTAACAAATTGGAACAGAGATAACATGAGTTTATTTGACTTTCAGCAAACCTAAGATAGAATAAAGGTTTATTTTATTTATTTTATTTTTTATTTAATGTTGATAAACAGGTCTATCTCAAACCAACAAACTTAAATTAGCTTAAACCCTGAATACGTTTTTCTTGGGTCCACTTAAAACAATTTGTTCCCTATGTTAATTTTTACCTGGAACACTGGTGGGGAAATTTGAAGTGGGTGGCCTTCGCACCTTGACATCTAGGGTGGGAGGAGGAGCTAATGGTGCCTGAGGCATTGAGGAGCCAGTTATGCAAGCTGCACCCCAGGTGGTGCATAAACAGGAGGAAGGGGAAGGGAAGGCAGAAGAGGTGAGGTGCTAGCAGAAGGCAGAGGAAGACAATTCCCAGTTTTAAATCTTGTCAGCTCAGAAGGGGAGGAGACTCTGGGTTTTTTGTTTTGTTTTCTTTTTTCCACTAATGGAATTAGGCAGTCCATGTCAGTCCAGGGAAGGCAGGGAATTTCTCCAAAACAAAAGGAGTTTTGGCAGCTGCTTGGGAATATTCCTTAAAGTCACCATTCTGAGGTAGACTAACCAGAGACAGTTGGCTCTAATTATCATAGCTATTGACTCAGGAAATGAATAAGAGAGAAGTCCCCACACAGTCACACAGCGACTCTGACCTGTCACCTAGTGCCCAAAGGCTTAGAGATGCAGTTTCATTCCTTATTACTTATGGAACTACTAGGAAAACTCTGGGAGGTGATCAGTCTCTCCTTCTGCCTCTTAGGGACAGGTCTACCAAAACAAACCCAGATTCTTAGCAGTCTGACCTGCAGCACTCCCTGAGATAGTTCCTGGTCCTCACGTGTTCTTTTGGAGCACACGGGGTCCTTGCCCCAACGGGCTGGGAGGGGCTAGTCTCTTGCAGATAAAGTGGTCTGCAGGCACCTGGAGAGTTTGCCTCTCCCAGTGATCCAAAGTTCTTATCCCTGGCGGCAGAAGAGGTAAAAATGCACCATCTCTGAATCCCAGACACGAGCCCCCAAGAAATGTAAAAGGATTCTTGCACAGAGAGTTAGGACACCAAGGTCTTTTATTTCCAGCAAGCAACTTTACTCATGCCAGCACAGACTCAGTTGGGTTCATACCCGAAAAATTGAGACTCGTACACCACATGGTGTATAGCCTTTTATACATTTTCTACTTCTTTGTCTCCCATATATGGGTAATATATATACATACAATCTGATTGGGTGGTCTTATGTTACAGGGTCATGAGGGATGTCACATAAGCACATAGCCAGCTTGCCTTCCCTTATCTTGAGTTTTTTTTTTTCCTCACCACATTCCTTAAGGAGGGGACCCTACCACAAAAACAATAAATGTTTCTTCTTATTAATTTCTTTGGTTTTGAATTTTTTTCTTTATAATATTCTTTGTATAGAAGCTTAGGTTTTCAGGTTTTTATGCTTTTTAATATACTAATTTATGGTTATATATTTCTTTCTAAGTACTGTTTTAGTCTTGATGCTGAAGTTTTACTATCAAATTTCATTTTATTTCAGTTCAACGTATTTTCAAACTTCCAGGTTGATTTCTTCTTTTGTATTTAGAAGTATATTGAACAATTTACAATAAGCTGGGTAATTTTCTATATAGTTATTCATTAGAGATATCTTTTAAAAATATACTAGATTTCACTTTTTAAAGCAGAAAAATTGGGTGGAAAATACAGTTAGTTCCTGTATAAAACCTTAAGCACCCTTAAATCCTAACATAGCTTCCTTATTATTAACATCTTATGTAGTGTACTACATTTTCACAATTAAAAAGCCGATATTGATACATTATTATTGATTAAAGTCCATAACTTACACTAGAGTTAAGTCTTTATGTTGTATATTTTATCAGTTTTGCCAAGATTTTCTCTATTATGTGGCTTATTCTTTCATTCTTTTATTATTGTCTTTCACAGAAGATTTCAATTTTATTTAGTTAAAAATCTAAATTATCAAAATTTTTTATGCTTTTCTATGTTGGTATTATATCTAGAAAGTCATCATTAAACTGTAGATCACCTAGATTTTCTCCTACATTTTCTCTAAGAGTGTTAATTTTTGGTTTACATTTAGATCTATTATTTCTTTTGAGTTAATTTTTTGTAAAAGATGTAATGTCCCCGGGAACCTGGGTGGCTCAGTCAGTTGAGCATCTCACTTCAGCTCGGGTCATGATCTCATGGTTTGTGAGTTCCAGCCCTACATCAGGCTTGCTGCTGTCAGCATGGAGCCTGCTTCCCATTCTCTGCTCCCCCACTCTCAGCCCCTCCTTTGTCAATGCTCTCGCTCTGTCTCAAAAATAAACAAACCTTAAAAAAAAAGATGTAAAGTCCTGTCTAGACTCATTTTTTTTTTTTGCTTATGTATGTCCAGTTTTTCCAGCACCATTTGTTGAAAATACTGTCCATTCCTCCTTGAATTGCCTTTGTTCTTTTTTCAAAGACGAATTGACTATATTTTTGTGGGTCTATTTCTGAGCTCTCTATTCTGTTTCATTGATCTATTTGTCTGTTTTTTTCACTGATACCACACTGTCTTGATTATCGTAGCTTTAAAGTAAGACTTAGAGGAGGTTATTTTAACTCTCCCTAGTTTGTTCTTCTTCAATATTGTTTTGACTCTGCTGAGTTATTTAGATTTTTTTAAAATTTTGTTATTAAGTACAATTATTTCACACTCAAGACTATTGCTTCATCTATTACTCCAAGTTCCATTTCTTTCACTTCTTCACATCTCACTAGCTATATTTGCCTCAAGAAATATAAGATATATACATAAGCATATACATAAGCATTGAGTACATTGTTGTTATTATTATTTCGAACATACTTCTCTACTCAATCATTTAAGAATAAGAAAAATAAGTGTTTTTATTTTTAGAGTCATCCACACTGAACTTCCAAAAATTTGTCAGTTAGAGTTCAGGTTTCTCTACTCTGGCACTGGGTCCAATGGCTCATGAGTCACTATTCTGATAAGATGTGACTCCTTGTATTTATCTGTCTGAGTTTCTAATTCTTGTAGAAACAATTTTCCCTGTTTTCTCCCTGTTCTTAGGGAGACAAGAAATTGATTTCTCTGTACATTCAGCTTTATTATTATTGTTATGACAAAGTCATTATGTTAAATCTACTTATACATGGAACTGACATCCAGGAATCCAGAATTTCTTATACCTATAAAATGGATAGAGGGATAATAAAGAGGGGGAGAAAACCTCTCTCAATCCATTTCCTTTTATTATTTATTATTTTTATCACCTTATTCTTTAATAGTTACAATTTCTGAGAAAGTAGTTTTACTTTTTTTTTTCCAATTTATTTATTTTCTGATCTCCAGACCATACATCAGACATGAATTCATTACCCCTGAGTATGAGTGTGTGTCATTTTTCACCACTAGAGATAAAGTCTATTTCTTCCTTCCTTTAAATGTGGGTTTACCTTAAGGATCAAAAGAAAGTACTGGAAAGGATATTTTGCCATTTTCAAAGCTAGTTTATAGAAACTTTTCAGCCTCTGCCTAGATATGTGGGAACATTCCTTCTGGGGAAGCTAGCTGTCATGATTGAAATCACACTACTCTTAGACTTCCATGAAATGAGAAGCCAAGCCATTTAGAAAGTCCCTAAAGAATGACACTCCGCCAATAGAAAGGCCAGAGAAGTCCATCATGTGAGTGATATAGCCACCTCAAGTTCCTCCACTTGTTTTCCTCTACATAAATAAAATACATCATGCCCAAAGAAGCCCTCCTCAAATTCTGATTCATTAACTCATAAACAATGTCTTAAGTGTTCCAGGTAATTTACTTAAGCACCTTTGATTAAATTAATTTAAATACAAATCCAAATTTATCTTTCTCCCAAACTGCTCCTAAGTGGAAACAAGCAAATATAAAGAAATCTGTCATTCTACCCTTGTCTGTGAATAGCTAGTTAAGGTCACAGGGACATTTTTTAAACTAAAAAAAGCACTCTTGTGGTTGAAAAAAAATAAGGTAACAATTATAAATAAGGTCTGGTTCAGAGAGTGTGAACAACTTAGAATAAAACATTAACAAATATGAAGTCAAAATAATGAACCAAAAACCTGATAGATACAAACCAAGAGAAAATCTAATAGTGTGGTCAAAATGTATGTAAACATGCTGGAATCAAGTCCTTTTTATGAAGTGTGGGATTATGTGGAATCCATCAGTAAGAATAAAAGACCTGTAACTAAGGCCAAGTGTTTTTACCAATTATTTTCTTCTTGGAAGACAAATGGTTAATATCCAGGAATGATTTGATTGAAGTTTAGAGCTGGAGTAAGAACATCTGGTTGAAATAAAAAATAAGAGGAGGGAGCCTGGGTAGCTCAGTTGGTTAGGCATCCGACTTCAGCTCAGGTCATGATCTCACGGCTTGTGGGTTCAAGCCCCTGCATCAGGCTCTGTGCTAAAAGCTCAGAGCCTGGAGCCTGCTTTAGATTCTGTGTCTCCCTCTCTCTCTGTCCCTCCCCTGCTCGTGCTCTGTCTGTCTCTCTCTCTCTCAAAAATAAACATTAAAAAAAAAAATGAGAGGACAGACAGGGAATGTACTTCCTGACATTTTAGTTCTGTGGACAAGTATATATTTTAAACTTTTTATATAACTACCAAGGATGCAAAGAACATGGTGAGTATCTATCTATGTTTTAGCACGTCTCACTTATATCTTTAAAATAATTTTCAGAGTAAATCTATTCCTCTGTTATACAATATTTTCAAAATTTTATGACTGTGTTTTAAAATTATTTGAGTACTCTGACAATTTTGCTCAATTTTGTAGTTTAAGAATATTTTGAGATATCTGCTCATAGAAAAACACCTGGAGTTGTAAATCGTTAGCATGTTATAAAATTGGTCTGTTTTATCACAGCTCCCTTTTTGCTAATTGTCTACCAAAGACTGGTAGAAGTTTTTGGTAACTTTTCTGCAAATCAGCAGTTAAAGCAACATTTCCCATAGGTTACTACAATAAGAAGTCCCTGCCTTCTACACCAAAATCCATATTGACAACTTGCCATAGGCCTGAGGGCAAAACCTAATTAGCAGTACTTCATTTCCCAAAATAAATTAATTCAATCTAAACTTGGCTTAAAATGACTGAACTCTTACAGAACACTTAAAAAATTATTACAAATGAGTGACTTTAATTATATACTCTTGTCAGGTTTTCTTGTACTTAGGAATTATCCAAGAAGCAAGACACTCTGTTGAAATACTTCTAATCTAATTTTCCTTCACAGGACATGCAATGTCCTTCATATTCTGACCCTTACCTCACTGTCCAAGTTAATCTCCCACTTTTCCACACAGGACAAAACCGAACTACCTATATGTCTTGAAAGTGTATAAGTGATATATGTGTATTTGTATACCTAATTACATACTGTCTCCTCTGAAATCTTCTCTCCTTCTCTAGAAATATTATAATTGTCACTTGAATCTCTGTTCTGAATAAGCATCCTCTGAAAATATCACTTGCTCCTCCAACAGAGTTTGAAGTTTCTGCCCTCTTATATAACCTTTTATTATAGCAATTATTTTGACATCAGCGGTATTGTTTTATGGTTGTCTACTATTAGAATTCAAGTTCCTAAAAGTCAAGATATTGTTAGATTCCCCTTTATTTCCAAGGAGCTTTATTTATTTATTTATTTATTTATTAACGTTTATTTATTTTTGAGACAGGGAGAGACAGAGCATGAACAGGGGAGGGTCAGAGAGACAGGGAGACACAGAATCTCAAACAGGCTCCAGGCTCTGAGCTGTCATCACAGAGCCTGACGCGGGGCTCAAACTCACCAACTGCGAGATCATGACCTGAGCGGAAGTCGGACGCTTAACCGACTGAGCAACCCAGGCACCCCGGAGCTTTATTTATTAAACAAAAGTTCAAGAAGTATTTGCAGAATGAGTAAATGGAATGAGGTCTAAACTTTCAGTACATTGCAAGTAAGTGAGATCTGCACTAGTATAGGCACTGTGCCTCAAGGCATATGATGTCACCCTGAGGGTGGATAGAAATAAAATCTAGTGGACAACATCAGATTAAGTCCTAGTTATAATGTAAATGATACCTATAGTGATATAGATCTATCATGCTAATTTAGCTTCAATATTCCTCATTTAGGTGCTCTCCCAAAACAGATGTTTCTTCTATTTAGAACTGTTTTCAGGTTACAAGAGATTTTTTTCAAATACTATATCATTGTGGGAAATTTAATACTCAGTATGAGTAGTCTCTGCAAAGTCCCTCCAGCACTCTGTCCCCCATGATAGCCACTGAAGAGGGCAAATAAAATGTTATTTAAGTTATTCTAAATAAAATAGAAGTAAAGCTTTACCAGTATTTATGTTATGGATTTACTCTGATGCTTTCATATAGCCTCTATGTCAGATGATTCAGTATCTATTAAGCATAATGTCTAGCACAAAGTATGTGTTCAATAATGTTGCTTAGTATAAATTCAGATGTAATAAATTATAGCTCTTATTACTATCTTTGAAAAATATGTTTTATTTATTATTATCTTTGGAATAATATTTTATAGTGCTTTGTCTTATAATAGTGAATGAACATTTTTTTTAACTTAAAATGAAATAGGCATTGTTTGGGACAAAATGTTTGTACCCCCATCCCCTAAATTCATATGTTGAAATCCTAACCCCCAATGTGATGGTCTTAGGAGATGGAACCCTCAGGAGATGAGAGGTCATGAGAGTGGAGCCCTCATAAATGTGATTGGTGCCTTTATAAAAGAGACCCAAGAGTTCTCTCTGCTCTCAGCCATGTGAACATATAAAGAAAAAACAGCTATGTGCAGCCTGGGAAGGGAGCCCTCAACAATAACTCATCCATGATGGTCCTCTACTCTCTCAAACTTCTAACCTCCAGAACCATAAGAAATAAGTTTGTTCCCTCTCTCTCTGCCCCTCCCCCGTTCATGCTCTGTCTCTCTCTGTCCCAAAAATAAATAAACGTTGAAAAAAAAAAAGAAAAAAAAAAGAAATAAGTTTGTAGTTAACAGTCCTCTCAGTTTATAGTATTTTGTTATAGCAGTTTTAACTGGCTGAGGCAATAATCTTGCTTCACATATTTTTCCACCTCTTTTATTCAAAATACTCCTTCACAAATCATTTATTGAGAACTTAGCATGAGTTGGACACTTCCAAACAAAACAACCAAAATCTCTTTCCTTAAGGAAGTTACATTCTAGCAGGGAAGAGTAAGTAATAAACAAAAATAATCTTAACAACTTAGTTGTATATTTGTGTAAGTCTATAGAGAAAACAACTGTTTTTATCTTTTGTTGAGATCCTTATTTAAGAGAATATGTTTGCTGAATTGACCAAATCAACTAGTCCTTTTGAAATGGTGTTAAAACCTTATATTGCATGGTCAACTTTGTGAGAGAATGTATAAGGAAGGCCAGTTTAAGTTCTACATTAAGAAAAGAAGCCCCACTATTTTAATGGTTTTATAATGATAAGCAGAAAAGAAATGACTGATTAGAGGCTACTTATTCCATGTGAGGATATTATCCACTTTCAATAGTTTAATCTCAGTTCTTCAGAACCACCATGAGGTAATTACCATGAGGTAATTATTTCATAATTCTTCTGCAGTTGAAGAAATCAGGGATCAGAAGACTTGAGGAAGTATCCAGAGTTATGCTTAGATCAATCATGTAACACAACTAGAACATGAATCTGGCCTATCTGACTCCAAAGTTAATGGCCTTTTCACTATAGCTTCAAATATTCTTTATCTTTTTCTACAATCTTCCTTTAATGCTAATAGCAACTGAACTGGATATAAACAGAACGGAAGCACAGTTTTGATACTGTATATCTGTACTATTCTCATTTTCACACTTTAGGCTCTTATGTAGGACAAAGATAAAAATTCAATTTTCCTTGAATTTTTACAACATTTGAATCATTTTTATATGTGAAGAGCTTTATTAAAATAGGAAACAAGTGCCCATTTCTTTCATTATTCTTTTGTGGTGTGCTAATTCGCTCTCCCAACTTCTATGGAATTTTCTTCTGACTTGGGCCACAGTGACTCACACATGAAAATCAATTGTTGAAATGATGGTGCACAATGAGGATGAACAGTGATGAAATCCAATAGTAGTTTTATTTTCAAAACAGGTAAATAATATAATCCTAGCTGCATTAATTCTCCAGTGCTATTATCTTTAGAATAAATCACCTGTCATGGACCATATGTTAAAATTGGCTCTTTCACTGAAAGCTACATTCATCTATAATTGATGGTATTAAATGTGGGGTAGAAAGATCAAAACTTATACAATACCATTAATTACATGCCTTGTTGGCAACAACAAAAATAATAATAGAAACTGCTATTAATCAGGCATTTCTATATGCCAGGTATTGTGTGTATGAGTGCATTTGTCCATGGTCTCATTTTATTCTTACACTATTCTTAAAAAATCAGTTTCAGCAATGAGGGCAAAGCAAGAAAGATTGAATTATTTTTCTAAAGACATGGGGCTACTAAATCACATGGCTAGAATTCAAATCTATATTTTTCTGACTATAAATATATGGTCTAGTATACTGTTTCCTTTCTGGAAGTAGCATAAGCAGTTTGTCAGCATTTGGTTCAAGTGCAGATTTCTTCTATGTATTTATTATCAAAGAAGGTAATTTACATGGTTACACTAGACCAGTGGTTTTCAAAGTATGGTCCACACACCACTAGGAATCTCACACTTTAGGGGGACTGTAACAAACAGAACAATTTTCATAATAATACATTATTTGCTTTTTTCACTGTGCTGGCTTTTGCACTAATGGTACAAAAACAGTGGTGGTAAAACTATTGATGCCTTAGCATGAATCAAGGCAGTGGAATCAAGCTATCACTGCATTCCTCACATCCACACACACACACAGAAACACAATAAACAGTAAATAACTGCTCAAAGAAATAAACAAGCACAAAATAGTATTGCTGCAGAATGTCCTTGACAGAGCAGGAGAAATGTATTAATTATATCAGATGTTGAAACTTGAACATGTCTTTTTAACATTCTGGATGAAAAATCAGATGTGCACAGAAAACACTTCTGCTGTATACTAAGGTACAATGTTATATCCAAGTAAAGCATTGGCATGACTCTCATGAGTTGTAAGCTGAATTAGTTGCTTTTTTCACACAACATAATTTTTTTTAAAACAATGGCTGACAGATAAACCATAGTAATTCACACTTTGGTATTTAGCTGAAATGTTCTTGAAAGGAAATGAAGTGAACTTGTTATTTCAAGAAAAACAATGACAGTAATAATGGCCAAGGATAAAATTCAAGCTCTTGAGAGAAAGTTATAATTTTGGAGAATTATTTTTGTCATGATAAATTTGACAGCTTACCAAGATAGAACAATGTATTTTAATGTAATAGAGTTAAAAGAATTCATTAATATGGTTTCAGAATCCATATTTCAGCTTAACTTTTAAGAAACCATTAAGAAAATTGCTTAATTTTAGATATTATCAAAGAAAAATGTCCATCATAATCTGAAAAAGTTTATCAAAATATTCCTTCGTTTTCCAACTGCGTATCTGTATGGTTGCATTTTCTTCATATAGCTCAACTAAAACAGCATGATTGAACAGATTGAATGTAGAAGTAGATATGAGAGTCCAGCTGTCCTCTGTTAAACCAAAGATTGGAGAATTTATAAAAATGTAAAACTTATTGCTACTCTTCTTTTTAATTTATTTTAAAAATAATTATTTTACCATATATGTTATATAAATTAATATATTTTTATTTTTAAAACATTGAATAGATATTTTTAAAGTTTCTCAGTTTTAATTTCCAACATTTTAACTATTAGTAGACACAACCTACATAAAAAATCTTTCGGTTCTCAATATTTTTTAGGGCATGAAGAGGTTCTGAGATCTAAAACTTTGAAAATTTTGCAGTAGATGGCAGACCTTTTTTTGTTTATTTCTGAGACAGAAAGAGATAGAGAGTGAGTGGAGAGAAACAGCAGGAGAGGCAGACACAGAATCTGAAGAAGGCTTCAGGCTCTGAGCTGTCAGCACAGAGTCTGATGCGGTGCTCAAACCCATGAACTGTGAGATTGTGACCTGAACTCAAGTCAGACACTTAACCAACTGAGCCAGCTAGGCACCCTGTAGACATGAGATTTTTTAAAGAAGGTATCATTTATTCCCTTTCTTCTTTTTTTTTTTCTTGATACATCTATTAGAGCACTGGAAAATTGCAGAAGTCAATATTGAATAGAAAAATAAAAATTACACCTATTTTAAGTGTAGTTTCAAGGATACACATTGTTTTTCTGCATAGGATTAATTGCTCCATTTCCTTAACAAGTATGGTTTCTGGGAAAGGTCCAGTCTGTGTTGATTTGATCTAAAGGTAGTAAATATAGATTTAATAGAGAAATGTACTTGTAACATTATATGTGCTTGTGTGTGCCCCATGTGTGCCGATAGGTAGATGTGCTAAATGTAGGAGCCAAAGAAAAAGGAAAGCAGTTAATAACAACCATGTATATTATTATTATTTAAATACATATATCAAGAGGATATTAAGTAACTAAATGTTTAGGGAACATAAGACTTCATAAAGAAGAAATGCTTCCTGTCATATGTGGCAACATGGATGAACCTAGAAGGGATTAAAATAAATGAAACAAGCCAGTCACAGAAGGACAAATACTGAATGATCCTACTTACATGAGATATCTAAAATACTCAAACTCATAAAAACAGAGTAGAATGGTGGTTACAAGAGCAGGGGAGGCAGAAATGAGAATTACTGTCCAATGCATATAAAGTTTTATATCCAACCAATGCCAAAAGAATGGTTTTGCAAGAAAATTATAGACGAATCTAAAATATGAGTTGTGAGCTGAATTATATATAATGATATAGAAAAAAAAAGAAAATATGCTTCAAGTCTTAAGATTATGTAACTCATAATTTTTCCTTATTAAAAAATGCTGCATCACATCCTCTGGAATATGGTAGATACTAGATAAATGTTAATTGTAGCTACCTGGGTAAAACTCCCTGAAACTGCACGAACGAAATTAGTCTTTTCCTACACTATACTTCTATACTTAATCTACATTTAGTTTATGATTGATGTATTTTTTTTTTTGGTCTGCTCTCCAAGTTACTTGTTATGTATCTTTTTCATTATTATCTTGGGAATGTCTGTGACTGGGGACTGGAAATCCTTCATCGTTGTATTCTTCATGTAACCCAACAGAGTGCTTCGCACTTTGGTTGCTCCCTGGTTTTTATCTTGCTTGACATATAAGTCCCAAGAAATCAAGTTTGAAATATCAAAAATTAAGAATACAGATAAATGGGCAGGATGTGAGGCTGACCTTCTAGAACATTTAATTTCTCTCCAGGATTGTCTTTTATTTCAATAGCTCTGTGTCCTAAAGTCAGACATTTCTGAATAGTAGCAGGGTGCCAAAAATATAGCAAAGGAGGTGGAAGACTGACTATATCTTCTCAGGCTACTCCAGGAAGTGCTGTAACATCAAAATCAATATTGCAGAATAAAATTCCAAGAATCATTTGTGGCAAAACAAAACAAAACACCTTGTTTTAAATATAGTACTGTTGATTTCTGTTGCCATTGTAATTTTTACCTACAGTATGGTGTTACATGGTATGAATCAATAATTGTATATTCAGTATCCTTTTGATTGTCTTCATTTTCTTTTTTTTATTGCTATTACAAACAATCTGCAATGAGCGGTTCTGTATATGCTCTTATGTATATGAGGATAATTTTTCTTAGGATACTTAGAAGTATAATTGCCAGGACATAAGATATATACATACTAACATCAGGCTATTCACAACTTTTGTCCAAGGTTGTTGTACAAACTTGTCCATCCATAAGTAGGAGACAAAAGTTAACTATTGATTTTTCAATGTTACCAACATCTGATTACTTAAATTTCAGAATAATTGAGTATCAATATGTCATATTATTCACCTTAACTTGCATTCTTATGATTACCTATTAGGCTGAAGCTCATGACAAGAGTTTGTTGATATTGCACTTTATTTATATTTTCCTTCTTATGTAAAATCTCTCTATGCATGTTTTTGCAAATTTTCCTATTGAATTGTTGGGATTTTACCTATTGATTTGTAGGATTTTTTAATATGCTCTGTATATAAACTTATTGTGAATGTGTGTTATGAAGCTCTTTTAATATTTTTTTCACTTCAGTTACAATTTCCATACTATATAATTCATCCTTCTAGAGTGTCCAATTCAGTGATTTTTTTGTGTGTGTATTCCCAAGGATGTACAGCCATATTTTGATTGCTTACTCTTTACCCCATTGGTGAGAGAGAGAATCCTACTTTCGGTTATGAGGATGACCAATGACTTGACACCTGATACTGGCCAGATGATATTGACATCAGGTTAGTAACCACTTATACTCCAATCTTAGAGGGAGCACACAGCATGCCACACAGGGTCACATAGGAGCTGCACTCAAGAGAGTAAACAGTGACTATAAAAGGTGGGTTTTGTAATATCAGGAGGGTGGAGTGATCTTTTATTCCCACAAGAGGATGTGAGTGGCTTGTTCAAATAATTCCACTGACTTACAGGGAACTGAAACCTGCTACTCAGGGGTAAGCAGGAGTTTTGCCTAAAACTCGTCTCCCTGTGATGAAGAGGGTTTTTCAGTGATGTGATCTTATCAACAGTGTATTGGAATGACTGGCTTCCAGTTGGGCCATCAGAGCTACTCTCTCCCTCACTCCAGATATGTAGGCAGCACATACTGAAACTTCATAATATCTAACCACAACAATCACCATTTTCAATTTCTAGAACATTTTTATCACCCTAAAGGGAATCCTCATACCATTAAGAGTCACTCTACATGGGCTTCTAGGTGGCTCAGTTGGTTGAGCATCCAACTTTGGCTCAGGTCATGATTTCACGGTTCATGGGTTTGAGCCCTGCATCAGGTTCTGTGCTGACAGCTCAGTGCCTGAAGCCTGCTTCAGATTCTGTGTCTCCCTCTTTTTCTGCCCCTCCTCCACTCACACTCTGTCTCCAAAATAAATAAACATTAAAAAATTAAAAAAAAAAGTCACTCTACATTTCTCCTTTCCCATGACTTTCTATCCCTGTGGAAATCCCTATTCTGAGTATTTCATATAAATGGGTAATACAATATTTTGTCTTAGTGTGTGGCTTCTTTAATTTAGCATCTTTTCAAGTTCATGTATATTGTAGCATATATGAGTATTTCTTTACTTTTTATGACTGAATAGTATCCCATTGTAAGGATTTACCATATTTTGTTTGGCCATTCAATAGTTGATAGACCATGATGTTGTTTGCACTTTTTGGTTACTATAAATAATACTTATGCAAGTATTCATTTATAAGATTTTGTGTGGACATGCATTTTCGATTCACTAAGGTATATCTAAAGAAAGGATTTGTGTCATATTTTAAGTCTATGTTTGAACTTTTGAGGAACCACCACACTATTTTCCAAAGGAGCTACACCGTTTTATGTATTACTTTAAGGCACTTGCAAAGTTCCATGTGAAATTGATTTATTTGTGTGGTGTGATGTAAAGATAAACATCTTTTTTTTTCCCAATACTGGTAACTAAAATTGTCCTAGAAACTAAAATTGTCCTACCTAATAGCCTGTTTTAGGAATCTGGAATCACACCTTGGTTATGAATTAAATGTTTATGTTTATTTTTATTATATTTTTCAGTATGTTTGTACTTCATTTTCATATAATGATTTTGAACAAGTTCTTGACACCTGGTAGAAGATCTCCCACTTTCTATTCTTTGGGAATGACCTGTTTCTTGACATTTTGTCTATCATATAAACTTTAAAATTAACTTACCATATTCCACTTAGAACTCTTCTAAGATTTTCTTTGGAATTGCATTGAATTGACAAATCAGCTCAAGGAGTATTAACATCTTCATGTTTGTGAGTCTTGCCTATTATGTGTATGACAGATTGCTTCATTATTAAAATGCCCACATACAGGTATCAGATTTTATTTATCTGGAAGTTATATGACAAGTAAATTGAGGTTTTTATATTAGTTTAATTCCAATTACTAAACTCAGTTTAGGAATCACATGCTTTGCTGCCCAAATCTTCCTTTCTGTCTAAATAAGGTAATTTAATATCCTCAGGTTTGCAATAGGTCCTTTCAACTACAATCTTGACATTCATGAACTTTAATAAATCTACCCAGGCCCCAACATAAACGAACTAATTGAAATTGTCTTCTATGTCAGTGCTGATAATTAGGATAAAACAACAACAACAACAACAACAACAACAACAACAACAAAATGAATGCAACAAATGCCCAATCCTATGTAATATTAGATATAAAATAAATATATATTACCAAAATGGAAAAGAAACAGGAAAAGACATTATACAATGTGACATAATCTCAAAAGGAAACTAAGTTTAATTTCGCACAAAGATGCATCTTTAAATGAACAGAGCATGTAAATGCTAAATGGTAAAGCCAATTTAGGAATTTTTAATTCATATATCCCTTGGAGAATAAATATTTCTAAAAGCAATATATTTAAATAGAAAGGCTGGAATCAAACAAAAATCAGAGCTATTATCAAGTAGCAAGATTTATTAAAACATTTCTTTTTTCAATTTTTATTTTGAGAGAGAGAGAGAGAGAGAGAGAGAGAATCTTAAGCAGGCTCCATGCTGAGCATGGAGCCCAAGGTGGAGCTCTATCCCAATGACCCTGAGATCATGACCTGAGCCAAAATCAAGAGTCATAAACTCAACTGACTGAGGCACCCAGGTGTCCCAAGATTTACTAAATATTTCAAGTATACACATTGACGGTCCTTGCTACTTTGGGTGTGCTCTTGTCACATTGAGTAGGGTGTTCTCTAATTACTGTATGCTGCTGCATTAGTTACAAAAAACAAAGATATATTTTGATCATTAAACATTTCCATTTTATACTCAGATGGTTACATAGCATGAATGGCATTTTTTTTGAAAGCCATGCACTGGAAATTTATAGATTACAGATTTATTTACTATGAACATTGCTAGACAGACCAGGTACATCTTTCTAAAGCATTCCATAGGTAAGACATCTCCCAGTAGTAAATATCATTAGTTTGTTTTCTAGGAGGTCCATCATTAGAATTAGCATTACAGATTTGACTAGCTCACTTTCCTGTTTTCTTCCCTGGAGCACAATTCCGTAACAGGAGAAAATGGATTATAGCCCTGCAGTTTATTTACTTCACAATTTTCACAAAATTTGAACTGCAATGAACAGAATTCACAGGGTAGATAATATTTAGATATAGTTATAAATTTATTTTGCAGGTCATTTTTTAAAAGTATAGAATTAATATAATTGGTTTTGAATTCAGAATATGATTTTGAAATATTCATGTTTATGCTTTATGTCATCAATAGCAAATCTACATCACATGCAAATTATTTTTAAAGTACACATTAATGGTACATTTAAATGTAAAATGTGGAGGTGGAATATTTTGAATATAAATATCTGCATGATAGGTAACATGGTATGAACTAATTTGATTCTAAAAGAACAGTAGGATTATGTGATAAATGGTTATCTTCATTCTGTACAAATTATAACCCAAACATTTTGATATGGAAAATTTATTAGATATTTGGAACCATATGCAAGCATGTTGCTCCAACTGAAATTGCCATTAACCTTGAACTGCGATTTATTAAGCAGCTGGAAAAAAAAGGCCCATTGCCATTATCTGTGCCTCCTCAGAGGGCTTGTGAGTGCCCTTTCTTGCTCTAAAAGATTCATGCAATAAGCATATTGAGTGGCAATGAAATCAAACCCGTAAGATGGCTTTGCAGTAACATAGCACCTTCAAAGAATTTAAATTTCACAATCTCTGCATTTTGTATTTAATAAAGTACATTTCATATTTTTTAAGTAATATATCTTCTAGCTGAAGGACTATAAACTGTATGATATAAGACTGACTCCACCCAACACACACGCACACACACACACACACACACACACACACACACACGTGCACCTGTACACACAGCAATATCAGAATGATAGGGAACATTTTAAACACTGATAAATGTAAGTTCACATTATTAATATTGGAAAGAGAATACTGTAGACTTGAAACATTGATGGATTCCAAAATAAGAATGCAAGTGGAAATCCACAGTTACAAAAAGGACCAAAGCCCCATTGCCTAAGGTTTTTAGCACTCAAACTGCTCCAGAAAAAAAAGGCTTTAAGCCAGAGTCATGCTTTCCATGGTGTGGAAATATATCTGAAGCTGTGTAAAGCTTGGAGTCAGAGTCATGCTTCAGATAGGAAGTCGGGAGCCAAAAATGAGCCATATCTCAACATTGAAAATGGGACACCTATCTGAATGAGGTGAAGCTACAAAATTTTTAAGCCAAACAATTTTCCTTCATACCACTGAAGATATCACTCATCTATCTCTGATAAATAGGTGATCATATTTCCTTTGTAGCTAACTTCTCACTTCTCTCTTGTGACTTAAAAACTATCAGTTACTGATGAAAGCTAATGTATGTCCCAGGATTCTAGGTGTATTATTTTCTCCTTAGAATTTATTGCATAAACATTGAACATTGAACATTTTCACTCAGAGCACCCATCTATTTACTCAAGATATTTAACAAACATGATGCTGAAGAAGGATTGAAGCATATCATCTATAAACTATGTATTATATATGAAGCATATTAATGATCCCTGTACATTACATAAGGTATCAGAAGAACATATTTTAAAACATGAATTTCATAAAATCAAGGAAAAAAGTGGTATTCTCTAAACAGGAGTGCAAAACTGAAATGCTAGCCATCAAAGAGATTATAATACCACAGAAGGAGATGAAATGTAAGCTGGTAGAACTCAGGAATTATATGCAAGCAAAAAATAAGATCTTACAGAAATTAGAACCTCATTGAAAGTGTTGATTCTCCCCTGATTACCCCAGTGAGTAATCTATTGCCAGCCATGTACTGTGCCAAGCCCCCCAATCACTGAAACTACATGTTTGAAAGCGAAGAATCATAATCCTGTGTTTTGGACAAGTTCCTGTTCAGAGGCTATAATTACATGTTGGCAACTTTCATTTCCCCTTCCTATAGCTGCTTCTTCTCCCAAAGAACTTCAAATGTATCACCCCACCAGGAGTGTTTTCTGCTGCCCTCTGTGCTCATTGAGAAGTCATGGAGGAGGGATCACGAAATGCTGAGATTTACAGCACTGCCACCCACAGATGACACACTGTGAAACTGTCTCCACATCAACCCTCGAGCCAGCAGGCTCCCAGCTGTCCTTAGGCTTGTCAGAAGATGAAGCCCTAATGAAAGCACCGAAGCACTGTGGCACATCCACAATAAAAAGAAACAAGGAAATCATACTTTGGAGGGAAGAACTTTGAGGAAATGCCAGGATGGCATCCTACTTTTGACTGGAAAATTTCCTTCATTAACTATTTGTCTATCTGATATTAGCACAACTTTATCATGCTTCTTAGACTTGCAGAGGCACATACTAGCCAAGATGTTTTCCAAACTTGTTTTAGAGTGAAATAACGCTCACTCTTGTGGCTTCCCATTTCATATCAGGTCCAGACCGAGGATATAAATACGTAAGTATGGAGTAGTTCAACGTAGCTTTGTTATCTGATGGAAGTTGCCGTACCTCAAGAACCATTACATTCCACTGCATGGCAATCATTGGGGAATTTCAGAGTGCTTCTGACAGTGGTACTGTATCTCAAATGCTACGAGTCCACCAAAATTTTGGAGAGACTGTAACATTAGCTGATTTGTGAGAAGTGGTGTTGATTCAAGCTCAACCACAGGTGGTCATGTGAGTTTACAGGAGTTATTAACAACATTGTTTCTGAACATCCTCATTTGCAAAATGAGTTACCAACATAATAAATACCTGCGTATTTAATGGGAATTTCAGAACATGTCTTGCACTTTCTCACTTATATGCTTTGCCAAATGTTATCTTTTCCAAGAATGCTCACACCCATTCTTGCTTCTCTGCCAGGTGAACTGATCCTCTTATTTATTCTTCTTTCTTTTTTTAAAGTTTATTTATTTTGAAAGAGAGAGAGAAAAAGAGACTGAGAGCAGGATAGGGGCACAGAGAGGAAGAGAGGCAGAATCCCAAGCAGGCTTTATGCTGTCATTGCAGAGCCTGACTTGGGGCTCCATCCCATGACCTTGGGATCATGACCTAAGCAAATCAAGACTCAGATGCTTAACTGACTGAGCCACCCCGACGCCCCATTCTTCTTTCTTTATTTTGCCTCTTTCCAATTTCTCTCACTGTTAAGAAATACTTTCTTTCTGTCAGGTGTACACTTCAGTTAGTATTTTTTACTAAACATTCAGATTCCTAACTCTGAGACATTATAATTGACAGACCTGGTGGAGGTCATGAATCTGTAATCTTTAACAAGCTCACTGATGATTTTGATGCAAAGTTCCTTGGAACTCAATTTAAGAAACTCTCAATAGCTTTTCACATATATTTCTATTCTAGCACTTGTCACATTGTTACTACAACTGTAACACTGAAAACAGAGGTCATATTTTAATTACCACTTCAGTGTTTACAACATAACAGAAAAATAAATCAATACATTTTTATTAAATAAATGATACAAAGTAGAAAATACAGTGCTATAAAAGGTGATTTATCAATCCTGTATTTAAAGTGGGTTTCTTATACACTACATGTAGTTGAGTCTGGTTTTGTTGATCCACTCTATCTCTGTTGTTGTTATTCATGTATTTACAACATTAATGTTTAAAGTGATTAATGGTATGTTTGGTTTAGTATCTATCATATCTATTACTATTTTCTATTTGTTGCCCTGGTTCTTTGTTCCTATTTTTGTCTTGCACATTTTTTGACCTTTTGTGGTTTTAAATCAAACATTTCAAGTAATCTCATTTTTTCTCCTTTTATAGCTTATTGATTATATTTATGTTTTTATTTATTTACTTATTTTTTACTTTCTTTACTGGTTGCCTAAGAGTTTGCCATATGGATTTACAACCAATCCAAATGTACTTTGAAATAACTCTCTATATCTTCTTACAGTTCGTGTGAATACATCATAAATTTATTTTTTTTCATTTTTTTTAATGCTTATTTATTTTTGAGAGCTAGGGAGACAACGCGTGAGCAGGGGAGGAGAGAGAGAGCGGGAGACACGGAATACAAAGCAGGCTCCAGGCTCCAAGATGTCAGCACAGAGCCCAATATGGGGCTTGAACTCATGAATCATGAGATCATGACCTGAGCTGAAATCAGATGCTTAACCAACTGAGCCACCCCAGCACCCCATGAATACATTATAAACGCAAAATATTCTTAATCACTTACTCCTATCCCTTGTATTATTGTTGTTATTCATTTCACTTATGCATATGTATATATTTATACTGTATGTGTGAATATGTACCTATAAGTATATATATTTAAATACAGTTTTGTTATTAATATTTTGAACAAACTGTTATCTGTTTAATCACTTCAGAATAATGACAATGAGTTATTTTATTTTCACTGTTATTTTCCTATGCTGTTCCTTCCTTTACATAGATATGAGTTTGTAATTATTTTCCTTTTCACTAAGGAACTTTTAAACTTTTCTCACAAAGCAAGTCGATGGACAACAAATTTCTTAATTATTTGATGTGTAAGTCTTTGTTTCTCGCATTGGAAGGACAATTTCGCAGGATATAGGATTTTTGTTGCTGTTTTGTTTTTGTGTTTTTCTCTCAAGACTTGAAATATTTTAGTAAACTACCTTTTTGTTTGCATGGTTTCTGAGGAGAGCAGGGTTTCATTCTTATCTTTGCTTTTCTGTAGGTAACTAGTCTTTTATCCTGTTTTGACTTTTTTAAAATATTCTTTTTTAAAAAATTTTGTAAGTTTATTTATTTGATAGAGACAGAGACAGTGTGAGTGGGGGGAAAGACAGAGAGAGAGAGGGAGAGAGAGAATCGCAAGCAGGCTCCTTGCACAGCCTGATGTGGGCTCCAACTCACGAAACCTCAAGATCATGACCTGAGTAGAAACCAATAGTCAGACACTTAACAAACTGAGTCATCCAGGTGCCCCTAAAATATTTTTCTTAATCTTTGACTTTATGCAATTTGAATATTATATATGTAGGTATAGGTTTTGGGCATTTATCCCACATGGTCCTCTGGGCTTCCTGGATATGTGCTTCAGTGTCTGACATAAATTTGGGAAATTCTCATTTTTTTAAAGTTTTTATTTAAATTCCTGTTAGGTAAAATGGTGTAATATTAGTTTCAGGTGTACAATATACTGATTCAACACTTCCATACACCTGGTGCTCATCACAAGAAGTGCCCTCTTTAATCCTCATCACCTATTTAACCCATTCCCCCACCACCTCCTCTGTGGTAACCATCAGTTTGTTCACTATAGCTAAGAGTTTGTTTACTGGTTTGCACCCCTCTCTTTTCTTCTCCCAATATTTGGTTGTTTTGTTTCTTAAATTCCACATATGAGTGAAATCATACGGTATCTATCTTTTTCTGACTGACTTACTGTGCTTAGAAATACTCTCTAGCTTCATCCACATCATTGCAAATGAGAAGATTTCATTCTTTATTATGGTGAATATTCCATTCTATATATATACCACATCTTCTTTATCCATTAATCAGTCAATGGACATTTGGGCTGTTTTCGTAATTCAACTGTTGTAGATAATGCTGCTGTATACATGGAGGTGCATGTATCCTTTCAAATTAGTATTTTTGTATCCTGTTTTGTATTTTGGACACTATCCCTTTATCACATATGTCATTTGCAAATATCTTTTCCATTCCATAGGTTTACTTTTAGTTTTGTTGATTCTATCCTTCGCTGAACAGAAGGTTTTTATTTTGATGAAGTCCCAATAGGTTACTTTTGCTTTTGTTTCCCTTGCCTCCAGGGACCTATCTAAAGGAAGTTGCTAAAGCCAATGTCAAAGAGGTTACTGCCTGTGTTCTCCTCTAGGATTTTGATGGTTTCTTGTCTCACATTTAGGTCTTTAATCCATTTTGAATTTATTTTTGTGTGTGGTGAAAGAAAGTGGTCCAGTTTCATTCTTTTGCATATTCCTGTCCAGTTTTTCCAACACCACTTGTCGAAGAGACTGTCTTTCTTCCATTGGATATACTTTCCTGCATTGTTGAAGATTAGTTGACGATATAGCTGTGGGTTCATTTCTGGGTTTTCTATTCTGATCTATTATCTCTGTGTCTATTTTTGTACCAGTACCATAATATCTTCATCATTACAGCTTTGTAACATAATTTGACTCCTGGACTTGTGATGTCTCCAGCTTTTCTTTTCTTTTTAAGATTGTTTTGGGTATTCAGGGTCTATTGTGCTTCCATACAAATTTTGGGATTCTTTGTTCTAGCCTTGTGAAAAATGCTGGTGATAATTTAATAGGGATTGCATTAAATATGTAGACTACTTTGGGTAGTATAGACAATTTAACAATATCTGTTCTTTCAATCCATGAGCATGGAATGTTTCCAGTTGTTTGTGTCATCTTCAATTTCTTTCATCAAGTTTTATAGTTGTATAGATATTTTACCTCTTTGGTTAGGTTTATTCCTTGGTATCTAATAGGTTTTGGTGCAATTGAAAATGGGACCTATTCCTTGATTTCTCCTTCTGCTGCTTCATTCTTGGTGTATAGAAATGCAACAGATTTCTGAATGTTGATTCTATATCCTGTGAAATTGCTGAATTTATCAGTTTTAGCAGTTTTTTGGTGGAGTCTCTCAAGTTTTATATATAGAATATCATGTCATCTGCAAATAGTGGAAGTTTGACTTCTTTCTTGCTGATTTGGATGCCTTTTAATTTTTCTTGTTGTTGCTGATTACTGCGTCTAGAACTTTCAATACTACGTTAATAATGGTGAGAGTAGACCTCCTTGTCTTATTCCTGATCATAGAACAAAACTGTTAGTTGTTCCTCATTAAGGATGACATTAGCTGTTTTTTTTTTTTTTATGACCTTAATTATGTTAGAGGTATGGTCCCTCTATCCCTACTTTACCGAGGGTTTTTATTATGAATGGAAGTTGTACTTTGTCAAATGCTTTTTCTGGATCTACTGAAAGGATCATATGGATTTTACCCTTTTTTTTTAAAATTAACATAGTATATGATGTTGATTGAATTGTGAAAATTGAACCACCTTGCAGCCCAGGAATAAATCCCACTTGATTATGGTGAATGATTCTTTTAATTTGCTGTTTGATTCTCTTAGCTAGTATTTTGTTGAAATTTTTTTCTTCCATGTTCATCAGTGATAATGGCTTATAATTCTCTTTTTTAAGTGGAATCTTTATCTGTTTTGGTATCAGAGTAATGCTGGCCTTGTAGAATAAATCTGTAAGTTTTACTACCATTTCTATTTCTTTGGAATAGTTTGAGAAGAATAGGTATTAATTAACTCTTTATATATTTGGTCATATTTGCATGTGAAGCCATTTGGCCCTGGACTTTTGTTTGTTGGAAGGATTTTTATTACTGATTCAATTTATTTGCTAGTTATTCATCTGTTCAAATTTTCTATTTTATTCTTGTTTCAATTTTGGTAGTTTATATCTTTCTAGAAATGTATCCATTTCTTCCATATTATGCAATTTGTTGGCATATAATTTTTTCATACCATTCTGTTATAATTGTATTTTTTGTGGTCTTGGTTATTATTTCTCTTCTCTCATTTGTGATTTTATATATTTGTGTTCTTTGTCTTTGTTTTTTGTATGTCTGGCTAGAGGTTTATCAAGTTTATCGACATTTTTCAAAGAACCAACTCCTGGTTTCATTAATCTATTCTAATGTTGAGTTTCTATATCACTTGTTTCTGTTCTAATCTTTATTATTTCCTTTCTTCTGCTGGACTTAGGTTTTGTTTGCTTTTCTTGTTCCTTAAGTTGCTTATTTCAGATTTTTCTTGCTTTTGATGTAGATCTATACTGCTATGTATTTTCCTGTTAGGACCATTTTTGCTGCTTTCCAAAGGTTTTGGGCCATTTTGTTTTCATTTTCATTTGTTTCCATGTATTTTTTGTTTTATTTGTTATTTTATTTACAGGTTGATCCATTCATTGTTTAGTAGTTTATCTTTAACCTCCACGTGTTTGTGGTCTTTCCAATTTTTTTCTTGTGTTTGACTTCTAGTTTTATATCATTGTGGAGAGAAAAGGTGCTTGTTATGATTTTTATCTCTTTGCATTTGTTTAGTCCTGTTTTGTAACCTAATATGTGATCCATTCTGGATGATGTTCCATGTGCATTTGAAAAAAAATGTGTATTATGCTTTTTTAAGATGCAGTGTTTTGAATATATCTGTTAAGTCCATCTATTCTAGAGTGACATTCAAAGCCATTCTTTCCTTGTTTATATTCTGTTTAGATGCTCTGTCCGTTGTTGTAAGTATGGTGTTAAAGTTTCCTATTATTATGGTGTTATTATCAATTAGATCCTTTATGTTTGTTATTAACTGTTTTATGTGTTTTGAGGCCTCCATGTTGGGTACATACATGTTTACAATAGTTTGATCTAGTTGGATTGTCCCCTTTATATTATATAATGACATTCTTTGTCTCTTTTTGCTGTTTTTGTTTTACAGCCTAGATTTTCCTATAATGATTGCTACTCTGGCTTTCTTTTGACATCATATTTGCATAAGAAATGTTTTTCTACACCCCCCCCCTTTTCAATCTGCAGATATCTTTAGGTCTAAAATGAGATGAGTCTCTTGTAGGCAGCATATAGATGGGCCTTATTTTTTTTAAATCAATTCTGACATGCTATGTCTTTTGATTAGTGTGTTTAGACCATTTACATTCAAAGTAATCATTGATAGATATATACTTATTGCCATTTTATTACTTGTACTGTCATCTCTGGAGATTTTCTCTGATCTTTTCTTGTCTTTCTCTCTTTTGGTCTCTCCTTTGCACTCAATATTTAATATTTCTTGCACAGCTGGTTTAGTGGTCACAAACTCTACTTTGTTTTTCTCTGAAACTCTTTATCTATCCTTATATTCTGAATGATACCCTTTCTGGATAGAGTATTCCTGGCTATAGATTTTTCCCATTCAGCACTTTGAATATATCATGTCACTCCTTTCTGGCTTCCCACATTTCTGTTGACAAATCTGCAGCTAGCCTTATGGTCTTTCCCGTGTAAGTTAAGGACTTCTTTTGTCTTGCTGCTCTTAATATTTTTCCTTTATCACTGCATTTTGCAAATTTAATTACAATGTGTCTTGGTGTTAGTCTGCTTATTGATTTTGATAGAGTTATCTGCAACTCCTGGATCTTGAGGTCTGTTTCCTTCCCCAGATAAGGAAAGTTTTCAGCTATTATTTTTTTTCAAATAAATTTTCTGCCTCTGTTTCTCTCTCTTCTTTTTCTGGGATTCCTATAATATAAATGTTATTACATTTTTATGGAGTCACTGAGTTCCCTAAGTCTGTTCTCATGTTGCATAATTCTTTTTTCTCTCTTTTGTTCAGCTTCATTATTTTCCATTATTTTGTCTTCTAGGTCACAAATTCATTCCTCTGCTCCTTCCATCCTGCTGTTCATTGCATCAAGCTTGTTTCCAATCTCATTTATGGTATTCTTCATGTCTGATTCTTTTTTTAACCCTTTTATCTCTGTGGTAAGGGTCTCACTAATGTCTTCTATTCTTTTCTCAAGCCCAGTGAGTATCCTGATGATTGCAAAATGATACTTATATGTATCATTCTATGTTTCACTTAGATCTCTGGCCATGGTCTTATCTTAGTCTTTCATTTGGGATAAATTCTTCCATCTTGCCATTTTGTCTAAGTCTGCCTACATCTGTGTTTTAGAAAAACCAGTTATGTCTCCTTTCCTGAAAGTAATGATGCTATGAGGAAGAGGTCATGTAGTGCCCAGAGCCTAGGGCTTCAGTGACGGTCTCCAGGATGTGCCATGTGCACTCTGCTATTGTGTTTTCATTGCTCTATCCTTTAGGCTACTCTCCTGCAGAGACTCTCCTTTCCTGCAGTGGGCAGTGTTTCGTCCTTCTCCTGAATGTGACACATTTTAATTAGGTGTGCTCTGGTCAGCTTGTGAAATGAGACCTGACACTTACTTCAGTAGAATTGAGGCCCTGAAGAACTCTCTTGTCAGCAGATGTGATATGGACATGCCTTTGTGCTGGTCTTCAGAGGAGGGGCTGACCACTCTGGGACTGAGGCAAACTTGACAAAGAAGGGCAGTTCCACCAGAGCACAAGGGTGTGGGCCTTGGTGTAAGCAAGTTTCACAGCCAGTGTCTGTGCTGAGCTGTTTCCTTCAGGTGGCTCTGTGTTTATGCTGATTGGTGGAGGAGGGAAATTGTGCCAGTCAGCTCCTTTGTTCTAGGAGAGGTGTCTCTGTGAATGTTGCCTCTCAAGGAAGAGGTCCAAGAAGAGTGAATAATCTCCCCACTCTGTGTCCCAAACATTCAAATCACTGTTTCCATGCTATGTACCCCCAGGTTATTTGCCTGTCTTCTCTCCAGGATCAAGACAATGCCATCAGGGCTATCCCAGCCAAGCCTGCTGACCTTTACAACTCAAATCGTTAAGCCCTGTTGCTTGAAGAACTCACAAAATTCAGTCCTTCTCATTTTACAAGCCAATGGCATTGGGGAAATGTTCTCCTTGTTCCCCTGTGTGCTTATATCTCCCTCACTCTTCTCTGCAACCATGACTGTGTTTCCTCTGCAGTACCTGTAATATGTTTCTCCCCTAGACCATGGCTCCACACTTCCTACTATCTTCAGTGTGACCTTTTCAATCCCTTTAGTTGTGGAGTTTGTTCTGTCATTCTTCACATTGGTTTCTGGGGTATTTAGGATAATTTGATAGTTATCTAGTTGTGTTCTTGGCAGATGTGCTTCAGGTCCTCCTACTGTGCCGCCTTCTTGAAAAATCTCAGTCATTATTGTTTTCAATATATCTTCTGTTCTTTCTTCTCTCAGCTTAACATTCATATTGCATATATATTACACACTATGTAGTTGTCCTGTAGTCCTTGGATAGTTTGCTTATTTGTTTGTTTCATTTTCCTCTTTGCTTTTCAGTTTGGTAGTTTGTGTCGACACATTCTCAAGCTCAGAGATTGTTTCCACAACCATTTCATTCCATTAATGAAGTTCTTAAAGGAATTTATCATTTCTCTTACACTGTTTTTGATTTCTAGTATTTATTTTTGATTCTTTTTTAGGGTTTCTCTCTGTTTACATGACCCATCTGTTTTGCATGTACCTTATTGTATCCACTAAAGCTTTTAACATATTAATTATACTTGTTTTAAAATCGAAATCTGAGAATTCCAACATCTCTGCCATTTCTTAGTCTGGTTCTAATGCTTGCTCTTGCCCTCAATTTGTGGAAGGTTTTGTTTGTTGGTTGTGCTTTATATTTTAATATACATTATTAGTTTTAATTGAAAGATGTATGTAATGTACTAGACCAAAGGAACTACAAAAAAAAGAGGCATTTAGTATTATAATGTAAAACTGTGAAGGGAGGTAAGTATTTTGTCCTATGTTTATGTCTCAGTCTTTTGTTGAGCCTGAGCCTTTAGAATAAGAGCTTTGCCAATTCTTCTCATCCAGTGTCCCCATTATTTGGGACACAATGGCTACTGGGGTCTGGAGTTATGTATTTCTCTTCCTCCTCATGGAAAGCCAGAGCTTACTGGAAGTGGGTATTTCTCTTTCCCCAGGTCTGATATATTCTAAAATGGTATTTTTTAACTCTTCCTGCTGGAAACATGAGGGGATTTTTTTTTCAGATCTCTACTGTGAACGTGGTATAGCTCATTGAGGTAAAACTCACAAAAGGATGGGTCCCTGAAAGTTTTCAGTATCAGACTTGTCCATACTAAGTCTCTAGCAATTCAATTGCAGTTCAACTTCTCTCACTCCAGTACTGTTTCCTATGAAGATTTCTGCTCATAGGTTGTCCTCCAGTAAGTTGTGATTCTGTCTATTTGCCTATCCAACGCCCCAGTTTGGAGGGGGCAGGAATTTTCCCTTGCATGTCACTTTTTCAGTGACTCTAAGAAGTAGTGATATTTCAGTTTATTCAGATTTATACTTGTTAGGATGGATGGCTACTTCTAAGTTCCTCACATGTTGTACCAGAAACTGAGTCTTTATGTATTCTTTCCACAGATCCTTCTTTCTAGTGACCCAGCTGTCAGTCAATGGATTCCTGGTTTGAAGGCTGACTTATGTCCAGGTATATATCAAAGGATAATGACTTTTTCTTATATGTGTTCTACCCCATTCCCCATTCCAGCTTTATTGAAATGCAATGGACATATAACATTGCACTGCTTTTTAATGTAAAGAATGATCCACTCCCTTTCTTCTGGTCACAAATCCTTAATTTCTTCTGCTAATACAAGTTAGATACCTATATATTTTGCCACTAGGGTATGTGGGCTACAAATTATCTCTATAACTCTTGGTGAATCAGTCCCATTTGACTGTCCCTGAAACCTTGCCCATCAATACTATACTTGTTTTCTCTTGGCTGCTGGTAGTTAATTAGCATCACTTAACCTCTATAGTTTGGGGATCCTCTCATCTTCATTGCTGTCAGTGATTTGAGTTCTGCAATAGTCTCTCCCATTGATGAACTTGGCCTATAGCTTAGAGACACACTGAATATTTTATGATGCAGGTTCCACTGTCAGCAGCATATTCATTGTATATTTGATAAATGTGTGTCATCCAAGCCTTCCCACAGAACATAGTCAACCAGCATGTCTTCTGCCCACACTCCAGTATGCCCACTTCACTCAGCCTTTGAATCCTTTTCTCTATCATCTGCATTACAACTTTACTTGTAAAAGTTATTGCTTTTTCCATGCTTCTATGAGCTATCTTCATAATGAGTCACAGCATTTCATGTTGTACTGAACAGCTTTAAATATTGGATTTTAGGAGAGTGTTCCCAAGTCAACAAACCTGCTTTGTCTAATTATATTTTCCAGCCACTTTAATTAATATATAGATCCATGTGTAATGTTATGGTTCCTGTCAAGTAAAGGTCAGGTAATATTACAATACTTTTATGATATAGCCCATTCTTTTCTTCTTAGACCCAGTTGTCCTTATTTGGATTATTCTGTTATTTAATACTAGGTATAGGCCAAGTGGCCAACATGGTGAGTAGGGAAGTTCCTGAGGAAGCAGTGGTGGGGGGGGGAATCAAGGATTTATTTGTTCTTTGTATTTTTTAATGTAAACTTGATTATTTTATTGCTGATTTAAAAGTGTATGATTTCATGTTGTGAAAAAATCAACACTGGCTATATATTCTTTCAAAAATTAATGGTTTAAATCTACTATTGAAATTGATCTCCAACTAATTCAGTGTCTTATAGTTTTGTTTTCATTAGTGAAGGCATATAGCTACATATTTAACCCCCTGCCCCCCAAAATATTTCTGCGCAAGTCATTTGACCAGGTAAATTCTAATGATTCCAAGAGATTGTTGTTTTGTAAGAAAAAAAAAAAGACACCTGCATCATCCTTTAGTTTAAAGAAACTGCTACCACTTACCAAAGATCAGTGAACCAACTATATCTATAGTCTCAGCAGGTTCATGAGATTCATCTGTCAGTGTCTCATTCTTCTCAACCAGAGTGCTGATGATGGCAAAATATATTTATTTCAGTTTGGTGCTTAGCTGTCTTTGATGTTTAACCACAGTCTTAGTCTTGGTTCTTAGCTTTCCCTATCCTCTTCTTGCAGAAGATTGGATATTCTTTATATGCAACCAAAGTGGCCCTCAGGCTTTTATTCCAGGCTTTCAAGTGTCAGTTCCTTTACCTCAGATGCTCACTATTTCTCTAAAGAGCATTAATCATGCTTAGCAATGATTATGTAATACTACTTCCTAACATCTACTATCTCTATCATACATCTCAAATGCCTTACAAGTCATTTAATGCATACCTTTCCACCTATATACCATCAAGATTCATCTCTGGTTTTAGCAATTGAATTGCCACCTTGTGCCAGGGACTGTGCTCCAACTACCAAGAATGATGAGATCTTTATTGCCATCCAGGTGGCTGGTGATTTAGCTATAAAACCTTATCACCTGCATTTCTCAACCACTTCTGGTAAAACTGTCACAGATTAGGTTCTCCAAAAGCAGATGCTGTGACAGAGCTTGTAAGCAGATGCTGTGACAAGAGTTTGGAGTGCCAAGAGCTTGGAGTAAATACTAGTGATCCACACCTGTGAAAGAAAGACAAGGCAGAATCAAGCAGGATAGAATTAGAACTACAGTGCAAAGCCAACAAAGCTTCACCCAACCTGGTAAGAGTTCTGGGGCATCACCCTTCTCAATATTTGTGGGGGGGAGGGGGGGCGTGGTGGTGCAAAATTACTGGGTCATTATACCCCTACTTATTCAGTCACTGAATGTGAACTGACCTAGGAAAGGAAGGATATTAGGAAAGGTGGCTCTCTGAAGCTGAGGCAGAGCCTGAAGGAGCTGATAGGTGCAAGTTCTCTCTTGACCAGCCTTCCCTGAGGTAGGCAGCACATTCTTCTTTGAAGAGAGATTTGGATGGTGTATCTCTGTGGTAGTTAATTAGCATGTGGTACTTGGTTACCACCTCTAATTGCAGCCAAAGGGCAAGGATACAAGAAACTTAATCTAGAAAATCTCATTAACATATGCAAACAAACTTAAGAGCCAGAAGATTTTCCTTTTCTAATACTAGAAATGCAGAAAAAAAAAAAAACAAAACTTTTTGAAGTACTAGAATCTGGTTATAAAAAATAATATCTAATTTTAAATCAATAGCATTATGTTCATTTTCTTTTTTAAATCCTTCTTAAATATATAACATTATAGTGTGATGACTTTAAAATGAAAATGAGAAAAAAGAATCTAAACCTGAGTAGCCTTCTTTAACCAGAAGAATTATTTTTTAAGTGGAAATTATAGTATATAGATTAGCATCTGTGTGGTAGAGAGGTTGAAGTTAAGCAATACACAAACTATTTACTTATTTAATTTTTTCAATGTTTATTTTTGAGAGAGAGGGAGAGAGAAAGAGCTCCAACGTGAGCAGGGGAGGGGCAGACAGAGAGAGGGAGTCACAGAATCCAAAGCAGGCTTCAGGCTCTGAGCTGTCAGCACAGAGCCCAATGAAGTCTTGAACTCACAAACTGTGAGAACATGACCAAAGCTGAAGTCAGACGCTCAACTGACTAAGCCACCCAGGTGCCCCATACACAAAGTCTTTAAATTATCAATGCTTTTGTAAAACCTCTTGTAAAACCTTTACAAAAACTTATTCATATTTCTTGCTTATTCAGCTGTTTATTTTTCCATTAATTTACATAAATTTATTTTTTAGATATTTAAGAACGTTTTCTTAATGTTCTTTATTATTTTTAATAGATAGTAACTTCTTAACCGTAAGATTTATTGATGGATAACAAATTAAATTTTTTTTAACCTTTATTTATTTTTGAGACAGAGAGAGACAGAGCATGAACGGGGAAGGGTCAGAGAGAGGGAGACACAGAATCCAAAATAGGCTCCAGGCTCTGAGCTGTCAGCACAGAGCCCGGCGAGAGGCTCTAACTCACAGACCGCAAGATCATGACCTGAGCCAAAGTCGGCCACTTAACCGACTGAGCCACCCAGGCACCCCTTGATGGATAACAAATTAGAGAGTGAAGTCTAAAATGAAAATATAAAAACCCACAATATACCAATAAACTATTTTAGACATGCTTGGTAAAAATTAAATTAATCAACATATTTTTTTCACTCCCAATAAGAGGAGCCAGAACAAATTAAATTCCTTTGTTGAGCAAATTTCACCCTTATTAACATGAATGTTTAAAAATTAAAACACTTGCAACCTCTTTAATAAAAAACTTTATTAAGAAGTCAACATTTACATATTGCATAAAGTCATTTCATTTAGAGTTTAACATTTTTAGAAATGATGGCAGACCTGGACACTGCATTCATTCTTGGCCCCTAAAACTTTCCACAGTGCTCAAAGCTCATAACTATCCTCTGTTATATTAGCTAAGACATAGAATTTTTCACTGGTTATCTTTCATATGGAATAAAACTGTTTATTTCAAGATCATTAGTTAAGAATTTTTTGTGACCTAGGATGGGGAAATCTGGCACTACTAATATCTTGAGGGCATCTATGAAGTCAAAGTTCTTCAGTGAGAAACTGCTTTCTAGGAAATGGCTAGAAGATTAAAAGGAATATTAATTATGTCCAATAGTTAAAAATAATAAATCATAGGAGTATCAAAGATGGTCCTTGGCTCTGGACAGAGGTGGTGGGGTGGCAACAGCAAGGTGATTCATACAACATTCAGGCATGATCCTTTCTGTGAACCCTCTATGCTGTCTTTTTACCTTCTTTCTCCTACTTCAATGAAATGGAGATGTGTACCTTGTGTAGAGGAAGTGTGTGGAAGAAGCCATGCTTCAACACCTGATTCTATGGTTAACCATAAATCTTTGATTCAGCTGCCATAATAAAGGTTAGCAGAGTTGCCATTATATACAAAAACCTGTAGCCCTTTCCTTTCCTTGACTGTGCAGTTTTCAACACTGTTCACTTAGCACCTTCACTCTCTCAGTAGTTCTGTCTTAATACGCATTTCCTTTAGAAGTTATGCAATCTTTTCAGCTAAGTGAAAGGAAAAAAAGTGACTCGCTGAAAGGAGAGGAGTTTGGGCATTATTTGCTAAAGATACTATCAATCTAACATTCATATGACAGAGGTGTTCCCATGCTTCAAATATGGATTAGATTTAGTTCAGATACTTCAATCTAAAACAACTTATATGTGTTATTTTATATTCTATAATATATAGTCAAGCAGAAGTAAAATATAAGAAAAAACTGGATTGTATGTGAGTTAACAAACTTCTGTCAAACAATATCCAAGTATAATAACAATCTGGGCAAAACTTATAGCTCTTAGTTTTGCATACTTATTTTTTCTTTTGACATTATCTACTGCAGTCCATTTCTGTCCCAACCCCACAGAGTCGGCTTTTACCTATCAGAGCTGATAATTCTAGATTTCTCTCTTTATTTTTGGTTGTAGATACCTTTGATCAAGTTTAGCAAAACAAAGGATATTCACTTAAAAACTACACACCTTGGGGCGCCTGCATGGCTCAGTCCCTTAAGCATCTGACTTTGGCTCAGCCCATGATCTCACTGTTCATGAGTTTGAGCCCCATGTGGGGCTCTGTGCTGACAGATCAGAGCTTGGAGCCTGCTTTGGATTCTGTGTTTCCCTCTATCTCTTTGTCCTTCCTCTGCTCAGACTGTCTCTCTCTCTCTGTCTCTCAGAAAATGAATAAATGTTAAAAAAAATTATACAGCCTTTATCAGTCATAATCATATTGGTATTTGTCTCTCTATTTCCTGTCCCATAAATCCATACTGTTAGAAATTCTGGTACTATGTATTGAGCAATATGGTAAAGATATACTGTTACAGGTTAAAAAATTCCAGATCACATATTCTACCAAAGGAGACAACTATTTACCAAACAATGACAATGCAATATAAGTCCTCAAAGTAAAATTTGAAAATAAATACAGAACTTTGAGGAGAATATAGCACATTTAACCAAGAACTTTGATGAAAGACTTGCAGAGGAGATTATTTTATTTGATTATTATTTTATTTTATTTTATTGTATTGTATTGTATTATTTAAAAAATGTTTATTTTTGAGAGAGAGAGACAGAGCATGAGTTGGGTAGGGGCAGAGAGAGCAAGAGACAGAGGATCTGAAGTAGGCTCTGAGCAGAGGGCTTGATGTGGGGCTCAAACTGTACCCACGGACTGTGAGATCATGAACTGAGCCAAAGTTGGATGCTTAACTGACTGAACAACCCAGGTGCCCCTGAAAAGAAGATAATTTTAAACTTAGTCTTACATAAAAAAGATATAATCCAGGGTGGAAAAAGGAAAAATATGTTAGGCATATAGAGAAGCTATCTACAAGGGGAGAAGAAATTTGAAATAATGTGTTGTGTATTAGAAAGTAACAAGCTTGTCCCTGTACTACAAGATACTATCAACAAATGAAATTGCTTATTTGTATCATCTCTAAAGAAAACATTGAAGGAAGTATTTTGGAGCATTACCAAAAAGAGAAAAAAACATCAATATCTCATACAATATCTAGCACAGTGTATGGTACAAAGAAGATATTCCCTAAATGTATATGGGCAAATGCATACGTATTTCACCAGGGATTAGATTAAGCATGTGAGACACAGAAATCATATAGTAGAGGAAATGGTTAAGGAAGTTGAAATGACTTCATGTGAATTGTATTTTATTAAGTAGGCCATTGTGAGATAGCAAATTTCAAAATAGAGCAAAACAATGATGCAAGAGAATGGGGTTATTGATGGCATATAGTACTTTTTGCATTATATCCAGTTTGTCTACTTTACACAGTTACTATCTCAAGCCAATGCTTCCTGAAAAATATCTAAAGAATCTGCAGGGATGTATCAGAGTGAGCAGATTATGTTGATTTATCCTAAGTGTTCTCAATAAAAGTCAAAGGCAAATGGAAAATATGAGTTATTCTATAAAATTTCTACTCTATTTTGTACCACCCTAGATCTTCTCTAGGGACAGCAACAGCTACACCTGACATAGGCCCGTAAATACCCATATGTTCTAGGGACCATTGACCATTTAATAAGTCCAAATCTGTTTGGGACTACCTTTTCATATTTCTGTGTCTGCTTGAAAATTCTGCCTTTGGAATTCTATAATCATCTTTGCACAGAACCTGTATCAACTTCAAATAGCTGAGAAGGCACCAAGATACCCCTTACAAAGTATGATGTTGCTACCGATTTTTAAAAGCATCAACAGTTTAAATCAGATGATCCTCTGGAAAACTTTTAGATAAACTGAAAGAAGGAAAAGATTAATCTTAAATATTTTACATTACTTAACTTGACTGTGCTGATTCACCATTCAGTTTAATGGGTTTTGGCATTAGCCTAAAGATTTCCAGTGATTGCTGATTCAAGTTATAAAAGGAGATGATGTTCTAGTGTCAAGACAAATTAAAATCACAAAAAGACAAGGGATTAAAGGTCAAGAGATTAAGAAAAAGCACTTCAGGTATTTAAGGCGGCATGTAGATTTATAAAATTTTAGGGCTAAAAGAAACTTAAAAGATCATTATGAATAAAGATACCACATTTATTTATCTGCTTTAAATGGCTAGTTTTGCTATTATGCATTCAAGAGGCTCTATACACTATTAAATTATGAAGTTATTCTTTCTAGTTAGAAAAAGATGAGTATAAAATAATCACCTTCATAATTTAATTGCTTCAAGAAAAGGCATATATTCAGGCAGATTTTAAAGCTTAAGGATAGTATTTGCTTGCTAAATCAATGAACAATAGCACTTAGCCAATTAATCTGTCATCATACAGATTCTGAAAGTCTTAGGTACACAAAAACATAAAATAAATTCTGGAGAACAGAAAATCAAAGTTATATAAGAGCTAATTGTTGACTAAATACATGTTTTCTGGGCACCTATTTTATGTCTGGTGACATTCTAGATCCCTGAAGATTGAATGATGAACAAAAACACATGAGATTATTCCCCTCATTGAGCTCATCACATGATGTATTAGAAAGTAGCTGAATTACAGATAAATGATAGATGATGATGATAGATAGATAATATAAATGGTCACACAAGTAAATATACAATTTAAAATTGAGAAAAGAGCTGAAAATGAATAAAATGAATAAATGAATATGGCAAGATTTGGGCTAAAGAGGGACATTGTTGAGGAAGCAATACTTGAATCAGGTCTGAATCATAAGCATAAGCACAATTGTGAGGATGGATAGAAGTTAAGTAGTCTGGAAGGAACTGTTCCACATAGTTGACCTGACTCCCTCCTACCCCTCAAATTCATCTCTAACAACCCTTTCACTTGATCTTTGAGAAAGAACACTTGACTGACTGACACAAAGGCAATGGTGTTGAACTAGTACTAATAGCATAAGTAAGGATCATAAAGAGCTGTGTAGAACAGTCTAAGTATTTTAGAAACCATTGAATAATTTATGATTGTGAGTTAGCATATATGAAGAAATTATATCTTTTTAGAAGATCACTCTGTCTCCAAAACAGAGATGAATCATAATACTCAATATAGTTGGAGGATTTCAAAATATACTTGCATGACAAAATATCATAATGTAGCTATTGAATTTAAAAGACACACAAACAGGGGTGCCTGGGTGCTCAGTTGGTTAAGCTTACAACTTCAGCTCGGGTCATGATCTCGCGGTTCGTGGGTTTGGGCTCTGTATTGGGCTCTGTGCTGACAGCCCAGAGCCTGGAGCCTGCTTGGGATTCTGTGTCTCCCTCTCTCTCTGCCCTTCCCCCACTCATGCTCTATCTCTCTCTGTCTCTCAGAAATAAATGTAAAGAAAAAAAAGACACACAAACATATTCACATATAGGCACACACACACACACAGACATAACTACATGTGTACATATATAGTTATTCACATGATGCCCAAAATACAAAGAGCATAGCTACATTCACTGGTAACTTATAGGCAAGAAGAATCTAATTTAAGAATGTCAGATAAGTTGAGCTTTCCCAACACCATTTGTTGGAGACCATCTTTTTTTCATTGGACAAATGAATTGTACTATCTTAATGGCTACAGCTTTGTGTTATAACTTGAAGTCCAGAATTGTGATGCCTCTAGCTTTTTTTTTTCCAAGATTGCTTTCACTATTCAGGGTCTTTTGTGGTTCCATACAAATTTTAGGATTTTTTTGTTCTACCTCTGTGAAAAATGCTATTGGTATTTGGCATGGATCACATTAAATGTGTAGATTGCTTTGAGTAGGATACACATTTTAACAATATTTGCTCTTCCAACCCATGAGCAGGGAATGTCTTTCCATTTCTTTATACCATGTTCAATTTCTTTCATTAGTGTTTTATAGTTTTCAGATTACAAATCTTATACCTCTTTGGTTGGGTTTATTTTTAGTATCTTACAATTTTTGAGGAATTGTAAGTGGAATTGGTTCCCTGATTTCTCTTTCTGTTGTTTCATTCTTGGTGCATAGAAATGTAACATATTTCTGTATGGTGACTTTGTATTCTGCAATTTTACTGAATTTGTTTATCAGTTCTAGCAAATTTTTTGGTGGAGTCTTTTGAGTTTTCTAGAGTGTCATGTTGTCTACAAATAGTGGAACTTTGACTTCTTCCTTGCCAGTTTGGATGCCTTTTATTTCTTTTTATTTGCCTGATTGTTGAGGCTATGACTTCCAGCACTATGTTAAATAATAGTGAAAACAGTGGACATCCCTGTCTTGATCCTGACCTTAGAGGAAAAGCTCTCAGTTTAACCCCATTGAAGAAGGGTGGTGTTAGCTGTGGGATTTTTATATATGGCTTTTATGATGTTGAGGTATGTTCTCTCTAGCCTTACTTTGTGGAGCGGTTTTATCTATAATCGATGTTGTACTTTGTCAAATGCTTTTCCTGCATCTATTAAGAGGATCATATGGTTCTTATCCTTTCTTTTATTAATGTGGTATATCACATTGATTGATTTGTAAATATTGTACCACCCTGGCAATCCAGGAATAAATCCCACTTGGTCATGGTGAATGATTCTTTTAATGTACTTTGGATTTGATTTGTTAGGATCTTGTTGAAAATTTTTCCATCCATGTTCATCAGGGATATTGCTCTGTAGTTGTCTTTTTTTAGTGTAGTCATTGTCTAGTTTTGGAATCAGGATAATGCTGGTCTTGTAGAATAAATTTGGAGATTTTCCTTCTTTTTATATTTTTTGGAATATTTTGAGAAAAACGGATATTTCCCCTTCTTTATGTTTTTGGTTGAAATCCCCTGGGAAGCCATCTAGCCCTGGACTTTTATTTTCTGAGAGATTTTTTTTTTTAATTTTTTTTTCAATGTTTATTTATTTTTGGGACAGAGAGAGACAGAGCATGAACGGGGGAGGGGCAGAGAGAGAGGGAGACACAGAATCGGAAGCAGGCTCCAGGCTCTGAGCCATCAGCCCAGAGCCCCACGCGGGGCTCGAACTCACGGACCGCGAGATCGTGACCTGGCTGAAGTCGGACGCTTAACCGACTGCGCCACCCAGGCGCCCCTTTCTGAGAGATTTTTGATTACTGATGCAATTTCTTTGCTGATTATCAGTCTGTTTAAGTTGTCTATTTCTACCTTTTTCAGCTTTGGTAGTTTATATGTTTCTCAAAATTTATCCATTTCTTCCATGCAAAAGAATGAAACTGGACCACTTTCTTACACCGTATACCACAATAAATTCAAAATGGATGAAACACCTAAATGCGAGACAGAAAATCATCAAAATCCTAAAGGAGAACATAACTCTTTGACATCAGCTGTAGCAAGTTCTTACTAGATATGTCTCCTGAGGCAAGGGAAGCAAAAGCAATATTAAACAATTGGGACTTCATCAAGTTAGAAAACTTCTGTACAGAAAAGGAAAAAATCAACAAAACTAAAAGGAAAATTTCATAATGGGAGAAGATATCTGCAAATGACATATCTGACAATGAGTAAGTACCCAAAATATATAAGAACTTATACAACTCTACATCCAGAAAACAAATAATCCAGTTCAAAAATGGGCACAAAACACGAATAGAAATTTTTCCAAAGAAGACATACAGATGGCTAAAAGACAGATGAAAAGATACTTAACATCACTAATCATCAAGGAAATACAAATAAAATCTACAATGAGGTGTTGCCTTACACCTATCAGAATTGCTAAAATTAACAACACAGGAAACAACAATGTGGTTGAGTTTGCAGAGAAAAGGAACCCTTGTGCACTATTGGCAGGAATGCAAACTGGTGCAGCTACTCTGGCAAACAGTATGGAGGGTCCTCAAAAAGTTAAAATTAGAACTACCTTGGCGAGAGACCAAGATGGTGGGGCAGCATGGAACTTTTTTGTGTGTTTCTCATCCCTGAAATACAGTTAGGTCAACACCAAACCATCTTGCACACTTAGAAAACTGATCTGAGGATTAACACAACAATCTGCACAACTTGAACCACAGAGCAGAACTAAAACAAGCAATCTTAAAATTTGTATGGAGCCAGAAAAGGCCCTGAATCTCCAAAGGAATCCTGAAAAAGAAAACTAAAGCTGGAGGCATCACAATCCCAGACTTCAAGACGTATTACAAAGCTGTAATCATCAAGACAGTATGCTACTGGAACAAAAACAGACACTGAGATCAATGGAACAGAATAGAGAATCCAGAAATGGACCCACAAACATATGGCCAACTAATCTTTGACAAAGCAGGAAGGAATATCCAATGGAATAAAGACAGTCTCTTCAGCAAATAGTGCTGGGAAAACTGGACAGCAACATGCAGAAAAATGAACATGGACCACTTTCTCACACCATACACAAAAGGAACTCAAAATGGATGAACCTAGACAGTAAGCCATCAAAATCCTTGAGGTGAAAGTAGGCAAAAACCTCTTTGACCTTGGCCACAGAAACTTCTTACTCAACATGTCTCAAGAGGAAGGGGAACAAAAGCAAAAATGAACTATTGGTACCTTGTCAAAATAAAAAGCTTCTGCACAGCAAAGGAAACAGTCAACAAAACTAAAAGGCGACTGACAGAATGGGAGAAGATATTTGCGAAGATATTTGCAAAGGGTTAGTATCCAAAATCTCTAAAGAAATTATCAAACTCAACACTAAAAAAACAAATAATCTAGTGAAGAAATAGGCAAAAGACATGAAGAGATACTTCTCCAAAGAAGACATCCAGATGGCTAACAGACATATGAAAAAATGCTCAACATTACTCATCATCAGGGAAATACAAATTAAAACCACAATGGGATACTACCTCATACCTGTCAGAATAGCTAAAATAAATAACTCAGGCGAGGATGAGGAGAAAAAGAATCTTTTTTGTACTGCTGGTGGGAATGCAAACTAATGCAGCTCCTCTGGAAAACAGTATGGAGATTCTTCAAAAAATTAAAATGGAACTACCCTACAACTCAGCTATTAGACTACTAGGTATTTATCCAAGGGATACAGATTGCTGTTTCAAAGGGGCACATGCACCCCAATGTTTTTAGCAGTGCTATCGACAATAGTCAAAGTATGGAAAAAGCCCAAATGCCCATTGACAGATGAATGGATAAAGAAGATGTAGTATACACAATGGAGTATTACTTGGCAATCAAAAAGAATGAAATATTGCCATTTGCAACTATATGGATAGAATTAGAAGGTATTATGCTAAGTGAAAGTAGCCAGTCAGAGAAAGACATATATTTATATGATTTCACTCTTTGAGGAGTTTTAGATACAATACAGATGAACATAAGGGAAAGGAAGCAAAAATAATATAAAAACAAGGAGGGGACAAAATGTAAAAGATTCTTAAATACAGAGAACAAACTGAGGGTTGCTGGAGGGGTTGGGGGTGGGGGATGGGTAAAATGGGTAAGGAGCATTAGGGAGGACACTTGTTGGGACAAACAATGGGTGTTATACACAGGGGATGAATCACTGGAATCTACTCTTGAAATCATCATAGCACTATATGCTAACTAACTTGGATGTAAATTTAAAAATAAATACATAAATAAAAAGAACTACCCTACGATCCAGCTATCATACTACTAGGTATTTACTCAAAGAATTCAAAAATTCTAATTCAAGGGATGCTGCACACTGATGTTTATAGCAGCATTATCTACAGTAACCAAATTATGGAAACAGTCCAAATGTCTATTAACTGATGAATGGATAAAGAGGATGTGGGGTATGAAATGGAATAATACTCAGCCATAAAAACAGAATGAAATTTTGCCATTTGCAACAATGTGGATGGAGTTAATATTATTTATTTTTAAATTTTTTTAACGTTTATTTATTTTTAACAGAGAGAGAAACTGAGTGCAAGCGGGGGGAGAGGCACAGAGAGAAGGAGACACAGAATCTGAAGCAGGTTCAAGGCTCTGAGCTGTCAGCACAGAACCCGACACAGGGCTCGAACTCACGAAATGTGAGGTCATAACCTGAGTCAAAGTCGGAAGCTTATCTGACTGAGCCACCCACGTGACACTAGAGAGCATTATTTTAAGTGAAATAAGTCAGAGAAAGACAAATATCATATTGTTTCACTATTGTGGAATTTGAGAAACAAAGCAAATGAACATGGGAGGGGGGAGAGAGAAGCAAACCATAAAACAGACTCTTAAGGATAGAGAACAAACTGAGGGTTACTGGAGGGGAGGAGGGTGGAGGAATGTGCCAAATGGGTGATGGGTATTAAGGAGGGCACTTGTGATAAACACCGGGTGTTATCGGTAAGTGATGAATCACTAATTTCTACACCTGAAACTAATATTACACTGTATATTAACTATCTGGAATTTAAAAACTTGAAAACACACACACACAAAAAAGTAAAGGTCAAATGACTTAATATGGAAGACTGCAACTATTTGAATGAGGTAGACCTACATGTACCCATATAGAAAATTCTGATATATTGCTAAGTGTAAGAATAAAAACAAGTTGCAGAATAAGACAAATTGAAAATAACTAGATGTAACTATAAAAAAATGTGTATGTAATTTCACCGCAACATTTTTGGAAGGATACCTTGGTTACCTGAGGGAGAGTGAGTAGGATGCTGAGACTGGGTGAGAGGGGGCAGGAGAAAACAGGGAAAGGGAAAGGGAGATATTTTTGTATACCTTTGTTGTCTTAACATGTTTTCCTAATTAATTCTGTAATAAAACATAGGAGAGGGGAAAATGAAAAAAAAAAAGTAAAAGAATGTCAGATAAGTTCAATTACTGAAAACTTTCTGGAGTTAATAAATACTTAATAAGGAGATGATAAAAACCAAGAAGGATCCTTATAGATACAGCCCTCTCAGGTTGTTAAATTTAGATTCCAAAATTACAATCTAATTCAACATAGGTGACTGGGTATTCTATACCCTATTTCCTTTTCTTTCTTTCTTTTTTTTTTTAACTCTCTTTTTATGTGACCTTCTTGCTAATTGCCTCTTCTGGGCTGACCATCAGGTCAAATGTTGAACTTTCACCTAGGAAATGATACACTAGAAAAAATGTTATGTCCTTTTAAATATTGGATTAATTCTTGCATGCAATAGGAAATCTACTTAGCACTTAATATGTGTTATATAAAAAACAATAATTTAATTCGGTATTTGTGGGAACATGTAAGAAAGATATTATTCTACTCATTTGCAAGTAAGAAAACTTAAACTCTGAGAGTTTAAATTACCAATAGACACAATGCTTATTTGAAAGGTGTTTCTAATCTATCATATTTATTCAAAAAATCCATAGCCTTTTACCTACTTGAAGTTCATCAGAAACTTGAATTCAAACAAAATATATATTATTCTCGGGAAAATTTTAGGCACTACGTGTATTCATGTACTGAAAATAACTTTTTTTCGTAGAATTCACGGAAATTTAGTATTGAACTCATCTGCATTCTGTAATGAAAACAACAACAATGATGAAAAATAACAGCAACAATTAGGCATGATAATGTTTATGGTCTTCAACATCTTTCATTCTTGAGGTACAATTAAAATTGGCTATGGCTGTGTTCACATAGAGTCCATACATTTTCTTTTAAATATTAGTTAAATGCTTTTTTTTTCTCACATTATTTTTTTACTTGTGCTGGAGCAGTGCTACCTCATGAGATTTTGAGATCTTGAGTAAAAACTGTTCTTACTGATTAAGGAGACCATAGATAAGACACAGAATTAGTGATCTATCATTTCCTTTGGGAAGGAAGAGAGGATATAGACACTCTTTGTGCCTTGACTTCTGACCGGCTAATAAATCAGAACTCTTTCTAAAAATGTCCTTAGGGTATTATAAATATGAATATAATAACTTATTTTATACACATTTGTTTTGTTTCTTCTACTCAATACATGAACTTTTTGATTCTTAGTTCTGAGTCTTCCCAATCTGTTTTCCAGCTAGCATTTATCTTAGTATATCACAAGTGGTCAATAATATCTTTTGAATTCAGTTAAACATATAAGAAATCACTGATAAATGATTATTTTTTTATTATTATATGTTTTGAGAGAGAGAGAGAGAGAGAGAAAGAAAGCATGTGTGCTCAAGCAGGAGAGGGGCAGAGGGAGAGGGAGAGAGAGAATCCCAAGTAGGCTCCCCATACTCCCAGATAAACAACTAGTTTTAACTGCTTTAGAAATAGTTTTTCATTCTCCATTTATCACATATACACTTATACAGGTATATATGGACAAATGTATTTCTTTTCACCATATATTTCAGCATGAGGGGAAGCATTTGGATGACAAGAAAAGCAGATGTTCCTTTTCTTTTACTCTTCTCCAGCTCAGGTACATAGGAGTTTTGTGTGTGTGTGTGTGTGTGTGTGTGTGTGTGTGTGTGTGTTCCCTAAGGATTTTCAGAATTTCAATGTTGATTCTTTGTTAGTGAAATGTGTCTGTTACCTTAACATGTCCCTAAACTTAATTTCTTAAATTGCAATGTAGAAGGAATTAATTTTCCCTTCATTATTCCATTATTATAGGGAACCAGTACATCCTGTTTACAGGTATATCAAACATGTGTATGAATATCACAAATTTGGTGCATTCATGCTCTTTCTCATGCATTGCCATTGCTATCAGGATATGGCCAGTCTCATATTTCTCAGCTATTAGATGATAATATCTTATCAAGACTACTGAACCATGTGAAATTTAAAATAGTGACCTAAAAGACAAAATCTGTTAGGACTTCATCACCCTTTCTCTGGTCTCTTATATCTAAGTATTTTAATCCTTAGCCATTAATCCTTTAAATCCACAATTGTATTTGCTTCATTGCTGCTGTCAGTGCACGTATTTTCTTCAGAGAGTACACAAAATAATACCAAAATCAAAGCAGATTCTGTCTAAGCGTATTCAAGTTTCAACACTTTGATGATTATTCAATAAAAAATAATGTAAATAAATGATATTTCAAGATGACAACAGAGACAACACATATAATTAATACTTCAGGTTATGCTGAATGTGTCACTTGAAAAGAAGGAAAGTAATCAGTATGTGAATAGATAACAAGCTATGTCAAAAAGAAAATTATCAAAGATTATGAAAATATAGTTTACTCCCTGGCATGGTGCTTTCACTTATATTCACTGGAGAGTCCATTATTCTATATTCCAAGACATAATTTTCTTTGCAATTTTCATTAAGACATTTTGCTTGCCTATTTTGTTATATTTCAAAGTTTTGCTTTTGTTGATGCTGCCATTATCTGCTCTATGGAATGACATTTTATTGCTTTGAAATATGAAATAAAAAAAATAAAAGACTTTGAATCACTACTTTATACTTATCTAATTATCTTATTAAAATATGCTATATTTAGTTAAAAGAAGAAAACAGGTGTTTCAAATTCTACGGTTTATACCGATTACCATTTAATAAGTCTCTATGAAATGGGAATGCAACTTGATGCAGCCACTCTGGAAAACAGTATGGAGGTTCCTCAAAAAACTAAAAATAGAAATACCTTAAACCCAGCAATTGCACTACTAGGCATTTATCCAAGGGATACAGGTGTGCTGTTTTGAAGGGACCCATGCACCCCCATGTTTATAGCAGCACTATCAACAATAGTCAAAGTATGGAAAGAGCCAAATGTCCATCGATGCATGAATGGATAAAGAAGATGTGATATATATATATATATACATACCGTGGAGTATTACTGGGCAATCAAAAAGAATGGAATCTTGCCATTTGCAACTATGTGGATGGAACTGGAGGGTATTATGCTAAGTGAAATTAGTCAGTCAGAGAAAGACAAAAATCATATCACTTCACTCATATGAGGACTTTAAGAGACAAAATAGATGAACATAAGGGAAGGGAAATAGAAGTAATATAAAAACAGGGAGGGGGACAAAACAGAAGCGACTCATAAATAGGGAGAACAAACTGAGGGTTACAGGAGGGGTTTTGGGAGGGGGGATGGGCTAAATGGGTAAGGGGCACTAAGGAATCTACTCCTGAAATCATTGTTGCACTGTATGCTAACTAATTTGGATGTAAATTTAAAAAAATAAAAAGTAAAACAAGTTAAAATCAAGAGAAATAAGTCTCTACTAAAAAAAATATTTTTCTGTTTATTTTAAAGTCATTATTTTCCAAAGATTTGTATTTTTATTTCTGGTCTTTATTTTCAAGTATTAATTAATAAACTCATTCTGCACTATAATTCATTAGAATATGTCTAGCTGTCATATTTTATTAGTATCTTATTCATTGCATTCATATAATGATTGTTATAATATTTGAGAGATATTTTATTATTCATTAGGTATTCAATTTCTAAAAATAGAGGTAATTTTGAACCCATGTGATTATCAGCTGACATTCATTATTGTGTTTAATGTAGATAATACAAAACCAAAAACAATTTCCCACAACTGCAAATAAGCTTGCTTTCTTTGCCTTTCTTCTTCCTTCCCATTTCCCCCACCTCCTTACCTCTTTCTTGTCTTGTCTTGTTTTCCCCTTCCCTTCCCTTTTCTTTTTTCTTTTCTTCTTTTCTTTTCTTTTCTTTTCTTTTCTTTTCTTTTCTTTTCTTTTCTCCTTTTCTCTTTCCTTCTTTCCTCCCTTTTCTTCATGCTCTCTAGCAAAGCATCATTCTGAAGTGTAGTATTTTTGCCACTAAACTTGTCACAATTATTTCCATTTTCTTATATCAGTTTTCTTAAAATCAGCATAAAGTCAAGGAAAACTAAAACTTGTGTGACTATGCTTAAGACCGAGAAATTTTCTTACATATACCATATATCATTGTTACAAAGATCAGAATTTTTCCCCAACCTTGGCATATCCAAATATCTAGACAAAATAATTTGGAACCTGAATTATCAGTGTTATTGAATACTCCAAAATACTGGCATTCACAAAGAATCACAGTTCTGTATGCCTTGGATACAGAGAAATGAAAAACCTAATGGACCAAGATTTATTTCAAATCTTGGCTCTATCATTTCCTGAATAAATTTGCCTTAATGGAAATGCTTCAGCAAGTGTCATTAACAATCAATTGGGAATATAAATTTGTTAAACTACTTGTGAAAATGAGAATTCTTATTCTAAAATTCTTGGAAAATAATACATTTCAATAATTTTTGTTCATATGAATAATGATTGTTTAATGGAGTATAACTGACAATATTAGTCTGTTTTGATCCTCTTCTTATTTTCAGATCTGCTTTTACATTATTGTTTATAGGTAAATGGCACTAAGTAGTTATTCCCAATAGAATACATAGATGAAATTCAATATAGTAGTGTTTTGTGTGTCAAACAGTATTACGTTGATCTATTTTATAATTTTCCTTAGGAAAGCCTCACGAGTTTATGAAGTATTTTTCAGGAAATAAAGATTGTGAATTTATAAAATGAATTCAAGGGAAATCCTTAGGTAATTAATTAATTATAATCTAATTAGTGTTTTAGTTTGATTTAATTATACAAAATATAAATATGTACCTTGTTATCAATTTTAAATAGCCCCATATAACAAGCCATTTCATTTCCCAGATTTTATGTAACCATTGTTTGTTTCTATCCTTGCTCTTTTATCATATGGGACAAGATTATAATTTAAGAAAGATATATAGATAGATGTATGGATATAGATATATAGATATACATATATTAATCCATTTTTTAAACCTTTTTAATCTGTGTTCATTTTTCTAATCAGTGCATTTCAAATTTCAATTTTGAACTTATTCATCCAATATATTCTATATCTAAATTCATATTTTATAAAATGGGATAATAATGTTATTTTACCTTGATTATTCACTTAAGTATATTATAATCATATTACCATAATATAAAATATTTAATTTTGAAGAGCTTCATATGGTTATATTTAGTGGATGACCATAGTTTTCAAGAGGAAAAAATAGAAAAAAAGACAAGTTATCCAACAACATTATACATTTTGTAGGAAATATTTGAATATTTAAAAAAAAATAATAATTTCCTGAAGAAGAGTTTTGAATCTTAGAAGCTGCATTTTGGGGAATAAAGCTGTACACCTTTTTAAATTGTCACTTGGTAACATTAAAATTTGGCAAATATTGGGGCACCTGGATGGCCTGGTCAGTTGATCATCCAATTTCAACTCAGGTCATTATTTCACACATAACAAGTTCAAGCTCCACATCAGGCTCATTGCTGTCAGCACAGAGCTGGCTTTGGATCCTCTGTCTTCCTCATCTGGCCTGCTCCTCCCCTGTTCACTCTGTCTCTTAAAACGGAATAAACATTAAAAAAAACCAAAAAATAAAAAAAAAACACCTTGGCAAATATTTATTTTGGCACAAAGCAGTATATAGAAGTCTCAGGATTTTGCAGATTCAGCACAACCTTTAATATCATTGATATGTGAATAAGATATCTGTAAAATATTTTTTTTTGCAATACATCTATTTTATAGGGAGATATTTGTGCTAATTACTCAGGTTGGTCTTTTAATAATCTGTAGTACGTATTTTCACATCACCAGTAGTGTTTCCATTTCATCCTTTTTAAAAAATTTTTTAGCATTTATTTATTTTTTGAGAGGCAGAGAGAGACAGTATGAGCAGGGAAAGGACAGAGAGAGAGGGAAACACAGAATCTGAAGCAGGCTCCAGGTTCTGAGCTGTCAGCACAGAGCCTGACGTGGGGCTTGAACTCATGAACAGGGAGATTATGACCTAAGCCAAAGTCAGACACTTAACTGACTGAGCCACCCATGTGTCCCTCCATTTCATCCTTATTGTTGACATTCTTAAGAATATTCTCAAAATTGGTGTTTGTTGCACCTGCGTGGCTCAGTTGGTTAAGCACTGGATTCTTGATTTTGGCTCAGGTCATAATAGCACAACTTAGTGAGTTTGAGCCCCACATGGGGCTCTGTGCTGACCTTGTCGAGACTGCTTGGGATTCTGTCTCTCGCTCTGCCCCTCCCCTGGTCATGCTTTCTCTGCCTTTCCCAAAATAAATAAACTTTAAAAAAATCGGACATTGATTTGTTTACTAAGATTTTACATATAGTTTTATTTCAAAATTTTCAGAGACATGTGGGAAACAGTGATATCCTAAAATTGTTAGTTTGCTTTCTCTGGTCAAAGATAAATTTCCTGAAGGGGCAGCCAACTTGGCGGAAAAATAGGGAGATCCATACTTCCTGCAACTCCCACTCAAAGAAGAGCTGAAGCCAAAGGACTTTGAACCCCAAGAGTCCAGGAGGAAAAGAGACTGAATCTACCAGAAAGAAAACAGGACAATTTAAGAGACAATAGGTGGGTGATTGTGAACTGGGGGAGATACAATACGCTGCATAGGCACAGACAGGAGGGATCCCCTTTGGCTGAGAGACAAAGGGAAGACAAAGAGCTACTGGGGAAGTGTAGGACTATATCTGGACAGGAGAAAAAACATCGGACTGGGACAGAGAGGGATCCCATCTCTGTAGATTAGAGGATCTCTAACTGCAGATCTCATTTTCAGACTGGGGCTCACTGCCCTGTTCGCACACCTGGGGAGGAGGGGAGTCACCCCTGGGTTTCATTGGTAGATCAGGGCTGCAGCAAGAGAAAACAGTCCCCTCCCCTGAAAGGCTGTGGAACAGGACAAAACCAGCCAGGATGTCATATCAGAAGATGGTTTCCCAGTACTGGGGCACACAGAGCAGGAGTTGAATTCCCAGCCAAGTGCCGGGGCAAAGGAGTCGGTGGAGCTAGACAGACAGCCTTGTCTGCACTCACCACACAGTGAGGATGGCTCCAAAGGAGTGATTTGGATCACTAGGTCATGGAGAAGAGACTGGGGGGTCGCCATGTTTCTCCCCACCTCCACTGTGGGCCTCGTGGACCAATCCCTGAGGCCTCACCTTGGTGGTGACCAACCTACACCAAACCATGCTCCTCTGCTCTGGGTAACTGTATATCTACTGGAGAGGGATAGAGGCTGTGGAACTAGACTGACAGCTCCTCCAGACCAGCCCTGCAACATTGCCTGGATTAATTATAGGAAAATTCTGAATATATAGATATATTCTCTCCTCTCTCCCCCCTCATTTCTCCTCCTTATCTCTTCTCTCATCTAGGGTGGTTACTCTGGTTGTTGATTTGTTTAAGCAGACATATTTAATCCATTCTCTTGATACATGTTCTGCACCTCCTTCTTTACATTCCTTTCTCTCTCTCTGGAAAAATCAAGCCATATAGTTTCTCTGTGTGGGTAACTTTATCTTCCTTTCTTTTTCCCCACCTCCTTTCTTATTTTCCTTTCTTTCTCTCTGGATTATGCCATTCAGTCTCTCTGCCTGGTAAATGTTTGTGTTTTTTTTTTTTCCCCCACCCCTGTCATTTCTCTCTTGGCACATGCTCTTCCATCAGCACTGCCTCTACCAGGTTCTTTACTTGTAGCTGATATTTCTGTTTTTTTGCCTTTGGATTGTTTTTAGTTTTTAGTTTTTTGTTTCCGTTTGTTTTATTTGTGTGTTTGCATGGTTTTGTCTCGCGTTTGTCTTTTTTTTTTTTTTTCCTTTACAGGGCTACTTCAAGAAACAAATCAAAGCACACCTGGTGGAGGGTCCAAAACATCACTACGAGTAGGGAGATAAAGTAACCAAAGTCAAAACAACAGAGAACAAGTGACACACTCTCCAAAAAACACCTCCTGCAGGTCCAGGCCCTGAACAGTATATGATCCCTGTTTAATATAGCTGTGCTCACAGGCACAGAGCACACAACAAGTTTTTAAAACTTATAAGGTACAGAAAACTAGCCCAAATGATGAAACAGAAGAATTCCCCTCAAAGGAAAGTCCAGGAAAAAGTGACAGCTAAAGAATTGATCAAAACGGATTTAAGCAATATAACTGAACAAGAATTTAGAATAATAGTCATAAAGTAAATTGCTCGGCTTGAAGAAAGCATAGAGGACAGCAGAGAATCTATTGTTACAGAGATCAAGGGACTAAAAAATAGTTATTATGAATTAAAAAATGCTATAAATGAGGTGAAAAATAAAATGGAGGCAGCCACAGCGTGGATTGAAGAGGCAGAGGGAAAATAGGTGAATTAGAAAATAAAATTATGGAAAAAGAGAAAGTTGACAAAAAGAGAGAAAAAAAATTCCAGGATTATAAGGGAAGAATTAGAGAATTAAGTGATTCAATCCAACAGAACAATATCCGTATCATAGGAGTTCCAGAAAAAGAAGAAGAGAGAGAGGCACAGAAGGTGTACTTCAATGAATCATAGCTAAGAACTTCCCCTATCTGGGGAAGGAACAGACACTGAAATCCAAGAGGCACAGAGAACTCCCTTAAGATATAACTTGAATTGATTTTCTGCATGGCATATCATAGTGAAACTGGCAAAATACAAGGATAAAGAGAGAATTCTCTAAGCAGCTGGAGATAAATGGGCCTTAACATACAAAGGTAGACTCATAAGGGTAGTAGCAGACCTATCTACTGAAACTTGGCAAGCCAGAAAGGAATGGCATGAAATCTTCAATGTGATGAACAGGAGAAATATGTACCCAAGAATCCTTGATCCAGCAAGCCTGTCATTCAGAATGTAAGGAGAGATAAATGTTTTCCCAAACAAACAAAAACTGAAGGAATTCAACACCACTAAACCAGCCCTACAAGAGATCCTAAGTGGGAATCTGTGGGTGAAATGTGGCAAGGATCACAAAGTACCAGAGACATCACTACAAGCATGACACCTACAGACATCACAATGACTCTAAACCCATATCTTTCAATAATAACACTGAATGTAAATGCACTAAATGCTCCAATCAAAAGATGTACAGTATCAGAATGGAAAACAAAAACAAAAACAAAAACAAAAAACAAGACCTATGTATTTTCTGTCTACAAGAGATGCATTTTATACATGAGGACACCTTCAGATTGAAAGTGAAGGGGAAGAGAACTATCTATCATGCTACTGGAAGTCAAAAGAAAGCTGGAGTAGCCATAGTCATATCAGGCAAACCTGACTTTAAATTAAAGGCTGTAACAAGAGATGAAGAAGGGCATTGTATAATAATTACAGGATCTATCCATCAGGAAGAGCTAACAATTATAAATGTCTGTGCGCTGAATTCAGAAGTACCCAAATATTGAAAACAATTAATCACAAATATAAGCAACCTTATTGATAAGAATGTGGTAAATGCAGAGGACTTTAATACTCCACCTACAACAATGGATAGCTCATCTAGAAGGAGAAACAGTAAAGAAACCATGGCCCTGAATGATACATTGGACCAGATGGACTTGACAGATGTTTAGAACTCCACATCCCAAAGCAACAGAATATACTTTCTTCTCGAGTGCATATGGAAGATTCTCCACGGTAGATCACATACTGGGTCACAAAACAGCCTTCAATAACTACAAAAGAATTGAGATCATACCATACAAACTTTCTGATCACAATGCTATGAAACATGATATCAACCACAGGAAAAAGTCTGAAAAACCTCCAAAAGCATGGATGTTAAAGAACACCCTTACTAAAGAATGAAGGAGTCAACCAGGCAATTAGAGAATGAATAAAAAATATATGTAAACAAATGAAAATGAAAATACACAATCCAAACCCTTTTGGATGCAGCAAAGGCAGTCTTAAAATGAAAATACATTGCAATCCAGGCCTATCTCAAGAAACAAGAAAAATCCCAAATACAAAATCTAACAGCACACCTAAAGGAAATAGAAGCAGAACAGCAAAGACACGCCAAACCCAGCAGAAGAAGAGAAATAATAAAGATAAGAGCAGATCTTCTATATAAACAATATAGAATTCAAAAAAACCAGTAGAGCAGATCAATGAAACCAAGAGTTGGTTTTTTGAAAAAATAAACACAATTGATAAACTTCTAGCCAGGCTTCTCAAAAAGAAAAGGGAGATGAACCAAATAGATAAAATCACAAATGGAAATGGAATTATTACAACCAATCCCTCAGAAATACAAGCAATTATCAGGGAATACTCTGAAAAATTATATGCCAACAAACTGGACAACCTGGAAGAAATGGACAAATTCCTAAACACCCACACACTACCCAAACTCTAATGGGAAGAAATAGAAAATTTGAACATACCCATAACCTGTGAAGAAATTGAATCAGTTATCAAAATCTCCCAGCAAATAAGAGTCCTAGACCAGAAGGCTTCCCTGGGGAATTCTACCAGACATTTAAAGCAGAGATAATACCTATCCTTCTCAAGCTGTTTCAAAAAATAGAAAGGGAAGGAAAACTTCCATACTCATTCTATGAAGCCAGTATACTTTGATTTCCAAACCAGACAGAGACCCAGGGAAAAAAAAAAAAAAAGAACTAAGGCCGATATTCCTGATGAATATGGATGCAAAAATTTTCAACAAGATACTAGCAAATCGAATTCAACAGCAAATAAAAAGAATTATTCACCGTGATCAAGTGGGATTCATTCCTGGGCTGCAGGGCTGGTTCAATATTTGCAAATCAGTCAATGTAATACATCACATTAATAAAAGAAAAGATAAGAACCATATGATCCTGTCAATCGATGCAGAAAAAGCATTTGACAGAATACAGCATCCTTTCTTAATAAAAACTCTCAAGAAAGTCAGGATAGAAGTAACATACTTAAACATCATAAAAGCCATTTATGAGAAGTCCACAGCTAGTATTCCCAATGAGGAAAAACTGAGAGCTTTCCCCCTGAGATCAGGAACACGACAGGAAAATTCACACTCACCACTGTTTTTTAACATAGTGTTGGAAGTCCTAGCCTCAGCAATCAGACAACAAAATTAAATAAAAGGCATAAAAACTGACAAAGATGAAGTCAAAATTTCACTTTTTGCAGATGACATGATACTCTACATGGAAAACTCAATAGATTGCACCAAAAGTCTGCTAGAACTGATACATGAATTCAGCAAAGTTGCAGCGTACAAAAATCAATGTACAGTAATAGGTTGCATTTTTATACACTAATAATGAAGCAACAGAAAGAGAAATAAGAAACTGATCCTATTCACAATTGCACCAAGAACCATAAAACACTTAGGAATAAACCTAACCAAAGATGTAAAGGATCTGTATGCTGAAAACCATAGAAATCTTTATGAAGGAAATTGAAGAAGACACAAAGAAATGGAAAAACATTCTATGCTCATGGATTGGAAAAATAAATATTGACAAAATGTCAATTTCACCCGAAGCAATATACACATTTATTGCTATCCCAATCAAAATTGCACCAGCATTCTTCTCAAAGCTTGAACAAAATATCCTAAAATTTGTATGGAACCCCAATAAAGCCCAAATAGCCAAAGTAATATTGAGGAACAAAACCAAAGTGGGAGGCATCACAATCCCAGACTTTAGCCTCTAATACACAGCTGTAATCATTAAAACATTATGGTATTGGCACAAAAATAGACACATAGACTAATGGAATAGAATAAAAAAACCAGAATTGGATCCACAAATGTATGGGCAAATAATCTTTGGCAAAGCAGTAAGAGTAGCCAATAGAAAAAAAGCCAGTTCTTTAACAAATGGTGCTGGGAAAATTGGACAGTAACATGCAGAAGAATGAAACTAGACCACTTTCTTACACCATTCACAAAAATAAACTCAAAATGGATAAAGGACCTGAATGTGAAACAGGAAACCATCGAAACCCTACAGGAGAAAGCAGAAAAAAACTTCTTTGACCTCAGCTGCAGCAATTTCTTACTCAACACATATCCAAAGGCAAGGGAATTAAAAGCAAAAATGAACTATTGGAACCTCATCAAGAGAAAAAAGTCTTCTGCACTGCAAAGGAAACAATCAACAAAACTAAAAGGCAACCGACAGAATGGGAAAAGATGTTTGCAAATGACATATTGGACAAAGGGCTAGTATCCAAAATCTATAAAGAGCTCACCAAACTCCACACCTGAAAAACAAATAATCCAGTGAAGAAATGGGCAGAAGACATAAATAGACACTTTTCCGAAGAAGACGTCCGGATGGCCAACATACACATGAAACAATGCTAAATGTCAATCTTCATCAGGGAAATACAAATAAAAACCACACTGAGATATCACCTCATGCCAGACAGAGTGGCTAAAATGAACAAATCAGGAGACTATAGATTCTGGAAAGGATGTGGAGGAATGGGAACCCTCTTGCACTGTTGGTGGGAATGTAAACCGGTGCAGCTGCTCTGGAAAAAAGTGTGGAAGTTCCTCAAAAAAATTACAAATAGATCTACCCTATGACACAGCAATAGCACTGCTAGGAATTTACCCAAGGGATAAATGGTATTTTTTAATGAAATAAATTCTTTTTTTTTTAATTTTTTTTTTAAATGTTTATTTATTTTGGGGACAGAGAGAGACACAGCATGAATGGGGGAGGGGCAGAGAGAGAGGGAGACACAGAATCGGAAGCAGGCTCCAGGCTCTGAGCCATCAGCCCAGAGCCTGACGCGGGGCTCGAACTCACGGACCGCGAGATCGTGACCTGGCTGAAGTCGGACGCTTAACCGACTGCGCCACCCAGGCGCCCCTGAAATAAATTCTTAAATTCAATGTATTCAAATTTATCTTTTTTATTAAATTTACATTTTCATCTTGTATAAGAAATGTCCCCTTATCTTAACATCAAAAGATATTACCTAGAATTTTTCCAAATATTTAAAAAGTTTATCACCAACATGTAAGAATTTGTTCACTTAAGGATTTCTTTTGGTATTTTGTTTGGAGTCATATTTTTTTCATATAACTTTAAAAAAAATCCCTGTATGGTTTATTGACTACTTATCTTCTCCACTAATTGCCTACGCACTCTTAAATTTATATTAAAAAAATATCATACATATATACACATTACACTTCTGGAATCTAGATCTTTTCTACGTTTTATTTATTTATTGCTATGCAACTAACACATTGTCCCAATATGTCCTAATATGGCTAATTGTCCTAATATGGCTCTATAATAAATAGTTCTATTTATTAGAGCTAGTTTTCCTTCCTGGTTCTTTTTCAAGAATACCTTGACACTTTATAGCCCTTTGCTATCAATTTTAAAATCACATCATCTAATTCCATAAGAACATAGTAGTATTTGAAATTGGGTTAAATCTATACATCATTTTGACATACAGACAGGCAGAATTGCTATTTTTATGATATTGTATTTTCTATGAACATCCTTTCCTTTTTAAAACTTAATATTTCAAAACAGTTTCACAATATGTCACATATGTTTGGTATATTTAGATATGTGCTTATGTATAATCTGTATTATTTTGATATTTTAAATAGTATGTATCTGACAGATAGATGATAAGTAGATGATAGGTAGATAGATAGATAATAGTATTTCTTAATTGTTGCTTGGGTAGAGAAATGTAATTAAAATTTGGATATGATCTTTTATCCTATAAAATTGTTATACTCTAACATTAATTATAATAATTTGCTAATAAATTCTTTTTTTTCTTTTTTGCTTTGCTACATAAGCAATCATATAATCTGCAAATAATGGCAGTTTCTTTATTTCCTTCTATATCTTTTTAATATGTCAACAGTATTGAGTTTCTACGATCTCAGTTTTAGCTCTCTTAGCTGCCCTTCTAATCTCAGGCCTAGCCTTTGTAGTGTGTCCAAGTACTTAGCTAGTTAAAACCAAGGTCATGGGCCAACAATGGCTGGCAGATACACCAAGAACAAATATACAAACACTGGCCTAAACACTAGGTCATCCTTTAGGAATTTTTGCTTTCTTGTTATTTCTGGACTCCAATGAAGTTCTTTCTTTTGCTGTAGTTTAAAAGTGATTTTTTTTAAGGGAGTAATTTTCACATTTGATTTTCATGTTTTAACTATGATTTTTGTGATTGCAATTCTGGGAGAGATTGAGGTTGGTCTGAGGTATTAATCTGTTTTGCTATCAACAATGTTTTACTTTTTGTGGAGTATGTTTTACTTTGGCTTTAGTATTTTTTTAAGATAGGAAATATCGGGGTGCCTGGGTGGCTTGGTTGGTTAAGCGTCCGACTTCGGCTCAGGTCATGATCTCACGGTCCGTGAGGTTGAGCCCCGCGTCGGGCTCTGTGCTGACAGCTCAGAGCCTGGAGCCTGTTTCAGATTCTGTGTCTCCCTCTCTCTCTGCCCCTCCCCTGTTCATGCTCTGTCTCTCTCTGTCTCAAAAATAAATAAAAACGTTAGAAAAAAGATAGGAAATATTACTGTATATTTTTATGTTGATGGAAATTAACTGGTAGAGATAGAATAATTAGTGATCCAGGACTGAAGGGAAACAATCTTTGCATGGTTGACTCTAACAGGAAATGGGATACAAGTCATCCTCAGACAGATGCATAGACACTGTATCAATGGAAAAAGAAGAAACGTAAGAAGTAAGGATCCCAGTTCACATAGATTTGTAGAACTGACAATCAGCATGACTGGCACCTATCTCTTTTTTCTCTGACTCTTCCTGATCTTAACTAAAGAATTTTCATTGAGTTATATTGAAAAGCTCTTCCACTTCCTCTCTGATAGTTTTTTTTTTTCCCCTCTTGCTGTGATTTTCAGGTAAGTCTTTCAGACTCTATATCTTGAACTTTCTGAATGATGATGACCATATCATATTTGGTGTACAGTATTCATATGGATATTCCCACCTTATTTATATATTTTTATAGTTCTTATAAAAAAGAAATCTGAGAGTGAAAGAACTCAAACATGTGGGTTTAAGTAGCTACCTCAAATCAAACTTGTTCTTTCCTGAGTGAGGTTCAGTGAATATGAGCTTTAGTGAATCATAGTGGAAGATTGTTTGTGAGCTGTGGAAACAAGCTTGCAGTATTCTAATGACTGTGGAACATTGGACATTGTAGTTCACGTTTTTGCATCTTGTTTCCTTCATCTGTCTTTATGTAAAAGTTTAACTTGATGGATCTTTAAAATTTCTACCAGATCTCACTCTCACATAGATAGGTACTTCTGGTGCTGGAATATAAAACCAATTTTTTTGACTCTATTAAAATCAGTCCTGCTGTACATTCTTTACGGAATTGGGTAAATAAACCAACTGAGACCAAGGGAAATGTGTAAATGAATGTCTGAAGGTAAATTATGTCCCAACAGTTAAAAGACTGTAGTTTGAATGATATTGTTAGTTGGTCAAATATACTGTAGTTTATAAGTATCTCAGAATGAGATCATCTGTTAAATGAATGGGAAAAAAATGTGAAGGAAACATATCCCTTCTCTGTCATTATTTCTGAAACCTTTTGGAAGACATTAAGCCCTACAACTTGCAAATCCCTGAAATTCTTGTCTTACTTTCCTTTTTCTCACATTTCCTTGAATGTTGTAGCTGTCTTCCAGGAGCAAAATGATTGATTCAAATTTCAACAAGTCCCAGCCATTATTCACTGAAGAAGTACACGTTTATTTAAACATTCTTATAATTGATAAGTTCCAATATTTTCAATAGTAGAAAGCACATAATGTCCTATAATTTAAGAATGAGAGCAAGTTGTCCATACTAGTTCATATTAATAACATTTTAATGTGTTTCTTACAAGGAATAATTAATTTCACTTTTTACATTTATAGTAAAGTATTCATTGGTCATTTATTCCAGTTTGTAATGTAAGCCAGGGAATGGAGTCTCATTTGCTAATTCTAAGCTTTAAGTACAGATCCATGAACGAAAGAGCACTATGTAAGTTCTCTCTTATGGTGATTAAAAACAACTTCTGAAAGTCAGTGTGACCTAGAAGATTGTATAAAGTACAGGGGTCATGAGATGTGAGTTTTTGACTTGATCACTTAGCAGTCATCCTACTGTGCAAGCTATACCAGTTTTTTATGACCTTTGTTTTCTTAAATTTTAAGTGTTGAATCATGGCCACTTTTTCATTTCAATTTTAAATATCAGTGGTTTCTCTGAGGTATGGAAAAGCCCTCTTACTATATAAGGTCTCATGTGCCAGAAGTCTATGCCAAAACAAACTTGTTTTTCATTTCTCATGAGGGCTTACATTATTATATCTGGATGAATCTTTCAAGTTTTACCTGATAAAACTGTTTAAGAATACAATAGGGGTGCCTGGCTGACTTAATTAGCAGAACACGTGAATCTTGATTTCAAGGTCTTGAATTAGAGCTCCACGTTGGGTGAAAAGATTGCTTTTAAAAATGTAATATTTGATGACTCATTATTTCTTAAGGAGAGGGGCACTAATATTCCACCTTCATTTGTCCCTCTCGCCCACCATGTGAAAAGGTAGTTCTTTAAACAGAAAGATGCAGAGGGCTGGGGGAGGAGGTGTTTGATGAGGAGACCAATGCTGTTTTCATTCCAAGATCCCATTTATCCTTAGCTTTAAGGGAAGTACTGATAGTCTATGGCCACAACTGATCAGGTTGACTGTCCTCATTATTTTTTAGTGTCCTCTGTAGATGTACAGGCAATTGGCATAACCATTCTTAGAAGCTATTCTCCAGCCATGAAAAGTGACTGAGTAGGTTGGATTCTTAAATCCTTTAAGATTTGGAAAATTTAACATAAGAATATCTTATTCTGCTTCCAAGGAAATGGAAACTGCCATTTAATAATTCATTTTCACCATTAATTTTCTCCTTATAATGAAGAATAATACTTCTGAAAGGAATATATAATTTGTTTAATATTATGCTTCAATTGCACTAGAAAATCATAATCTAAAAGAATCTTGGGCAAGGGATGGGCTGAATGGGTGATGGGTATTAAGGAGGGCACTTGTTATGGTGAGCATTGGGTGTTATATGTAAGTGATGAATCATTAAATTTTACTCTTGATACAAATAATACACTATATGTTAACTGATTAGAATTTAAATAAAAAATTGAAATAAAAGAAAAGAATCTCCCTTTCAAATAAAAAAGGTATTTTGAACAATTATTTTCAGTGTATAATTTATGTCCAGATATTTTTAAGTCAGTATGGATTAATGTTAAAAAAAATTAAATTTATAATGGATTTTTATCTTCTGTTCTTGAGGCTTAAGCTGTTAAACTTGAGTTTGGCTAAGTATCATTGTGTTATGGACTACAACTTACTAAAATCATATAATTTTATAAAATGCTACTGAAATATACTTTAATAAAGTAGTCTGATAATTCAAACTACTCCCCTCAAAAAGAAAAAAAAGGAAAAAAGGAAAAGCATTGACTGTCCTTGTAGTTTAGTAGATAGTAGGTTACTCTCTATCTCCTCTTTCTCTTTTAAATTTTTTCCCTGTTTTTCAATAAAAAGATATAATTCTGTAAGTTTTTAATTTTTTAATCTCTCAAATTATGAAATTAATTTTAATGTTTTACAAAAATTAAACTATATCTCCGGGTAAAACCCAAATGATGGCTATAAGTGCATTACAATTATTATGTAAAATATTTGCAAATCAATTACTAGAAAATTACAACTTGAAAATATAATTTTTAAAAAGGTAAAACTATGATTCACATTAAAATATAAAACGATACCTGTCTAATATTTACTTTAACTTATTAATTAATAAGGGAATCAACTAATGAATGTCACTATTATGTTGTTGGTTGATATTTAAGTTGAAAATATCCAATGATGTCATAAGCTGTACTCTTTAGGGTTATTTGTTCCTTTGAACAGAATTTAGCTACATCTCTTTTGGATAAAAGTGTACAAATTAATTTCTGCCCCTAAAGAATTGTAAAATAATCTGAAAAATAGAAAGAGTAGTTCAACTCTATATTGAAAGAACTTACAGTAAACTCATTTGCTTATTTCTAAGAATTGAAATTTTTTTTTTTTGGCACAAATTACTTCTATATAACTAAGACATTCAAAGCATTGGCTATTCATGAAAAATACACAGAATTGGTATGATAAACCTTATGTTATTTACCTCTCCCAAAGAAGAAACAGACATTTAATAGCATTTTATCCCCAGTCACTAAAACTTCAAATGGTGGAGTCTGGTTATAGTCAGATGTAGAGTCAGGCAGATCTTAAGTCATTTTTTACTGGTTCTGTGGCTTTGGTTTCCTTAAACTCTTAAACCTTGGTTTGAGAAATAAGTAAAATATGTAAGGTGGAAATAACTGGAGTACCAACTCCATATGAGTATGGTGAAAAATAAATGAGGTATAAAAATAAATGTTCATAAAACGTTAGAGTATCAGCTTGCATGTAAGCACTCATTACATATAACTTCTTTACCCTCAGATAAATTTTTGTAAATATTTACTTTCTTACCTAGCTATGCATTCAGATTGCTTTCATATTGTTTAAAAATCACTCAGAATGCACGCATAACGTAGATTTGTCCCCATGTTTAATCAAATTTTGATGCAGTTCCTTTTGTGGTTTTAGAACTGTGATAAACCGAAATAAAAATGTTGAAATGTAAGTAAAAGGATGCTGATGTCTAAAATTGTAAGTCATTGACACAAGACTTGCCATTTATCTATTTATTGCTTACTTATTCATTTATTTATTTTTGATGAGTACCAATAAATCACCAAAATTAAATCTCAGGATTTTATTTTTTATAACAAATTATTGGTAATAGATGATTAATGAGTTCAATGTACCTAAGATCTAATTTCCATATGTTAGCAAATGTTACTGTGTTTGTGTATCTGAGTATTTTTCCATAGACAAGAAGTTAGCAGACACTTGTTAGTACTAATTTGCTAGGACTTCTATAATGAAATGCACAAACTGCGTGGTTTAAACAATAGAATTTTATTTTCTCACAGTTCTGAAGAAATGAAGTCCAAGAGGAAGGTATTGAGAGATCTGATTTTTTCTTCAGCTTGCCCCAACTTGCAGATGTCTGCCTTCTTGCTGTGTCCCCACATTGTCTTTTCTCTGTGAATATCTGTATCTGATGTCTCTAATATCTTTTTTGTGAGAACACCAGATATAATGAATTAGGATGAATCCATATGACCTCAGTTTACCTTAATTATTTCTTTGAAGCTCATATCACCAAATGCAGTCATATTCTGAGGTTTTGGAGGCAAGAACTTCAACACATGGATTTGGGGCATGACGCACTTCAACCAATAGCACATGCATAAGGATCTTGAATGTATATATGTTTTTGGAAATACTTTGCAATTTTTTTTCTAAGGCAGCATATCTCGCTAAAAAAGAGTCTCTGAAACCATGCTGCCTGTCCCCCAATGCTGCTGTGTCACTACTTGTTCTGTCATTCTGAGTATGCTCCTTAACTTCCTTGAACTTCTTTGTCTCCATTTCTTCAGTACAGATTATTATAATGCATAACTTATAGATTTGGTGTAAGAAGGCAAATGAGTTAGTTCATATACCACAATTAGAAAAACATCTAAAAATATTCAATAATTTTCAGAAAATATTAATACCATGTATTTCCTTTTTTAAAGTGCATTTATTTTAAAAGAGAGACAGAGAGTGAAAAGGAAAGGGAGAGAGAGAGAGAGAGAGAGAGAGAGAGAGAGAGAGAATCCCAAGCAGGTCTGTGGTGTGCTGTCAGCATGGAGCCCGATGTGGGGCTCAAACCAATGAACTGTGAGATCATGACCTGAGCTGAAACCAAGACTCGGATGCCTAACCAATTGAGGGACCCAGGCACCCCACTATTTATTTCCTTTAACTAAGTAATACATCACAAGCAAACCCAATGAATGTCAAATAGAAATTAAAGAGAAGATATTTATCCATTTGCCTCTCTCTATATATATATTCAATATTATTTATAGACATACATTTAATCTATAAAATATATATAAATGTATATATATCATAAATTTACATATACATATATGTAAATTTAATCTTCTCTTTTTCTGAGGTACTATATATCATTAATAAACGACCAGAATCTCTTCAATTATTTACCATCACATTGAACTGTGTATGATGTGATCTCTAAGAACCAAGAGAGAAGAGAATTTAAGTGCCTGTTAACTTGTACTAGAAGACTCAAGACTTTTGAATTAGGACTAATTCAACATATCTATTTTTGAGGTATATTATATAGAATGTGGAGAATATATACAGTGTTCTCTTACTTGGAGAAATAATACAGAATTTGAAGATTTTGTTCTTGAAAGCTGGCTTCAGGACCTGACAGCACTGAATTAACATTCCATATTTGACAAAAAGAATAGAAAGAAAAGAATAATGGTGAAAAAGGAATATTGGTAACTATCTACAACAAAAATTGAACTGTGAGTTTATAATTTTAGATAAAAATACTTTAAAATGAGTAGAAGCTAATCCTAATGTAGTTCTTTTGAGATCACAAATTAAAAGTTAGCATATGTCTGCCTGCAATGTGAAATACAACATTGTACAGTGGACTACATGATTTATCAGAGATTTCTGCATTCTTCTGACCCTGTAAGTCTATGGAAACTTTGCAAATACTGCTGCCATAAATACTCATGATGCCTCTTCAGCACACTGAGTCAAAGGCAATTGATCTGGGTTGGCCTTCATCCGTACTATAGTGTCAGGTGTATATGGTACTTTTCTTCTATTTTGGCCCTAAATTATGATGACAACTTCCCATTTGGCATCAAGTGGTTATTCTTATTCTCATTGTCATTGAAGTTCACTTCAGAGGTAGAAAACAATTCTGTATTTGCTATATGGGAAATTCAATTCTTCCAACCTTTTGCGGTATTACATTTGAGATCATTTTCTTTTTTTAACCAACAGCTATCTTCATAATTCATATATAAATATGGAGTGAAAGATTGCTGATGATCCTGAAGGAGCAGAGCCATGTTTCCTAGTTCTAGCTTATGGCCCTGATCTGACAAGTAAAAATAAAAGGTAAGATTTACTGGCAGCAAAGAATAGCTATGAAATTCATGGGCTAAGAGAATTTGACTTATTTATTTAACTGAGTTTGAAATGAAATATATAGTATAGTGCAAGTGAGGGTCAGGGAGAAATTAAATAAAAGATTAGGGAGTGGAAATATTACCTGAGCTTAACTGAATATCAAATAAATACAATATATATTTATTCAGTTCTCTTGAGATCACTTTATTAAAACAACTTCCTTCCTCATTTTTAAAAAGTAAATATTTTCCATTTGGAGAAAAAAAATAGAGGTAGGACATCTTTATGAGGGTTTGAAGATATACTGAATTTGTACCAGCAAATAGTAACTTTTTTGATCTTCCCAATCAATAAGTTTTCCTAATCGAAAATTGCCAATTAGATTAGGTTAGCTAAGAGATCCTTTTTCTGTTAATTTATTAATAGTATAATAAGAGTATATATATATATATATATATATATATATATATATATGGTGTGCTGTTTGAAAGACAAAGTCCAAGATTTATTTTTAGGAAAGAAGACAAAATAAACTGTAGAAATTATTTACAAGTGTCAAGAACATAAACCTTATAGCAAATTGTGCAAAAAGGAAAGACTTCTTTGGAATAGAAATCTAAATGCCATGTCATATTTCCTTGTGAATGAAATAATTGCAGAATGTGATGAATATAGAAGAAAGGTAAATTTATCAAAATAGTCCACTGGTTTCATAAGAAGGATACTCAAGTGCTCTTAGTTCAGTTTTTAGACCTCATGGCCTTACTAAATATCTCACATAAGTTTCTGTATGTGAAAGAGAAACTTAAAAATGTTTTTCAGATTAATTATTTTTTAGTGGCAACTGAGTGGCTTAGTCAGTTAAGCATCTGATTCTTGTTTTCAGCTCAGATCATGATCTGAGGGTCATGAGATCAAGCACAAGCCCAGCACAGAGCCTGCTTGAGATTCTCTCTTTCCCTCTCTCTCTCTGACCCTCCCACACCTCTCTCTCTTTCTCAAAATAACAATAAATATCACCTTCTAGAGAGTGGTTTGGTGCTAGAGATTTTGGTTGGGAAGATTGACACGGTATTCAAATATCTTACAAATATATATGAATGTCCTTAAACCATTATATACGTCTTTTTCCCATCTATAAATATTGTTTATTGAAGAAAAATAAGACTTTTCATTTTTCTTTATTTAAATTTCCTTAGATTTTCTCAGAAACATTTCACATGCCAATGGTACCTATGGTTCTATAAAATTTCACACAATTAAAAGATGTTTATATTTTTTAAGATTTAGCTATCCATTAAAAAACAATATATATGCAGTTTTGTTACTTTAAGGATTCCATTGTATCTTTAAGGAAAAATAGATTAATGAGAACTTTAGGATTTTTTTCTTTCTTGTAAATATTCTAAGAAAAAATTTTTTTAACTTGCAATTTTATCTTATTTATTTTTTTGTTTTGTTTTGTTTTGTTTTTTCAATATATGAAATTTATTGTCAAATTGGTTTCCATACAACACCCAGTGCTCACCCCAAAAGATGCCCTATTCAATACCCATCACCCACAGTCCCCTCCCTCTCACCCCCTATCAACCCTCAGTTTGTTCTCAGCTTTTAAGAGTCTCTTATGCTTTGGCTCTCTCCCACTCTAACCTCTTTTTTTTTTTTCCTTCCCCTCACCCATGGGTTTCTGTTAAGTTTCTCAGGATCCACATAAGAGTGAAAACATACAGTATCTGTCTTTCTCTGTATGTCTTATTTCACTTAGCATCACACTCTCTAGTTCCATCCACGTTGCTACAAAGGGCCATATTCCATTCTTTCTCATTGCCACGTAGTACTTCATTGGGTATATAAACCACAATTTCTTTATCCATTCATCAGTTGATGGACATTTAGGCTCTTTCCTTAATTTGGCTATTGTTGAGAGTGCTGCTATAAACATTGGGGTACAAGTGCCCCTATGCATCAGTACTCCTGTATCCCTTGGATAAATTCCTAGCAGTGCTATTGCTGGGTCATAGGGTAGATCTATTTTTAATTTTCTGAGGAACCTCCACACTGTTTTCCAGAGTGACTGCACCAATTTGCATTCCCACCAACAGTGCAAGAGGGTTCCCGTTTCTCCACATCCTTGCCAGCATCGATAGTCTCCTGATTTGTTCATTCTAACAAAATTCTATTTGGAATGGCAAAGTAGGTAGTTCACCACTGTTTCACATATATAGATGAGATGAATAAAAAAATGTGTCTGAAATATTATCTTTCTAAAATATGTTTCAAAAAGTTTGCATGGTTAAATATCAGCATATCATGATTATTTTAATGGAAAAATAATATTTTGTGAGATATGGGTAAGTTAACAGCTACAATATGTGCCCTACGGCAAAGTTTCAATACAAACATACATATTTTAACTTTGTAGAAATGCAATAAGAGCACAAAAAATATGTTTAATTGTATAGTAGTGTGAAGTATGGGGAGGAACGTAGTGCGGTTAGTAAAATATGTACCGGAGGCCAGATAATACAAATATTGATGAAAACAGTAAGTATTCTCATAATAATATCTTTCAAAATGGAATGATAGAGTATCATTAAGAAAATGTCTGACTAGGAAGCTCCGAGCACTTTCTCTATGGAGACATTAAAGACAAAAACAATTTTTTCTTTCTTTGTTCTCTTATTGTAGCTATATGAGATGATGGACGCTAACTAAACACTGCAATAATAATTTCACAATTTATGTAAATTAAACCATTACGCTGTACACCCTAAACTTATACAGTGATGTATGTCAATTATATCTCAATAAAACTGGAAAAACAAATACTTCAAAGAATTTAAAGACTAAAAATAATGAATAAATAAATAAATAAATAAATAACTGGCTAAGCAACCAAGGTCTAAAGCGGTGAAGTGAATACCAAATCATAAAAAGCCACTTTCAAAATGGTAGGACATTTTATGGTGGTTTTATTCACACTTGCCCCACTCCATCCAGTTTACAGTGTTGTCTTGCTCTGAAAGTGGTGGCAGCCCAATTCTAATTTCTTTCCTCAATCCAGGGGGAGCAGAGGAGACCTCTGGTGGCTCCCTTAAGAACTGGTCTCTGTTTTGCCTAACTTGAATATCACACACGGAGAAAAAGAGGTTCCATTTGGAAAACTACAGTGGGACTATAAACCCACAGATGCCTGGGACAAGAGATTACTGGTTAGAGGCATACAATAGACCATCCAAGACCTTAAAGAGAAGCTGTCATAAAACTCTCTAAAAAAATTAAGATATTCAAAAGCACCTTGTGGAGAAATTTTATAAACTCACACATAAGACCAGGCAAAATGCATGTTTCAAAAACCCTGAGAAGACCATGTTCAGAGCATGTCAGTCTAATTGAGTGAAGAATTTCTCTGACACAAAGCCAATCTGGACAGACTGGTAAAGGTGACCATTTTTTCAAATGTCCAATTTTCAACCAAAAATTATAAAGTATACAAAGATACAATAAACATGGCCCATTCAAAGGAAGAAAATTAAGCAGCAGAACCTGTCTCAGAAGAACCACAGGCATCAGATTTACAGAGTAAAGACTTTGAAACAACTTTCTTAAGTATTCTCAAATGGTGAAAGGAAAATATGGACAAAGAACTAAAACAAAGGAAAACAGTTTCTTGGGGACTTTTAACAAATGGACTTGATATCATCTGGATTGTAGTTTTAAAGTATAATGATGACTGCTATATAGAAAATAGTTTGAGAGGAAGGAAGAAGGAATGCTGGTTAACTGAAATAGGTGCACTTTACCCTTTCCAGTAAAGATGAGTTGGAATTGACAGGTGTTATAGAACCAGACTCAAAAGGAAGGAACATAAATGAGGTATATGTTTGATACACTTACCTGAGGTGTCTTGTGATTGGGTTGAGTTCTAAGGAAGACATTCCTTAATAAATGGATAGACATCCAATCACATAAAATAATTGTGACTGAGTATGCAGAATGGCTTTTATGTCATAAGGGAAAAAATGTTATATTTGAAATCCTATTAGACATCCCAGTAGGGATGTCAAGTAAATACAGAATTGTATATGATTCTGGAGATCAGAGGAAAGATTTTGATTTCAGATATAGTATATTAATGAAATTTAAAAGTACAAGAAGGGATGACATCACTTAAGGAGAAAGTGGGAAGAGAGACAAGAAGTGTTCCCAGATTGTTCTCCAGAGCAATAATATGTACTTTTTATTTTCAAAAGTTCAAGCCATAAAAATATCATAAAAATGAAGCATGACCTTTTCTGGACTCATCACTAAGGTGAAACCAAAGACCTAAATGTTCAATATTAGAAAGGATGTTGCCATAATACAATGTTGAAGTTTGCAACTCTCTGGTACCATGCAATTTAGTGCAGTTGATATTCTTTGAATATTATTTTTCAGCACACCAGTGTGTACTCTAAGCCTACTAACATTCCCTCTAAAGTAGAAGGCAAATGATGGTCTGTAAAGAATCAACTATAGGCAGCCTGTACCAATATCAAAGAAGTCCCCAGAGCTGCAGGAAACAAAAAAATATATTACAAATATAAATTGTGGTTAAATACTTAGAAAAAGAGGGCAAAATAGGTAGAACAGACACTGATAGAACAGAAACACTTGACTTGCTAACATGGTAGACAACGTAGGAAGAGGAAACAAAGTTAACTCTAATGATGTAAGTCTGACTAATTAAAAAATAATAACATTACAAACAAGAGCAGCATAAGGCAAGATGCAAGAAGAAGCCTAGTAAAGACAGAAAGTGATGAGTTTTACTCAATAAGATTAACTTACAACATCAATTAAAAACAGTTTTCGTCACTCATACTCACAACATTTCTGACACCTGTGTGTGGGTTTATTCCAACACCAACCAATTTTCTGACACCAGTGGATTTCCTACAATTCAATTTAGTTCTGTCTGACATTACCCCTCTCTGAAGTTAGCAACAGATCCCAATAAGCTAAGCATTCAGTCTCTCAAGATGCCCAGATTTCAGATGTCAATTACAAATCCCAGGCTGTCCTTGGTACTTCTGACCAACAGACTATTAAGATTCTCCTGACCCCCTCTTTAGGTTGAGTTATTAGGCAGAACAGCTCCCATAACTCAGGGAATATGTATTTACATTTACTGGTTTACTATCTAACAAAGGATACATATGAACAGCCAGATGGAGAGATTTGGGAGAAAAGCCTGGAAGGGCTCTAGTGCTTCAGCTACTATACCCATAAAATTGGGGTAAGTTGACTCCAGGCACTTAGATGTATTCGCTGACCAAGAAAGTCCATCCAAACCCTACGCTTTTGGGAGTTTTATTGAAGCATCATCATCTAGACATGATTGATCATTAACTCCATGTCCAGCTCCTCTCTTGTTTCTGAAGAATGTGGGGGCAGGGCTGAAAGTCCTAAGCTTCTAATAATAGCTTATTCTTTCTGGAGATCAACCCCTATATGGAGTTTACCAAGGGTTAGTGTCATTAGAACAAAAGACATACTTATCATCCAGGAAATTCCAAGAGATGTAAGAGGTTGGTGTTAGAAACTGAAAGTCAAGGGGCACCTGGGTGGCGCAGTCGGTTAAGCGTCCGACTTCAGCCACGTCACGATCTCGCGGTCCGTGAGTTCGAGCCCCGCGTCGGGCTCTGGGCTGATGGCTCAGAGCCTGGAGCCTGTTTCCGATTCTGTGTCTCCCTCTCTCTCTGCCCCTCCCCCTTTCATGCTCTGTCTCTCTCTGTCCCAAAAATAAATACACGTTGAAAAAAAATTAAAAAAAAAAAAAAAAAAAGAAACTGAAAGTCAAAGGCCAAATATTAGAACATGTTCCTAGTGCTTTTATCACATGGGTAGTGGTAAGAGTTTTATGAACAAGTGCCGGGAAATAAAGAGATCAATATACATAAATTTTCTATTATTTCCCACTTGCAATTCCAATATAATACTTAATTAGCAAGAAATTGGACGTCTTAAGCACTGTCACTCTAGAAGCTGAGGGAACAGGGAAGGCCTAGAGAAGATAACATGCAAAGAACAAAGACTCAAAGACAGCATGCAAAGGAGTGCATATATTTAAGAGTTCAGAAGACGATGAGTTGTTAATAATAGAGATTAGTAATGGTCAAAAAAAATTCATCCTGGAAGAGAACTACACACAGAGATTAAACAAATATGATTTTTCTAACAAAAAAATTGTGAAATGAAGAATGTCAAGAATGAAAGATGAGGAGTAACTCAGGGAAGGAGCTAACATTTCTTGGGCACTACTATGTAAGCAGGATCAATACTGCAAGGGAGAAAACTTAAGTTCATGTATCTTCAGTAATTTAGCCAGGGTCAGGACATTATTAGATTAAGGAGACAGTGTTTGATTACTGATGTGTTCTCATAAACCCAATCTGTCCACTGAAACATTAAATTGCAAATTTCATGGATAGTAAGATTTAATTCACATAAAATTTTTCGGTCAGTAGAAATTACTCCAACATTTTCCTCCATGATTCCTATTAGTATTCCACTTCTTTTTTCTTTCCCTCTGTTTTTTCCCTCTTTTACTCCATCCCAGTTACTGGGATGTGTGTGCAGGTACTTGCATGCCTGCCTGCCTGTGTGAATACATGTGTGCATTCGTGTACATATATTTTTTAGGGTCTGTGAATTGAGAGTGTAAATTTTAATAATTTGCTTAACTTTCTTCAAGACTATAGAAGAAAATCTTACAGTTAGTTTTATTATTCTTAAAATAAATGATATTGATTTCAGATATATCAAATAAATAAAGCCATAAGTCTCACAATTTCAAATTTGTGGCAAATCAATAGCCAAAAAAACCTTACAATTTTTTTAAGTAACCTTAGAATTTCTAAAACACTATTAATCCAAAATTTTTATGTTTTGCATTCTGTAAAACAAAATTGGCTATTAAATAACTTTTCTCTTGAATATCATGGCATAACTTTTAGCAAGAGTTTATTTTAATATAGTAAGTATTTTGTTTCAAGTGACATGAATCACAAAAATGTTATTCCATATATATACATATGATTTGAAAATATATGGCTTAAGTTTTCCATTTTTCTAAGTAATTTGTTATTTTTTAGATACTCTTCAAAGGAGGAAAGTGTAATTACAGGATTTCTAAATATCACCTGATGCTGAGCATCTTGCATTTTGCTCACCTTCAAGGAATATATACATTTACTGCCTACTATTTAAGGGAAGTCCTGTCCTTCGCTGCCACATAAAGATGATTTTTGAGGCAACAAAAAGAGAAAATTATATGTATAAAGGAGAATTACTGTCACCTCAAACTGTGGCATCATTGGAACAGAACAAATGAAAAGAGTTTTTAAGCAGGACACTTGCTACAAGATGTTGTTTACATGTGGTTAGACAGGATTTTTAGATAGATAACTGTACATGTTTTTAGAGAGCTTTATTGTGTGTCATATATGTAATAGAGTCAAATGAGAAATCTAAAATGTACATTAATATTTGTTATTATTATTAAAAGTAATCCATAGGAAACAGTCTTGTCCAAGAAGAAAGTGACAGAGTATGATGGCACCATCACAGACAGAAACACTGTTCACAAACTGGACACTACACTGTTTTATTTTTATCTGGTAGATTTGTCACTGAGCATGCAGCTTTGTGACTTTCTTTGCACCTTATATCCATATATTTTGCAATGCCATTGAATATCTCTAAGTATTTCCCATTATTCATTTTATGTAAAATATAATGAACATTTGTTTTCAATTTGGAGGGTTACAAAATATACAATAATATTTGACTTTATATAAATGTTTTTGTATGCTCTTGATGCTATTTTGTTCATATTCTGAGACAGAATTCTGAAGCAGAGTTATTGCATTGATTTTTTTGAACAAATGGGGGTGGGTGCCTAGGTGGCTCAGTTGTTTAAGCATCCGACTTTGGCTCAGGTGCCCTTCAGAGTTCTAGCCCCACATCAGTCTCTGTGCTGACAGCTCAGAAAGGGTGCCTGGGTGGCTCGGTCGGTTAAGCCTCCAACTTTGGCTCAGGTCATGATATGGTTTGTGAGTTCCAGCCCTGTGTTGGGCTCTGTGCTGACAACTCAGAACCTGGAGTCTGCTTGGGATTCTGTGTGTGTGTGTGTGTGTGTGTGTGTCTGCCCCTTCCCTACTCATGCTCTGTCTCTTTCTCTCTCTCTCTCAAAAATAAATATTTAAAAAATTAATAAAAAATAATAAACAAATGAAAAAATAAAATGTAATGTTTATATTGCCAAAAGATTCCTATCACCAGATTGTTTTGCAGAAAGTTATATTATAAACTCCAGATAACAGCAAAAGAATTCTTGAAAACAACTTAGAAATTTTTCAAATTAATTACAGAAGATGAATTTCCTCTTTCCATTTTAATATAGATTTGCTTTTATTAGTAATGTGGTTGAATATTTTTCATGTGTTTTTATTTGTTATCAAGTGTTTCCACTGTATATTATGGATTACCATCCTTTCAGTCTCTAATATAAGTTTCTTTGCCTCCTGGGTCCGAAGTTTGTATCACATGTTTGAAGTTTGTCATTGCAATAGCACCCCACATCAAAGTGCTAAATTCTGTCAATCCTAGTAATTTAAAACAACAGATTTTATACCTCATTTATTCTACATGTTCATAGAATGTTAGTAGAATCTCTTTTGGAAAATTTTCATATAATTTGGCACAGTCATTAACCATAACATTGCAAGTTTTTATCAAAAGGAAAGAGTGCAGAGGGCTGTTATTGTTTTAGTCTGGAGGTGATGCACATAGCTTTTTTCGCCAGAACTAGTCTCATGTCACTATCTAAAAAACAAGAAGGCAGGAAGTTCAATTATACCACATGTTTGATAGTCAAAGATCAAAAAAGCATTTAAATGGCTTTAATTAAAATTGCAGTAGGTAATTAGTTTCCTAAATCAAATTAGTGCTTTATAAATGGATTTTATGTCCACATTTAAAAAGTTGCTATAGATCTATTTCATTGTGGCATAAAAGATATTTAAGTACAATTAAAGTAAAAAAAAAACAAGTATGTATTATGATACTATTATATAAAATTGCATTTTACCAGTGTTTACATTAGGAAAGTGTGTGAAGGAGGGAAGGATGCAGGGAAGTTAAAGGCCATTTTCTGATGTCATGTTTATTTCCTATTAATTCTCTCTAGTATGTTTCTCTGTGCATTTATTTATTTATTTATTTATTTGTTTTAACACTTGAAGCACACTTACAGTAGCTGCTTTAACTTTTTGTCTGACAATGGCAACATCTGGGTCATTCATTTGGGGCTTGATATCTTGTTGTTACTAGAAAATTATATAGCCTTTCCTTGTTCTCTATGTGTTTACTAATTTTGGATGTATCTTAGACTATGTGTGTTTTATTTGGAAGGTTCTGTATTGTATTGTATATGTCCCAAGACTGTGGGTGTTTTTGTTTTATCAGGAGAGTAGCTTGATTAGACTCAAACATTGAATTCACTCTTTGATAGTTGGCAGCTCAATCTCAGTTCAGTTCCTTTAGTTTTATTTGTAAGCTAATTTTAGTTTACCTTCTTGTTGCATGTTTTAGTGGTCAGAGACTTGAGTAGTCTTTGGAATCTCAGAATATCTACTTTCTGCATTTCTTCCTGGCAAGGTCTCCTCTTGGTAAGGCCTTGAATGTCAATTCTTGTTACTCAATCTTGAGATTCTACTTAGCATTTTTCTTAGGTTCCTTTCTGCTTGGCTGTAGCTTTCTTCTTGGGATCTTTGCTGCCTACCAGTGCAGATTTGTTTGTTTGTTTGTTTAATGTAATTTTTAGTTTATTGATATACTATAAAACTATCAAGAGGAAAACTGTACTTATTTCTTCATCTTGAGCTTCTGGAAGAGTCTGTGTTATATAATTGGCACTTAAAAATATTCTAATATACTATAAAACTAGTTGACAAAATGTTTTGTAAAACAAGTACACATTGAAAATAACCTTCAAAATGTTGTAGAGTGCCATAAAGAATATGAGAGATATTGGTGCTTCTCCAAAACTGAAAAATTTTTATAGTCAGCTGCTGGGGTTGCTAAATTTATAGGTGATTGTTGATATTACTGGTATTTAAAACCCATAAAGGAAAATATTTCAGTGAATCATTTGACAACCTCCCCAAAAGAGAATTAAATCCTGTGCTATATATATTTGATTATTATTTTTTCAGATGAACATTAAGAATACCTGATTATGATAAGGAGGATGATAATGAAAGTTTTGATGAACTATCTTATAAAAAGATTTTTAAAGATAATAAAAAACAAAATGTATTAATATCTTTACATATGTTGATATCTTCAGTTGTACTTTTTTCATTTTGATGAAATCTACCTTGGAGTTTGTGGAATGATTAATTCTAACAGAGGCTTATGTCTTATTTTTGACCCACTGGATTGTACTCTCACTGTAAAATGCCCATGCTTACTCAGCACTGTGTCTACAATGCTTAATATAAGGAAAGAGTAGATATATGAAAATTAAGACAGGAGAAGTGTTAAGATGGCAGAGTAGGAGGGAGACCCTGGGCTTGTCTCATCCCTCAAACACAGCTAGATGAACATCAAATCATTTTGAACACATAGGAAATCCATCTGAGGATTAAGAGAATAATTTCCATAATTTGAGGGAGAGAACATGCCAGGGACATGGTCCAGAGAAGGGAATTGGGTGATAGAAAAGCTATGGTGTTGCACAGGGGTTAGAGCCCTTTTCATGGAGAGGAGAAACAGAGGGAGAGAGAGCAGTGCCTCAGGTTCATGCAAGAAAAGCACTCCCCCAAAACCACTGATAGGGGAATCATGAGGCTGACTATCAAAAGTTTTTGCACACAGTGGAGCTGAAATTCTGAGTTTTTGGATGTCTGTGCCATTTATTGGAGTGGATTCAGGTGGGCGGCAGCACTACTGAGGAGAAGAAAGTGAGGCACAGAGTGTACAACAGACAGTGTGGTGTGGGGATCCACTGGGTTGCACCGTGAAAGAACATTTCCCTTCCTGGAGTGCATTTGGAAGAGGGTATGTTGCTTCTCCAAGGACAAAAGACAAGCTGGGGACTCTGACTGGCAATTCAACAGCAGGGGACAGAGGCATATGAAAAGGTGGATAAAGTGGTTGCAGCTTTTTGCTGAACTTCACCATAAGCTGCAGTTGCCTGTCCAGTCATGCAACTGTTTTCTGGGACAGAATGGTGCCAGGTGCAGTGCTGCAAGGCTCTCCTATGAAAGAGAGGATTGGTCCATGCGTTGCCAGGCCATTTAAGATTTAGAATTTTGAGGGGCGCCTGGGTGGCTCAGTCAATTGAGCATACAACTTCAGCTCCAGTCATGATCTTACACCTGGTGAGTTCCAGACCCATGTCAGGCTATGTTTTGACTTCTCAGAGCCTGGAGTCTGCTTGGATTCTGTCTTCTCTCTGTCTCTGTCTCTCTCTCTCTCTCTCTCTCTCTCAAAATGAATAAACATTAAAAAATTAAAAAAAAAAAGATTTAGAATTTTGAATCCCAGTCATGCACCCAAGATAAAACATAGGAGAGCTATGGTGCTGATCATGCTGATGAGCTGATCACTGAAGGGTTGAGGGCAGGGATCTGACAGAAGCATGGGACAAAAGAGGGGTGATTGTGCTCTTGTCTTTGAGGACTATCTGAGCAGTGACAAGTGCTAGCTCTCCTACTCAAGGATGAGAGTACCCACCCACCACTAGCACAGTCATACTTTAGCAAGTAACACAGAGGCCCCAGTCAAGGCTGGAGCCACTTACACCGAACCCTACCCCGCTGTGCCCTACAGAGACATCTTTACAAGGGCAGGTCTGACTGTGAGCCTGCTCAGTGGTGCTCTTCTCCCAGAGGACCAACAGGCTCCACTGCATGCATGAAGTCTAGTGATCATTGAGTACTCCAAAGTGTCAGCTTTAGTTCTAGTAGAAATAGGAATAGCCTTTTTTTTTTCTTTGAATCAAGCTTATAGTTTTTTTTTTTGTTTGTTTGTTTCTTGTTCTCATTTTTTTTTTTTGATTGAGCTTTTTGTTTCTTCTTTCTTCTTTCTTTCTTTCTTTCTTTCTTTCTTTCTTTCTTCTCTCTCTTCTTTTTCGTTTTCTTTTTCTTTGAAATGAGGCTTATAGTTTTTTGGGTTTTTTGTTACTTTTCTTTTTTGAAGAAGAACCCCCCCCCTTTTTAAATCAGGCTTATTTTAACAAACAAATCAAAGCACAATTTTTAAAAGTCCAAATACTACCCACTATAGCAAGGAAGAACTGTGCAGAAGACTGACCTGGAGGAAAGAGTAGCCAAATCACAACAGCAGAGTACACAGAGCATACACCAGAAACACTTCTTGAAGCCAGGCCCTGGAAATGTATGACCCCTTCTTCAACATAGCATTACTCTCAGGAGTAGGAATTATAACAGACTTTCATAACACATAAAAGACAGTAACCTCGACAAAATAACAAGATGGAGGAATCACCCCCTCCCCACCAAGGAAGATGAAGAAGAAACCACAGCCAAAGATATGCTCAACACAGATACAAGTAATATATCTGAACAAGAATTTAGAACAACAGTCATACGAATACTAACTGGTTTGAAAAAAGCATAGAAAACACCAGGGAAACCCTTGCTTCACAGGCAAAAGACCTAAAAATGAGTCAGACCAAAATAAAAAATGATGTAACTGAGATGCAAAACTGACTGGATATAACCACAATGAGGATGGAAGATTCAGATGATTGAATAGGTGATATAGAAGACAAATTATAGGAAATAATGAAGCTGAAAAAGAGAGGAAAATAAAACTATTATATTATAAACATAGACTTAGGGACTTCAGTGACTCTATAAAATGCAATAATATCTGTGTCAAGAGTCCTAGAAGAAGAAGAACAGGGTAAAGGGGCAGAAGTCTTATTTGAACAAATTATAGCTGGGAAAGAAATGGGCATTCAAGTACACGAGGCACAGAGAACTCCCATCAAAAAGAAAAAAAAAGTCAACACCAAGACATATCATAGTGAAACTTGCAAAATACAAAGATAGAGAAAATTCTAAAAGAAGTTATACACAAAGGTCCCTAACCTATAAGGGTAGACACAAAAGGTTAGCAGTATACCTGTCCACAGAAACTTTGCAGGCCAGAAGGGAGTGTTAAATGGGAAAAAAATATGCAGCCAAGAATACTTTTTCCAGCAAGGTTATCATTCAGAATAAAATGAGAAATAAAGAGTTTCCAAGACAAACAAAAACTAAATAAGTTTGTGAACACTAAACCAGCTCTTCAAGAATTATTAGAGGGGATGCTTTGAGTGGGAAAGAGAGGCTAAAAGCAACAAAATCTACAAAGAAGAAGAAACAATCTACATGAACAGTGACTTTATAGGTAATACAATGACAGTAAATTCTTATATATCAATGATTACCCTGCATGTAAATGGGCTAAATGCTCCAATCAAAAGACTTAAGGTATCAGAATGAATTAAAAAAAAAGTCCCATCAATATGCTGTTTGCAAGAGACTCATTTTAGACCCAAAGACAAATTCAGATTGAAAGAGAGGGGGTGGAGAACCATTTATAATGTTAATGGACATCAAAAGAAAGCTGGAGTAACCTTATTTATATCAGACAAACTAGATTTTATACCAAATACTATAATAAGAGATGAAAAGAACACTGTATCATAATAAAGGGATCTATACAAGAAGACCTAACAATTGTAAATATTATATCCTGAACGTGGAAGAAGCAAAATATATAAACCAGTTAATAGCAAACTTAAAGAAACTCATCAATAATACAACAATAGTAGAGGACTTTAACCTCCCACTTGCAACAGTGGACACATCATTTAAGCAGAAGATCAACAAGGAAACAATGTCTTTGAGTGACACACTGGACTAGATGGACTTAACAAATATACTCAAAGTATTTTACTCTAAAGAAGCAGAATACACATTCTTTTGAGTGCACATAGGACATTCTCCAGAAGAGATCACATACTTGGTCACAGATCAGGCCTCAAACAGTACAAATAAGATTGAGATCATACCATGCGTATTTTCAGGCCGCAATGCTCTGAAACTTTATGGAGGTTAAAAAACATCCTACTGAAGAATGGATGGGTTAACCAGGAAATTGAAGAAGAACAAAAAATACATGGAAGCCAATGAAAATGAAAACATGATAGTCCAAAACCTTTGGGATGCAGCATAAGCAGTCATAAGAGGTTACTATACAGCAAAACTGGCCTTCCTCAAGAAGGAAGAAAAGGTCTCAAATACACAACCTAACCTTAAACCTAAAGGAGCTGGAAAAGAACAGCAAATAAAGCCCAAAGCCAGCAGAAGAAGAGAAATAATAAAGATAAAAGCAGAAATAAATTATATAAGAATTAAAAAAAAACAGCAGAACAGATCAATAAAACTAGGAGTTGGTTCTTTGAAAGAATTAATGAAACTGATAACCCCCTAGCCAGATGTATCAAAAATAAAATAGAAAGGACTTAAGTAAATAAATTCACAAAGGAAAGGAGAGTGACAACAACCAACACTGCAGAAATATAAACAATTATAAGTGAATATTATGAGCAATTATATGCCAGCAAATCAGGCCATCTGGAAAAATGGATAAATTTCTAGAAACATATAAACTACAAACACTGAAAAAAATACAAATAAAAAAATTGAACAGTCCCATAGCCATTAAGGAAATTGAATCAGTAATCAAAAAACTACCAAAAAACAAGAGTCCAGGGTCAGATGGCTTCCCAGGGGAATTGTACAACACATTTAAACAGTTAACACCTAGTCTTTTGAAGCTGGTCAAAAAAATAGAAATGGAAAAGAAACTTCCAAACTCATTCCACGAGCCCAGCATTACCTTGATTCCAAAACCAGACAAAGACCCCACTAAAAAGGAGAATTATAATCCAATATCCTAATGAATATCAATGCAAAAATTCTAAACAAGATAATGGCAAATCAAATTCAATAGTCATTAAAAGAATTATTCACCATGATCAAGTGGGATTTATTCCAGGGCTGCAGGGCTGGTTCGAAATTCATAAACCAATCAACGTGATACACCACATTAATAAAAGACAGGATAAGAACCACATGACCCTCTCAATAGATGCAGAAAAAGCATTTTACAAAGTACAGCATCCTTTCTTGATGAAAACCCTCAAGACAGTAGGGATAGAAGGAACATACCTCAACATCATAAAGGCCATATATGAAACACCCACAGTTAATATCATTCTCCATGGGGAACAATTGTGAGCTTTTTTCTCCAAGGTCAAGAAAATGACAGGAATGTCTACTCTCACCACTGTTTTTCAACATAGCACTGGATTTCCTAGCCTCGGCTATCAGAAAACAAAGAGAAATAAAAGGCATCCAAATCAACAAAGAAAAAGTCAAACTTCCACCATTTGCAGATGACATGATACTCCATATGGAAAATCTGAAACACTCCATGAAAAAATTGCTACAACTAATACATGAATTCAACAAAGTCACAGGATATAAAATCAACATACAGAAATCTGTTGCATTTCTATACACCAATAATGAAGCAGCAGAAATATCAAGGAATCAGTCCCATTTACAATTGCACCAAAAATCATAAAATATCCAGGAATAACCTTAACCAAAGAAGTGAAAGATTTATACTCAGAAAATCACAGAACACTTATGAAAAAAATGGAAGATGACACAAAGAAAGGGAAAAACATTCCATGCTCATGGATTGGAAAGACAAATATTATTAAAATGTCCATACCATCCAAAACAATCTACATTCAATGCAAACCTGATCAAAACAACACCAGCATTTTTCCCAGAACTAGAACAAACAATCCTAAAATGTGTATGGAACCACAAAAGACCCCAATAGCCAAAGTAAAGTTGAAAAAGAAAACCAAAGCTGGAGGCATCACAATTCTGGATTTTAAGCTGTATTACAAAGCTGTAATCATCAAGACATTATGGTACTGGCACAAAAAAAGACAAACAGATAAATGGAACCAAATAGAGAACCCAGAAATGGACCCACACCTATATGGTCAACTCATCCTCAACAAAGCAGGGAAGAATATCCAATGAGAAAAAAGACTGTCTCTTCAGCAAATGTTGGGATAACTGGGTAGTGACATGCAGAATAATGAACCTGGACCTCTTTCTTAAACTATACATAAAAATAAACTCAAAAGGGACAAAAGACCTCTTTGTAAACAGGAAATTTTCAAAATCCTAGAGGGGAATACAAGGATAAAGCTCTTTGACCTTGGCCATAGCAAATTCTAACTAAACACGTCTATGGAAGCAAGGAGAACAAAAACAAACATGGATCTTCATCAAGATAAAAAACTTCTGCACAGTGAAGAAAGCAATCAACAAAATCAAAGGCAACTTATGGAACGGGAGAAGCTATTTGCAAATGACATGTAGGAAAGAGGGCTATCCAAATATCAAAAATCTATTAAGCACTTATGCAACTCAATCTCCCCAAAATAAATAATATAGTTAAGAAATAGGCAGAATCCAGGAACAGACATTTCCCAAAAGAATACATACAAATAGCTAACAGACACATGAAAAAATGTTCAACATTACTCATCATCTGTGAAATACAAAACAAAACCACAATGAGACCACACTTGTCAGAATGGCTAAAATAACAACTCAAGAAACAACAGATGTTGACAAGGATGTGAGGCAAGGGGAACAATCTTACCATCTTACCATCTTGTTGGTAGGAATGCAAATTGGTGCAGCCACTTTGGGAAATAATATGGAGGCTCCTCAAAAAGGTAAAGATAGAGTTACCTTATGACCCATCAACTGCACTACTAGGTATTTATCCAAAGAACACAAAAATACTGATTTGCAGGGGATTATGCACCCTAATGTTTATAGCAGAGCCATCAACAATACCCAAATTATAGAAAGAGCACAAATGGATCAATAAAGAATCTAAAAGAATGAAATCTTGCCAATTGCAGATGGAAATAGAATGTATTATGCTCAGCGAAATAAGTCAGTCAGAGAATGACAAATACCATATGATTTCACTCATACGTGGAATTTAAGAAATAAAACAGATGAATGTAGGAGAAGGGAAGGAAAAATAAGATAAAAACAGACAGGGAGGCAAACCGTAAGGGACTCTTAAATACAAAGAACAAACTGAGGGGTATTGGATGGTTGGTGGGGGGGGGGATGGGCTAAATGGTTGATGAACATTAAGGAGAGATCTGTGATGAGCACTGGATGTTATATGTAAGTGATAACCCACTAAATTCTACCCCTGAAACCAATATTACACTGTATGTTAAATAAATTTAAATAAAATCTTGAAAGGAAAAAAAAAGAAAATTAAAGTAGAAAAGAAAGAAAAAGAATGGAGAGAGAAACTGATTGATCTGAGTGACTAAAAGGGAACATATCTCTCTTTAATTTGGAAGTCAAATTGTATTGCAACATAAAAATTTTTAAAAGTCCCAAATGAGGGAAAAAAACATATTAAACATGAACACAATGACTATCCTAATTCATGTAAAAATATTTTTTTTAATTAGCAACTTAGACTTGGTTTTATACATCTAAAAGCCAACAATGAGACCGACTTCTGCAACTGAAATCCTCAAGTGATTCTTTAATACAAATACAATTAAGTAAAGCTTTATTAACTTTTACACTATGCTCTGCTGTTATTAGTCATATATGTCTTTTGGAAGTCTTTTGTAATGGATTAAGATCCTAGCACAGTTAGCCATCTCCAAAATCTTTCAAGAAGAATGTGATATGACAAATATTTAGGAGGAAAGGAAAAATAGTTTCTCAGTCATGTTTCTAACATAAATCCTACAGAATCTCCACAGGCATCTATTTAAAGCCGGTCTGCTACCCCAAAGGTTGATTATGTTTCCTCTTGTTTCTGTCAGGCAATCCCTTGATTGTCAACAATCAAGGATGTCTATAGAGGCAACATAGGGTGACTTAGAGGTTATTCATCTAGTTTGTGCCTGATATTTACCCTCCACTCCTTTATTTTTCTCTTTTCACATTTGATACTGGGTAAGGATAAAGAGCATATTTATTTATCTATTTGAAAAAATCATGACAACACTAATACAATCGGGGTTGTTATGGGTGTTGATTTTCCCTACTCTTACTAACAATGCTTCAAACATTGTACAAGAAGTTCTCATGAAATATTTTGATGTAGAATTTTACTTTTCTCACCTTTTGGTGACCTCACTTGGATAATTATAGCATATGGTCCCAGTGAGTATGAAAAGTAAGCATGAAATTTAACTGTTTTAAAACATGCCAAAAGCAAGTATAACAATAACTTTTCCCAGTGTTCTCTAATGAACAAAATGATAATTTACCAGATGTTTCAGATTTGCAATAATTAAAACGATAAAATCTTTCCAATAGAATTGAGAAAGAATATTTTAAAAATTATATTTTATGTACTTGAGCTATGACTTCAAAACCAAATTTATTTATCAGGTTCTTTGTTAAAAATGTGCAAAATTATATACAATTGATTTTGATTATGAACTGTGCTTTAAGGTATCAATATTTATAATTCATCACAATCACAATTATGGCAATATGATTCCTCAGGCATCAAATGATGGAAGAGTCTATAATTTTAGAATAGCTGTTCTTAGTAAATTATATAATGATTTAACATACACATTCTCAAAAGTTTATGTAAAAGGCTATGAGAATGTCAAATGTATTATTCACACATTTAATGTGAGCTTAGATGTTCCATTTATAATAGTAATAATACTAATAATTTTAATTTAATCAATCTATATATCTTATGAATCTCTTAAAATTCAACATATTTTAAAATGAATATTCCAAGGGATTTCCAGTGAAGAGTATCAGTTAAGAGGATAAACAATCTCTTACTATGTCTAATTACTATTGCACTGTATTTTGAAAGCTCATTACATACCTCAGAATTATTTCTATTTCTTCCTGAAATGAATAATGGTTATCAAAAATTATTGCTAATTATAGAAATTAATTTCAAAATTAAATTTGTGATATTATTTGAAGTAATATATTTTATTCCACCACATACACTATGAATATTGATATTTACATTTTATTTAATTATGTACAAATTAAAAATGAAAGAAAACAGCAATGACAACAAAGTATTAAAACATAAAACCTAAATTTAAAACAGCTTATTAGACCACTACCAATACATTAGATAATATGCATTTAAAATGGATAAAACAAGTAGTGATAAATGAGAGTGACACAATAAAATGGAAGAAATACTGATTTAAAACAAAATGGATGCCTTGAAATTGTATACATTTTTAAGGAGTGGTTCATTAAATTTGGTATTGATATGCTTTAAGTTTATTTACTTATTTTGAGAGGGAGAGCAAGCATGAGCCAGGGAGGGGCAGACAGAGAGGGAAAGAGAGAATCCCAAACAGGCTCCGGATTGTCAGCACAGAACCCATTGCAGGGCTCCATCTCAGGAACCATGAGATCATGACCTGAACAAGAGTTGGACATTTAATCAACTGAGCCACACAGGCATCCTTTGGCACTGATATTTTTAGGGATTGTTTTCTTGTTTTTCAGTTGTATTCCACTATAATTACAAAATGTTACTTTTATTATATTTTCTTTATGAATTTATATTATTTAGAATCCTCAAAAGAACACATTTTCAACTGTTTATTTGGGAAAAGCAAACAAGTCAAAGAGAAGTTGGACCCAGAGCTTTCTGCTAAACCAGAAAGGAGATACTCTTTTTCTTCCCAGCAGAAGAACAAGGGTCACTTTGGGTAAAAAAAGAGAGATGGGTTAGCAGTTTCTACTTATGGAATTTGGGGGCTTGGTCATTTTAGGATCCTTTTCAGATTTATGCATCTTGGACCAGTCATCATTCTAACCAAACAGCTAGAAAAAATAAGGAGAAAGAAGTATGATTGAATACTATTTTTGGATCAAAAATTAAAGAAAAGCTTGAGAACACTATTTTCAAAAGGCCCAATGGAATCTAATAGAGACAAAATTAACTTAAAATACTTTTGTTCTTCAATTTCAGGAGACAATTTTCAATTTAGACCTATGTACAAGTTAATTGATTTCTAATTATAACATCTGCCTAATATATTTTAGTTACTTTATTAGCAGAATAAAAAAAAGTCCGTTACTTCAAAGTATCTCTACCTTATTCAGTTTAGAGCACAGCATTTTTCAAAGATTATGTAGATTGCATTTGCAAGAGTAACTTCAATCTAGTTGCTTAATGTCTTTTATATGCATATGAATCTGTGTAATACATTTCAGCCAATATTTCATGAAATTAAACCACATTCTCTAGTGAGTTTTTGATATTTCAGCAGTATTTGGTAAGTAATAAATTAGAACTAAACTTTGAGTAAAGTTAAAAAATTCACCTTTATTTCTAAAGTAATAAAATTATCAATTAACACAAAGTAAAATGTTGCATAAATTAGCATTTCCACTTAAAAATAACTTTCAAAATATTCACTATTTACCATATTTTTTTCTGTAATCTGAGTAACTTAAAGGATAAGTTTTCTAACATATGAATATTTATTTTTAATTATTAAATTACTATATTTTACCTGACATTCCAACTAGATACAGACAAAAGTTCAAACAAAACTTTTTATATGTAATGGCTTAATCATCTCATGAAATTTCCATTTCCACTCTAGTGTTTTTTTTTTTTTTTTTAATGTCTCAGAATAGTTCACTTAATCTCAAGAACCACAGGTCTGAAGCTTGGAATGCCTTTGACAATAGACCATAAAGAATCTCTGATATGTACACATATAATAATTCACTTATTAATTTATTCAATTAGCAGATATTCATTGAGGGTTTATTTTCCCATTGAATGTGACAGATGACAAATTTACTATGGTAAAAAACAACTTAGGACCACTGACCTAAGAGAGCCTATATCCATAACAAAGGTATTATAAAGGGGCCAAATTTTGTTATCCAAAATATATATGTTGGAGTCCTAACTACAAGGACCTCAGAACATGACTGCATTTGGAGATGAGGTCTTTAAGGTGGTAATTAAGTTAAAATGAGGTCATTAGAATGAGTCTTTAGCCAATATGACTGGTAATCTTTTAAGAAGAGGAAATTTGGACACAGGTACTGGAGGAAACAGTGTAAAGGCTAAGGGCAAAGATAGCCATATATGAGTCAAGGAGAGTACCCTTATTCAGAATTCTAGCCTCTTATACATTAAAAAAATAAATTGCTCTTGCTTAAGCCACCCAGTCTGTGGTACTTTGTTATGGCAGCCCAGCAATGTCATACTTAGAATGTCATACTTGCTATGATAAGTAAAACACAAAGTGCCATAAGGTAACTAAAAAGAAATATTTAATGTGGACTTAGAACCAGATTTATGAACAATCTGTACAGTCAAACAAAGCCTTATGTTTGGATTAATGTTTTGCTCTCACTGTCTTAAAGTTTTAATGATTTTTGACCAAGAGGCTTTATGTTTTCATTTTGCACTGGGTTATACAAATTGTTTGGCTTGTCCTTTCTTTACTTGTGGGTATACAGATTTCCTGGAGGATGTTAAAGGATAAGTAAAACTTAGATAATGTGCTTAGTACACTGGTCATACATGTGAGTCCTTGACTACACTAAGTATGAATTATGTGTGTGTATGTGCACACGTGTGTGTGTGTGTGTGTGTGTGTGTGTGTGTGTGTGTTGGAGTGGGGAGGGAAAAACATTAAATTAATTGATTAAAATATAACAATTTAAGTGCGGTTACTAACATAATCCTAAACGTAGTGACACAAAATTGATTTTGATCACCATGGTTTCCTCTAAATCTCAGATCAGATGTATAGAATTAAACCAATGGTATAGTTGACTATTGTCCAGCAATATTTGGGGATGCAAAGTTCATCAGGCTGTCGTTAGAATTAAATGACCTCAGACATTAATATATGTAAGGTAGTATGCATAAAAGACTCAATAAGTTTTATTTACCCTCCCTTGTATTTAGTGATTACCACAATTTTGAAATATTTTTCACTCTCTGATTTTAGCTTCTTACCAGGAAGAAAAAGTTTTCTAGCATGAATCATATTAAAAGAACTCCCAGCCTATTTCCTCATTTTTCAGGGTTGGTTAATTAAGATTTCCTACATTTTAGTAATAGGACTTTTAGAACAAAGAAAAGGGATGCGAGACAATTGTCAAGGAAATAATACACTTGACCAAAATGTGGCTCTGCAGATTCAATATTTTCACACCAAAATTTTAGAATATCTTTTTTGAAATTTAAGGATAACATAAATGAAAAATTATTGAAACATGAAGGAAAAAGAGAGATAGAGAAGAATTTTATTATAAAGTTTTGAAATCAGGGACCTGAATTGGGCATTGAAGATGTAGCAGCATATGCATTATTGCTCCCAAAATATATTTCTGGAAACAGAATTCTCCAGCCTCTGTTGCCATAGGTCTACAATATAAAAATACATTATGCATTCCCACATTTTAGGTCATTCTTCTCTGATTTTATAGTACTTATTGCACTGTATTAAAATTGATGCTCACTTACCTCATTTCCTTGCTAGATTGAGAACTTTTAAAGCATAAGAATCATATCTTTCATTTCTCTTTCCTGAAGGCTTAGTCCAGTGTCTGGCAAATAATGACTGAGCAATAAGTATAAATTGAATGAATGAAAAAGTAACATGCATCTTCATAATTCTATGGCATTATAATTCAGAGATGACAATCTAGAAAAAAAACATGACAGATCATTCAAACTGTTGTACATTTTTTAAGTTTATATTAAAATTTATATTAAAAGTAAAAAAATATTTTAAGCAAAAAGTCATTTTCAAGTGTATAATTTAGAAGATGATATTAGCTGCTAGATACATATCATCTGAAGTATGTTTGAAAAGGCAGAAGTTTAAAAAAGAAGTTTAAAAAAATCACAATTAGCCACATGTTTTTGAACCAAATGATTCTTCTTACAAACTATGTGATTAGCATCTGTGTATATTAAGTAGATATATGAACACTTCGTGCTGATTACCAAATTGATTTGTTTGTCATATAAATATATTTTTTCTCTAAAATAAATTCATGAAACTCAGTTTAAGAAAACATGAAAAATAACCTCAAAGATATGTTACCTAGGGGGAAAAGTATGAGACTAATTCACAAACTAAACTCAGTTGAATTTCAAAACCAACTGAAATGAATAATTTCCTTGGAAAATAAAGTTTTAAAATTTGACTACAGTAGAGAATAAAAGTTTTAGGAATAGAGGTGAGAGCACACACACACAAAATTATTATAGACATAATGAGATAATGCAAGACAATGTCCAATTCTCGAAAGGTATGTCTCTAGATTGAAAGGGCTCACACTGTTTGCATAGAAGAATAGATTTTAGGAAAGTACACACTAACTTGTCACTCAAGGTGATGCAATTTCTAGTGAAGATATGAAGATAGGTACAGATATATTATCAACTCATGGATATAGATATAGATATAGATATCTCATGGTATAATTATGGATTGAGTAGGAATAGAGAAGACATTTTGCCAAGAAAAACAGACTAAATAAAAGTTTATGGATTTTTAAGTCAAAAACAGGATTATGTAGTAAGTGAGAGGTAAAAAAATCTGTATTCATATAGCTGACGTTAAAATTGAATTGAAGGGGCTAACAAAGAAAGCATTATATTGATTATATCAATTAATAAGAGGAGAGGATACCAGTGGAATGTTGAACTGGTTCAAAATGATTTGAAAGAGCATCTCTTCCCAACTCCATGTTCAGTAAGATCATCTGGGACTTGAAATTGGCCTCAGTGAGATTATTTACAGGATAGAAACTCACAAGAGCCCCAGATAATGTCTCTTGTTTATTTAGTTATTTAATTTTAGCCCAGAGAAAATTTTCCAGGACGCAATTGGTTAACAAATTGCCATGAGCTCACAAACAGACAAGAATTTCTTCAAGAGAAGCAATGAAGTATATTGTATGTTATCAACTTGGTTAACACTAAAAACTATGTTTCCCAGAGTCCTCTTGCTTTAATGACTCTAGACTTGGTCCAAAGAAGAACTCACACAAGTTTTGGAAGGCAAAGGTGAAGCATGCAGACTTAACTTTTGAAAAGTCTTTGCAGTCAAACTTAAGGCTCTAAATCGTCTCCATTAATCTCTACTTCACATTCTGCTTGTGCTCCTGACTACTAGCTGTGCTGACCAGGAGTGGTCTCAGATCCACAGTGGTGGTAACTGAATAGGTACAAAAGTTTACTATAGAGCATTATAGTAAACACCTCTTCCTGAAACACCTCTTTTCAGTTCCATTTTTACACTGGATGTACTTGGGTCCTTTGATATCTCTTATTTTTCACTTTGTCCTCCTGCACTATTGCTTCAAGTGAATTGGCTAATAACTTTCTGATCCTCTCATTCTCTCATCTAGAACTTTATTTCTCCAGCTTTCCCCATATTTCTTTAAGGTCTATTACCTGTAGTAAGTATTGTCAATCAAAATAGGTTAGTAGCTATAGTTCCCAGACGAATTTTGACTGATACAGAGAAAGACTCATTTTCTCGAAACAATATAAAGGAACAAGGATGCTAAAATCACTTGCAGTTCCTAAAATATTTGAGATACGAAAATAAGAACAACTTTGTGGTAGTCATTGTTGTAAATAGGCATAAAAAGTTGCTAAAATTTGATCACTTGTGAACTTAGATTAGCATAATTCTCTTCTGCAAATGTCTATACACTTGACTGATGTAAAATATAACTTCCAGAGAGAGATTCCATTTGAAAATTCATTTTGTCTACATCAATCCAGTGTGTTGCTGTCTCTCACTTTATTTCAACAAAAATTGAGTATGTGTAAATTTCTATGGTGAGGATTAGAAATCCATTAAGGAAACAAAAATCTCTGGTCTCAAGGAACGTATGAACTACTTGTAGTTATAGACATATGTATTTTGTGAAAAAAGAAGAAAAGAAATATGTATTCTTTGTTAATTACTTTTTTTGGCAAAGATAGAATAAATTCAAATTATAGGTCACCTTGAAATCTGGCTCAGGAGTTTATAACTAATTCAGTAGAATGGAGAACATTAAAGAGGTATGAGCAAGGCTGGAATATGACATAACCTGAAAGGCCTTGATATGGTTTGAAAGTTGATATGATAACATGTATGAAACAAAATTGAGCAGAGAAGGAATAAGAGCTGTAGCCATTAGTTGGAAAATGAATAGATGATAACCAAAAGGCTCAAATTAAAATGGTAATAATGAATATAGAACAGAAAATAAGCATAGATTAAAAGCTACTTCAGTTATAAAATATGCAAGATTGGCAAGTGGTTGGATATCATACAAGCTAGAAAGAAGAGTCAAAGTGTAAATTAACAAAAATGAAAAAATTAACAGAAATGAGACAAGTAGTTTCATTGTATCCTTCTTATAATCACAAGCAGATTAACCATGAAACTAGTGAAGTTTAAGTTTCAGACACCCTGAAAAATAGTCTTCTGGATAATAAGAAGGAACCTATAAATGTGTCTTGTAAGTCATTTTTTTTTTGCAAAATTTGCAAAAGTAAGATATTTTCATCACTATCCATTAAGACTGGTAACTCTTCACTCTGACTTCCATTTTATTGCACATCTTACTGCCCTTCTTTTTGGATGACTTGGAGAGGCTATAGTCACTTTTATGATCTAGCTAAGAGAAACTCACTTGCTGATACATTGGAGTTTTGTAGAATGTATTCATTTGCTTCATAATCAGTTTCCTGTATGATTAAGTTATTTCTAGTCACCCTGGTATTAAAATGACTTTCAGGGATATAAGTATTTTCCATTCTGTCGATTCAGCCAGCATCAAAATGGAGAGATGCAAAGCCAGATGTGATATTGTAATATACTCTGGAGTATGTGAATGGTAGAGCAAAAACAGAATTTGAAATATATGGAGCTAGAAGTTAGTCTATGGACATTCTTTCTATCATCAGATATGTGAAATTATAAGCAGTGAATATGATTGTCATTCATGAAATTAAAAATGGAAATGCTTGTCTGTTATAAATATACTTGATCATATAGTATATGCAATTATAAGAAGTACCATATTGTTTTTTCCTCAATGGCTATGCATTATCTATTAAGCTTGATAAATTATTTTAACTGAATGTTTTAAAGATATTTTGTGGCACTTGGATACACAAGTGAAAAATTATTAACTTCTGATTTGGACATATAAAAGAAACAAAAAATTTTAACAGATAATGTATTAAGTAATTAGTAAAAAGTCAGATAAAAAGAACAGATTTTGAAAAACAGGATAAAGGTAAGTAAAAAATAGAAATATTTTATCTGCCAACATGAGGTTTAAACAAAATAACAGATAACATTCCAGTAACTCGTTAAGAGGAAGTGATAAAATTTGAATGAGGAATAAACTTTTGTATTGTTTGATAATCAAACTAATTAAAAGGAGTGGATCATATGGACACTTTGGAAACATTTTAAATCTCTTATGTGAAATAAAATACTTGAATAGGTCAAAGTAAGATAAAACTCAAATATGCCAGTGCACTGTGTATATTGACAATAAACTGGTTAATCAGTATCAATTCAAACTATGTAAGGTAAACAAATGCACAAGAACACTTGAAATGCTTTAACATTTTACAACTTGTATATAAGCACACTTTAGAGTTTATTCCAAATATCACACTCAAAATGTAATTGAGGTTACCAAGTTGTGAAAAACCAAGGAAAATTCCTAAGTTATAAGTAATTAAAAAAACATTTAAATAAACCATGCTAGAGGCAAGAGTTATTTTCCTTTCCACCCCCCCAAAAGATGATACCACAATATTCTGCCAAAGAGTATGCAGAGAAAAATCTAGAAAAGTATGTACTTTTAGAGTTGTCAAGCAATTAAGTATTTTTTTCAGAAATGTGACTTCAATATTAATGTTTAAAATTTTGTAATTGATATATTCTCATTATAAATATTCACTATAAATAATTTCTCATAACATTGTTCACTTTTTAAAGTAATTTCTACCTTTGCATTTATATGAACTGCAAATTCCAAAATTTGGATTTTCCTCTGCTTATGGTAAATGTTCAATATAAATGTGATATGTACTTAATTTATTGAAATAGCTCTTTTCCCACTTGGGTAAAATTATATTTTACCCCTCGGAGTAATCGCTATCTTATCTTCTATCAAAGATTAATTTTGCTTATAATCACAAACTAGCTTTTTGCTACCAGCTCTAAGAAAGACATATTCCATGTCTGCTTTACTACTGGCTTCTCAGAAGCTCAATAAGTATTAGTGGGATTAAATTATGAATGATACATTTTTCATACAATAACATTTAATTAGTTCTTTCTTAAAAACAAAACTTATGTGATCAAATAGACTACTCTCAGACTTGTGTGTGTTTGTGTATATGTATGTTATTTGTGTGTACATATGTGTATGTGTATTGTAGGTATGTGAGAGTGTGTGTGATTGTGTGTGTGAAGGAACTGGTACTCAGACACGCAAATATTATTAAATTGGAGGAACTATTGAAAGGAGAAAGAAGATGGAGTGCCTTTGTGGCTCAGTTGGTTAGTGTCCAACTCATGATTTTGGCTCAGGTCATGATCACAGGGTCATGGGATCAAACCCCTAATTGGGCTCTGTGCTGAGTGTGGAGCCTGCTTAAGATTCTCTCTCTTTCTCTCTCTGCCCCTGTCTCCTGCTCATGCTCTCTCTCTCTCTCTAAAATTAATAATAATAAAAAAAAAGAAATGCACTCTATCTGTTGGTCTAATTTGTTTCTTCTAAGTACAATCCTTTAATAGAATAGTTATAAAAGTTAACTTAATTCCTTCAGATAAATCCAGAAAAGCTTTTTTGAAAAGGTCAGTTTATAGGTATATTGAGAAATGTGAGTTAAGGATGGATGGAAAAGGAAAGAAGTGAACATTCAAACTGAATGAAAGGAAATATCTCCAATACAAGCAGTAGAATAAATGAATTAGGTAGTCTCAGCATTCATTCAGTGAGCAGGTAGGAGCTGGGGAAAGAGAAAGAGGAGGGAAAGAGGAAAAAAAAAAGTAAATTAAGTCATCAGATAAAGGACCAATGTTTCATGATTTCAGTGAAAAACAACAACCAGATAATGGAGGTTTTTCATTATTGGATAAGATACTATTTTTTATCAAGTTGGTAAAGAAAGAAAAATTATAGATTTTTGAGCTATATTTGCTTTGTCAGGGAATCCTAATTTGTGGTGATTTAAACAAATATTTGAATACCTCCCTCCATCATATGCACTTTCATTTTGGTGTTTGACATCAAATAAATCTCTCAACACAAACTCTTATTCCAAGGCACAGAACAGTGCTATGTTTTTATTTTATGTTTCCTTAAAATATCAGAATTACTAAATTTTATTTTAGGATCTCAGTTTCTGGCTGCAATCAGTGGTCTATCTAAGGTATCTCCTTCTAGGAAGTATTGTTTTTCTTTTTTTTTTTTTTTCATTGACTCAATGGTTCGTGCTACTACTTTAAAGAATAACACACATAAGAATACCAGGAGGCTGATGAAATGTAGATGTTCCTCATTTAAGAAATTAGAGTATTTAACCTCACCTTTAAAAAAAAAAAAGCTTATTTATTTTGAGAAAGGAGGGAGTGTGCATGCGTGCAAGTGGGGAGGGGCAGAGAGAGGGAGAGAATCCCAACCAGGCTTACCTCTGTCAGCACAAAGCCAGAAGCCAGGCTGCAGCTCATGAATTATGAGTTCATGACCTAAGCGTAAATCACTAATCGGTCCCTTAACCGACTGAGCGACCCAGTGTCCCTAACCTTATCTGTTTAAACCAAAAAGGAAGTATAAAGTATTATTGCATTCTCAATATTCCAGAATAAGAATCTCTACTTTGCAGCAACATTTCTGAAGTTAACTTTCCAATTAACCCTGTGGTGGAAGGATGGTTTAGTTCAATGATTCCTCATTTAGAGAGACCACTGTCTCTGATTCAGATTCTATAAATTGCTAATTTTATCATTTGGGCAAATCACTTTACTTCTTGCATACCTTCCTCTACAAAACAGAAAAGTAGTAATACTGACTTCAAGGATTGCAGCAATTATTAATTGATGTAGTCAATGTAGCCCTGTTGAAAACATAGCTCTTCTCAGATCACTTCTGTCGGTTATCCTAATTCCAATTGGTATTATAGTACTTTTCCTTTGTCTCCCAAACGTTTTCTCATTATTTCATTTCCTTTTATGAGCTATAGATTCTCAAATTACTTAAAATCCATTACAATAAACCACTCTTCTGAAATTGTAGATACACTCATCCCAAACCATGCAAGAACAGCTTATAAATTCCAGCTGTGCTGTTGATTTTTGCATTCATGCTGGCTTGCTAGACAAACCTTTATCTTCTTTAACTTTCTTGGCACATAGAAAAATACTATAGTGTGTTTCAAATGAGAGATCTATGACTTCCTTAGTGTCAATTTGAATAAATTTGCACTCAATGCTGCTGAGACTACTGTTCAGATCATTCACTAAAATGGCTAGTTTATCACAGTTAACTTCAAGCAGCCCTAGAACTATATGAATAATAGCAAAATTTAAACTTAACTCTTCAGATATTTAGACCTTGGGCAGACATATTATCCACGAAGTTTATGGAGTGTGCCTTGATGAAGAGAGGAAGCAATTGGTATCATTATCTAGACTCCTGGGAAGGCTCCAGGAGTGATCCAGAAATGTAATAAATCAACACACTTCTTTAAATTATGCAAATACCATTTTTTTTCTTAGCTGAGGGGCCTTCATACATTTGAAGAAGAAGTTTTTTTTGAGAACCAGAATGACTTTATTTGAATATAATTAAATTTTCTTGCACAAATAGTACTCACACATATTTACAGAATAATGTTTGTAATGGGTCAGTTCTTCCCACACCCACAGCCTCCTATTATAAGCTACCAACAACTCTTTCCTAAATTGTGGGGAAAAAAAGCAAGTGAATTAACTGTCCTGAAATGGGTTACTATCAACTTCAACATTAAAACCTTCAATAATTTCCTGTTGTTCTTAAGATGAAGACCAATAACTTTAAAATTACCCAACAGACCCTGCAGGATTGGACCCTTTTCTCAGTGTTCTTTTCTTATCTTCAGCCAGAGAAGTTTCTTTTTGTTTCCTTATTTCCCTCTCACCATGTAGCTTTTGCTTATGTTGCCTGCTAGGACAGAACTAATCCCACTCCCCTATCCAGCATGCCTTCATCTAAATTAATTTCTAAGAATACATTAACATAAAGATATCACATCATTTGAACCCTCTCTGAGCCCCAGTCTGGTAAGATCTTTCTAACATATTTCCTTTAAAAAATGATTGCTTTTCTTTGGATCACATAGCTCAATCTGTGATTATTTATTTATTTTTTAACTTGTTTACTCTTTTCCACCACTGACCATGCCATAAACTCCATGAGAAAGGCATCATGCTTTTGTTCCTTTTTTTTTAATTTGAATATAGTTGACACACAATGTTACGTTAGTTTGAGGTGTACAGCATAGTGATTCAACTCCTCTGTACATTATGCTACACTCATCACAAGTATAAGTACCATCTGTCACCATATAACACTATTATAATATTGGGTGTATTCTCTACATTGTGCCACTTATTCCTGTGGCTTATTCATTCTAAAACTAGAAGCCTGTGTCTCCCACTCCCTTTCACCCATTTTACAAATCCTCTCAGCCTCCTTCCCTCTGGCAACCATCAGTTTGTTCTCTGTATTTATAGGTTTGATTCTGCCTTTTCTTTGTCTTATTTATTTGCTTTGTGTTTTTAGATTCCACAAGTGAGTATTTCATCTTCTGTGCCTGGTGTGGTAACCGTCATGTTATGGTTACAGAATGGTACAGTAGCCAGGTACCAATGACAACTTCCTTAAATTATAAGTAACAGGCGGTTGGATGACAACCAATTCTAGATTTATATCTCATTATTTTTTTTAAAATAAGCTGTATGGTGGGGTGCCTGGGTGGCTCAATTGGTTACGTGTCCAACTTCAGCACAGGTCGTGATCTCATGGATTATGAGTTTAAGCCCCACATTGGCCCTGTGCTGTCACTGTGGGTCCCACTTCAGATCCTCTGTCTCCTTCTCTCTCTACTCCTCCCCTGCTCATTCTTTCACTCTCCCTCTCAAAAACAAATAAAAACATTTAATAAAATATATATATATTTTATATATATATAAATATATATATATATATATATATATATATATATATATATAATAAGCTGTATGGAGAGTAGAATACAATGATCTTACTCTTGAGTCTTGATTGGCAAAGTGAAAAATCTAGGATGAGTTTTCTAAAACTATAATTAAGAGCTGATTTTAAGTTGATGCTTTTTTGATATAGTTTCCATAGACAATAGGTTCTCCAGAAGTTTTAAAATATTGGAAGAGATAAGAATTTAAGATCCCAAAATAATTGATGATGGTTACAAAATCAGAGGCAAACAATCTAATTAAGTAGTTTACTACTATTTTCAGGGTCTTTTCATGTAATCCTCTTTCATTCTTGAGATCCATTATGATAACAAATGAAGAACCATAGGTATAACCATGTGGTACAATTTAGTATTGGCTGGTTTATAAGTAGTAGTCAGTTGTTTGTCCTGATAACCTCAAGATATCATGAGATCCCTGATCTGGGGTGAAGGTGGAATGTAAGTTTGTCTTTTAAATTGATCTCTTTTAGTTAGGTCTATATTAGGTAATAAAAGTGCTTACTTTGTTTGACCTATTAGCTCTTTGATTTATTACTTTTTGTAAATTTCTGATTTATATAACCTATTTGAGTTCCAGTTGTCAAAATATTATTTAATAAGCTGGATAACCATATATTTCTATTGCCTATGTATATTACAAAATTTAAAATATAATACAGAATTCTTGATCATCTATGCACGGTCATTTTATCATTATTATTATAATTACTTATCACTTTTTAAAAATAAATAACAAGGGATAGAGACAATTCAATATATCAAAAACTTTTATTTTTGCTCTAGGTTATACTGGATAACTTATATTGGCTACTTCATTTAATCCTTTAAGAGCATCTCTGTAGTATTTAACATAGACAAGCAAATAAGTCTTTTAGGAGTATTTGTTGAATTAATAAGTAAATCTGAAGACTAACATTTTTATTCTAGATCTACTGCAACTTGAGTGATCACCTTCTTTCACAAAGATCATTAATTTAAAAATTGCAAAAACATTACAAAATTGTTCTCACCTTAAAAAGGAATGACCTAAATTGCATGATTTTCCTTTTTAATCTAAATTCTAATAGGTGCTCCAGTGACTTTAAAAGTTAGAGAAATCTATTTTTGTGTAATCTTAACTTTTATAAATATAAACCTTGATATTTCTCACAAAGCTTTTTCAGAAAACATCATATTTTTTTTCTGTGTCCTCCTGCACCTTAGGAATAGGCTGCTACCATATGCATTATTTCTCTACTGGTGTCTCCCACAATGTCTAGCTCCCTGAACTTACTTTGTAATCATTCTCTGAATGAAGCAGTAGTAAACTAACTAAGTCCTTTTTTGTGTTCAGTCTCTGTAAATATCAGACAAAAACTTTTATGCCTCTCCTCTCCATGAACCATACTTCCCCACTCTGGCTTAAACATACCTGTTTCTTTTAATCATCATTATATAAAAGCAAGATTTAACAGAAAGTACATTGGAAACGGACTTTGGTTAAACTCAGTGACTTACAGAGTAACCTAGGACAAATAACTAAACATTTCTCAGTGTTAGGAGTGTTTTTAAACTGTGAAGTTCCATTAAAACAAATTATTAATCCTTTACTATGTATGCTATGGGCACTGCATTACATATTTGACATCTCATAATAAATTTACTTCTTCCAATAATCCTATGAATTGGTTATTACTATTGGTTTTTAACATTATGTTGCTAACTTTAGAAATACATTACTCTAAATTTGTTCTATTGAAAATGTGGTGTTGAGATATGAATCTAATATTCTAGGAATTCCTGTATGTAATAGAATATTGTGGATTTCTCCAAGGGTCATTTCTAGTAATGAAGGCTAAGTAGGTAAACTTTGTCTATGACATTTCTCAGATCTATTAGCCCAGAAATCTTGTCAAAAATAAATTGAGGATATTCTGGTATGATATATATTTTTAAACTAGATAGAAATGCCACTGATAATAATTTTCTTTTAAAATTCACAATTTTTGCTCCTGTTTTTCTCCTCAAATTACACTGACATAAGTATAAAGCTTAATAATCTGTAATTATCACCACCATATGTATCCAATGTTTTAAAAAAAAAAGACCTTTTTTATTTAATGCTGATCTTTTTTTTGAACAATCCACATTAATCTAAATTTTGCTAGTGCCTAGGTATGTAACACTTTGTCAAGAAAAATCTCATTAAGTTTAAAAAAGTAAGTCAACTTATAATATTTGGGACTTTAGTCCCCTGATTCATGTTTTCCCTGTGTTTTTATTACACTTAAAACTATTTCAAATTATACAGTAAAATTGTTACTGTTTCGCAATTCAGCTCAATTAATTTTAACATCCATATAGATTCATGTACCACCATCACGATCAAGATAGAGAAGAACTCCATCATTTCCCCAAATTCTCTCCTACTATTCCATACTAATAACATATTTTCCTAAGCCCTAAGCCTAGAAACCACTGATCTGTGCTCCATTATAGTTTTATCTTCAAAAAAATACCATGTTAACAAAATGCTATGGTATGTGACCTTGTAAGAATAGTTTCTTTCACTCAGCATACAGCTTGTATGAATCATTCAAGTTGTTTTATGTATCAACAGCATGTTTCTTTTCATTACTAAATAGTATTCTATTGCATTGATGCACCCAGCTTGTTTAGCTATTCATTTGCTGAAGACATTGGAGTTGTATCCAGTGCATATTATGAACAAAGCTACCACAAACATCTATGCATAGGTTTGTGTGTGAATTAAAGATTATATTTCTTCAGATTATTATTCTTCTGAGTAGGTACCCAGAAATAGGATTATTGGTATACATGGAAATAATGAGTAACTTTATTACAAACTATAAAACTGTTTTCTAGAGTGGATGTAATACTTTCCATTTGCACAAGGAAAGTGTAAGAGTTCCAACTTCTCCATAAACTTTTCAGCAGTTTGTATTGCCAGTATCATATATTTTAGCCATTCTAATAAGTGTGTAGTGATAGCTTGTCATGATTTCAATTTCTATTTCTTTAATGACTATATTTAACATCTTTGCATATACTTATTTGCCATATTTGTATCTGTATTGGTGAAACATACAAATCTTGTGTCCATTATTTTTAACATTTTTTCTTTAATGTTTATTTCTTTTTGAGAGAGAGAGAGGGAGAGAGAGAAAGGGTCAGAGAGGGAGGGAAACAGAGGATCCAAAACAGACTATACACTGACAGCAGAGAGCCTAATGTGGGGCCCAAACTCAAGAACTGCAAGATCATGACTGGAGCCAAAGTCAGATATTTGACTGACTGAGCCACCCAGGTGCCCCTTGTGCCCATTTTTAAATTAGATTTTTTTCTTATAGTTGGGATTTAAGAGTTCTTTATATGTTCAGGATGGAATTAAATCTTTTATGCAATCCTTTTCTTAAAAATTTAATTAAGTTTATTTATTTATTTTGAGAGAGACAGAGACTGTATGTGTGGGAAGGGGAAGAGAAAGGGAGAGAGAGAATCCCAAGCAGTCTCCCCAATGTTAGTACATAGACAGACATGGGGCTTGAATTCGCAAAACTGCAAGATCATGATCTGAGCCAAAATCAAGAGTCAGATGCTTAACTGACTGAGCCACCCAGAAGCCACAGAAATTAATTTTTTAAATTAATTTATTTGTTTTGAGAGAAAGAGGGAGAGAGAGAGAGAGAGAGAGAGAGAGAGGAGAATCAGAGAGAGAGCTAGAGAGAGAATCCTAAACAGGCTCCACGCTGTCAGCAAAGTGCCTGATGCAGGGCTATCATGACCTGAGCCAAAACCAAGAGTCAGATCTCAACCAACTGACCCACACAGGAATGCCCAGGATTGAAGTATTTTGTTGCATATGTCACTTGCCTATATGATCCCAGGCTGTATCATATCTTTTCATTCTTGTGTTTTTAAATAAAGCAAAGGCCGGGGCGCCTGGGTGGCGCAGTCGGTTAAGCATCCGACTTCAGCCAGGTCACGATCTCACGGTCCGTGAGTTCGAGCCCCGCGTCGGGCTCTGGGCTGATGGCTCAGAGCCTGGAGCCTGTTTCCGATTCTGTGTCTCCTTCTCTCTCTGCCCCTCCCCCGTTCAGGCTCTGTCTCTCTCTGTCCCCCCAAAAAATAAATAAACGTTGAAAAAAAAATTAAATAAAGCAAAGGTTTTAAATTTTAATAAAGTCCAAGTTTTCAAATTACAATTTTATAAATTGTACTTTTGGCATTGACTTTAAGAACCTATTGCCTTAACCCCAGATAACAAAAGTTTTCTTCAAAAAGTATTATAGTTCTATGGTTTCTATTTGGAGATATGATTCATTTTATTTATTTATTTATTTATTTATTTATTTATTTATTTATTTTTCAAAGTGTGATTTTTTAATTTTTTTAAAAATTTTTTTTAATTTATTTTTGAGACAGAGAGAGACAGAGCATGAACAGGGGAGGGTCAGAGAGAGAGGGAGACACAGAATCTGAGGCAGGCTACAGGCTCTGAGCTGTCAGCACAGAGCCCCACTCAGGGCTCGACTCATGGACCATGAGGTCATGACCTCAGCCGAAGTCAGACGCTTAACCGACTAAGCCACCCAGGCGCCCCGATATGATTCATTTTAATTAATATTTGTATAATATAAGTAGTGGTTAACATTTGTTTAGGTCATCGTTCTTTTATTTGCACAAGAATGTCCAATCTTTCCAAAGTAATTCGTTTGAGAGATTATTATCCTTTCTACATTCAACTGCCTTTTAAACTTTGTCACAAATAAAATGGCCATGTTTGTATAAGTCTGTTTCTGGACTCTATGTTCCATTGATCTATGTTTATAGTCTTTTGCTGATACAACACTGCCTTGATTATTTGCAGCTTAATATTAATTCTTAAAGCCAGATAGTGTGATCTCTTCGATTTGTTTTTTCAAAATGGTTTGAAAGACCATTCTTTGCCTTCCATATAAATTTGAGGGTCAATTGTCTATATCTAAAATTCTCATGCTGGAATTTTGATTGGAATTGGATTAAATCTATCTATCACATTAGGAGATAATTGGCATGTTAAATATTTTGAGACTTTATCCAAGACAGAAATATGTCTTTCCAATAATTTAGGTCTCATTTTATTCCTTTCATTGGTGTTTGATCGTTTTCAACCTATAGATCTTCAACCTATAAATTTGATATATACTAACATATTTTATTTTTGGAAACTATTGTTAATAATATTTTTCCCTAAATTTGGTTTTAAATAATTCATTGTTACTATATATAAATATGATTTTGTGTGTGGGGGGGGTTGACTTTATATCCTGCAACATTGCTCAAATTATTTATTAGTTCTAGGAAAATTTCAAAAAGATTCTCTGGGTTTTCTAAGTAGGCAATCTTATTGTTTGCAAATAAGCCTATGTTTATATCTTCACTTACAATCTGTATGGATTTTACTCCTTTTTTTAAATTTATTTCATTGCTAGGATTTACATTACTATGTAGAATAACAGTAGAGAGTGCAGACAACTTTGCCTTGTCTCAATTCTTAGAGACAAAGCATCCATTCTCTCTCATCAGGAAATATGTTAAATGTTAGCTAAGTCTTTGTTTTTTAGATGCTTATTATCATCTCTGGGAATTTGTCATAGACTCTGGTTCTAAAATTCTCTTTTGTCTAGCAAGAGAGCCAGACTCAGAATGAAAAGCGAGAGATGGGTAATGTCTGGGAAAAGACCAGAGCCCTGAATAAGGGTCCTTGCTCCACTTTTATTAGGATCAGAAGGCTTACAAACATAGTGATGGATGTGCACAGTTACGATGAATCTGTGAACATTAACTCGTGGACATGAGGGAAAGGGGGACTTGAAGATATTCCGGGTTAGGGGTTTGGGTTAATACAAAACAAAATCCTGGCACTGGGCAGTCTGGTGGAAGGTTCTTTACAGCAGACATGAGGCACCACCTCTGTTTATCTTAGCCTAGGGGATGAGACAGGTAGGACAAATAACCTCAGAGTTAACAAGGCACCTTTATTTCGTTAATCATTTCTGCTCTGGGCAACTTCACCTTTAGTGCAGACAAGTGGTCTATAGCCCAATTTACCTGTTTACCTAACTTTGTCCTTTCTTCCTGTGAAAGCAGCTTTCTGCTATAGTACTAAATTGGGGGGTGCTTTCTCCTTGAATATCTAATCTTGTTTATTTCATACACCTGTGTTCTACATTGGTGCCTTTGTACCTCTCTATTCTGGGAACTTTGTCCCTCCCTTTATATTCTGGGGGCTCTGCGTCTCCTCTCTTTTCTGGGGTGCCTTTGCACCTCCCTACTATGGGATGCTCAAACTTATTTATTCAAACTCAGATGTGAGCATTCTATGACTTTGTACTTCTTTATGCCTTGTTAACCCATTGCTGTAAGCCTGGGGGATTCCTACGCTTATTCCCCACAGGAATTTTCTTAGTTTGTTAATTTGTTGAGGTGTTAATAAAGAATGGATTTTTAATTTTGTCAAATGTCTTCTTTTCTCTGATCAATTGATATGTTCTTGTGTACCCTGCAACTTTACTGAATTCATTTATTAGTTCTAACAGTTTTGGGGTTGAGTCTTTAAGGTGTTCTATATATAAGTGATGTGATCTGCATATTGAGGTGTTTTATTCCTCCTTTCTGATTTGGATGACTTGTATTTCCTTTGGTTGCCTAATGCCTGTGGCTAGGATTTCCCATACTATGTTGAATAAATGTAGTGAAAGTGGACATCCTTGTCTTATTCTTGATGTTAGAAGAAAAGATTTCAACTTTTCACCATTGAGTATGATGCTATCCTTGGACTAGTCATATATGCCCTTAAAAATGTTGAGGAACATTCCCTCTATATCCACTTTGTTGAAGTTTTTATCATAAATGAATTTTGAATTTTTGGTGCTCTTTCTGCATTTATTGAGATAATCATATAATTTTTACTTTTCATTTTATTAATATGGTGTATCACATTGATTGATTTGCAGATGTTGAACCATTTTTGCATCCCTGAAATAAATTTTACTTAGTCATGTTTTATAATTCTTTTAATGTCCTGTTGAATTCAGTTTACTATTATTTTACAGAAAATTTTTGTATCTATGTTCATCAGCGATATTGACCTGTAATTTTCTTTTTTTCAGTGTCCTTGTCTGGTTTTGGTCAGGGTAATGCTGTCCTCATAAAATGATTTTGGAAGTGTTCCATTACCTTTCATTTTTGGAAGAAGTTGACAAGGATTGGTATAAATTCTTCTTTAAATGTGTAGTAGAATTCACCAGTGATACCGTCTACTCACAGATTTTGTTGTTGTTGTTCAGAGATTTTTGATTACTGACTTGATCTCTTTATAATAATTGATCTACTGAGATTTTTATTTCTTTATAGTTCTGTCTCGATAAGCTGTAGGCTTGTAGGAATTCTTTCATTTCTTCCAAGGAATGAAATTTGTGTATAATTGTTTATAGTAGTCTTTTTAAGATCCCTGTAGTGCTGTGTTATAAGTTGTAATGTCTCCTCTTTCATTTTGAGTTTTATTTGAATCCTCTCTTTATTATTATTATTTATTATTATTATTTTTTTTTTAACTTTTCCAGTCTTGATGGAGGGGTCCCCTATTGGAGATGATCCTGGCCCAAGCTCTTGGCTGCCAATAAAACTTTTCTGATTGCACACAGTGCTTTTTTTTTTTGTTACTGGCTCCCAATAGTTGAAGATGTGCCAATACATACCCATGTCCCAAAGGGGAAGATCTCAGTCAGCATCTTGATGGAGGTTGATTGGAAGGTGAACCTTCAGGCAGCAGATTTTTAAGTAATTAAATAAGCTTCTTTCAGGGAAAAACTGTGGAATTGGCATTTCTATCTGCTCTTCTACACTGATTCCGGAGGTGGGGAGGTGGGGGGATGGCCACAGTGAGTCCTTATAAGCCTACTGAGAACTGTCTCTTTATTTGCTATAGTCCTGTCAACCTCACAGATGCAAGCAAGTCCCATTGGTTTTCAGTAATAAATGTTTGTAGTCCATCCCTCAGGTGGAAAGTTGGGGTGCTAAATGTTGAGTCCAAACCTTTTGGTTTTAATTTCTCCTCAGGAAGAAACGGAGAATTGTTACTTTCATTCTGATTATAAGTTATTCTTCTAGGGCTGGGATTTATATAGCAAGTATGTGTCTCAGGCTTTCCTATCCACTTTGATGTGGGAATTTTTTTCCTTTGCCTAATTTGTTGGAGTCACTCAGCTAGTTGCTGGATTTCATTCAGGGGGAATTACTCCATGTGTAATTGTAGATTTGTTGTGTCCAGGCAAAGAGGTAAGATTAGGAACCTCCTATGTCACCATCTTTGACGAATATAATTTTCCTCTATCATGTTTGTTTGCTTTCATTTGTCTCTTTCTCATTCACTCTCTGTCTCACTCTCCCTTCCTCTCCCACCTTTCCTGTTAGCTTTTAGATTGTTTGAACGCTTTTCAGTGTTTATCTTTATTTTTTTATATAAATATGTATAAACATTTTCAGTAGTTGTTTCACGTATTACAATATATATACTTAAAATTCCTCAGTCTACGTGGAAACTTTACCGTTATTTAGGTTGCTTATCCTCCTCCTCTATTAGACAGTTGTCTATGTATTACATCTATGCAAATTAAAACTCTCATTATACAATATTTAAATTTTTTCATCAACTTTCAAATGTATTTTTAAAACTTCAAGAGGATGGGGTGCCTGGGTGACTCAGTGGATTGAGCACCTGACTCTTGATTTTAGGTCAGGTCATGATGCAGGGTTTGAGCTCTGCACTGAGTGTAGAGTCTGCTTAGGATATTCTCTCTCTCTCTCTCTCCTCCTCTCTCCCCTTCATTCTGCCCCTGTTCATGCTTTCTCTCTCTAAAATAAAAATAAATAAAAAAAATAAAATAAAAATTCAAGAATAAAATAAGAGTTTTTAAACATTTATCCATATATTTACTGCCACTGTTCTTCCCTCTTCATTCCTTATGTTCTAGTTTCCTTTGGAATCATTTCCTTTTTGTCTCTTGACGATTTCTTTTGTAATTCTTTTTTTTTTGTAACTTGGTTTATTTTTTATTTTTTTAAAAATTTACATCCAAATTAGTTAGCATAGTGCAACAATGATTTCAGGAGGAGATTCCTTAGTGCCCCTTACTCATTTAGCCCATCCCCCCTCATGCAACCCCTCCCATAACCCTCAGTTTGTTCTCCATATTCATGAGTCTCTTCTGTTTTATCCCCCTCCCTGCCCTGTTTTTATATTACTTCTGTTTTCCTTCCCTTATGTTCATCTGTTTTGTCTCTTAAAGTCCTCACATGAATGAAGTCATGTGATTTTTATCTTTCTCTGACCGACTAATTTCACTTAGCATAATACCCTCCAATTCCATCCACGTAGTTGCAAATGGCAATATTCCACTCTTTTTGATTGCCCAGTAATACTCCATTGTGTGTGTGTATATATATATATGATATATATATATATATCATATATATATATATATATATATATATATATATATATATACCATATATATATATATACCACATCTTTATCCATTCATCGATGGACATTTGGGATCTTTACATACTTTGGCTATTGTTGATAGTGCTGCTATAAACATGGGGCTACATGTGTCCTTTCAAAACAGCACACCTGTATCCCTTGGATAAATGCCAAATACTGCAATTGTTGGGTCGTAGGATAGTTCCATTTTTAGTTTTTTGAAGAACCTCCATACTGTCTTCCAGAGTGGCTGCACCAGCTTGCATTCCTATCAACAATGCAGAGATCCTCTTTCTCCACATCCTTGCCAACATCTGTTGTTCCGTGAGTTGTTAATGTTAGCCATTCTGACAGGTGTAAGGTGGTATCTCATTGTGGTTTTGATTTGTTTTTCCGTGATGATGAGTGATGTTGAGCATTTTTCATGTGTTGGTTGGCCATCTGGATGTCTTCTTTGGAGAAGTGTCTATTCGTGTCTATTCGTGTCTTTTGCCCATTTCTTCACTGGATTATTTGTTTTTTGGGTGTTGAGTTTGATAACTTCTTTTTTTTTTTTTTAATTTTTTTTTTCAACGTTTATTTATTTTTGGGACAGAGAGAGACAGAGCATGAACGGGGGAGGGGCAGAGAGAGAGGGAGACACAGAATCCGAAACAGGCTCCAGGCTCCGAGCCATCAGCCCAGAGCCTGACGCGGGGCTCGAACTCACGGACCGCGAGATCGTGACCTGGCTGAAGTCGGACGCTTAACCGACTGCGCCACCCAGGCGCCCCGATAACTTCTTTATAGATTTTGGATACTAACCCTTTATCTGATATGATGTTTGCAAATATCTTCTCCCATTCTGTCAGTTGCCTTTTAGTTTTGCTGATTGTGTCCTTCACTATGCAGAAGTTTTTTATTTTGACGAGGTCCCAGTAGTTCATTTTTGCTTTTGTTTCCCTTGCCTCTGGAGATGTGTTAAGTAAGAAGTTGCTGCGGCCAAGATCACAGAGGTTTTTGCCTGCTTTCTCCTCGAGGATTTTGATGGCTTCCTGTCTTACATTGAAGTCTTCCATCCATTTTGAGTTTATTTTTGTGTATGGTGAAAGAAAGTGGTCCAGGTTCATTCTTCTGCATGTCTCTGTCCAGTTTTCCCAGCATCACTTGCTGAAGAGACTGTCTTTATTCCATTGGATATTCTTTCCTGTTTTGTCAAAGATTAGTTGGCCATAAGTTTGTGGGTCCATTACTGGGTTCTCTCTTCTGTTCCATTGATCTGAGTGTCTGTTCTTATGCCAGTACCATACTGTCTTGATGATTACTGCTTTGTAGTATAGCTTGAAGTCTGAGATTGTGATGCCTCCTGCTTTGGTGTTCTTTTTCAAGATTACTTTGACTATTCAGGGCCTTTTCTTGTTCCATACACATTTTAGGATTATTTGCTCTAGCTCTGTGAAGACTGCTGGTGTTATTTTGATAGGGATTGCATTGACTATGTAGATTGCCTTGGGTAGTATCAACATTTTAACAATATTTGTTCTTCCTATCAAGGAGCATAGAATCATTTTTCATTTTTTTGTGTGTCTTTTTCAAATTCTTTCATAAGCTTTCTATAATTTTCAGTGTATAGATTTTTCACCTCTTTGGTTAGATTTATTCCTAGGTATTTTATGGGTTTTGGTGCAACTATAAATGGGATCGATTCTTTGATTTATCTTTCTGTCACTTCATTGATGGTGTATAGGAATGCAACCGATTTTTGTGCATTGATTTTATATCCTGCAACTTTGCTGAATTCATGAATCAATTCTAGCAGTTTTTTGGTGGAATCTTTTGGGTTTTTCATATAGAGTATCATGTCATCTGCGAAGAATGAAATATTGACCTCCTCCTGGCCTATTTGGATGCCTTTTATTTCTTTGTGTTGTCTGAATGCAGAGGCTAAGCCTTCCAATACTATGTTGAATAACAGTGGTGAGTGTGGACATCCCTGTCTTGTTCCTGACCTTAGGGGGAAAGCTCTCTGTTTTTCCCCATGAGGATGATATTAGTGTTGTGTTGTTCATATATGGCTTTTATGATCTCGAGGTATGCTCCTTCTATCCCTACTTTCTTGAGGGTTTTTATCAAGAAAGGATGCTGCATTTTGTCAAATGCTTTCTCTGCATCTATTGAGAGGATCATACGTTTCTTGTCCTTTCTTTTATTGATGTGATGAATCACGTTGTTTTGCAGATATTGAACAAGCCCAGGTATAAAGCCCATTTGGTTCTGGTGAATAATTTTTTTAATGTATTGTTGGATCCAATTGGCTGATATCTTTTGAGGATTTTTGCATCCATGTTCATCAGGGAAATTGGTCTTTAGTTCTCCTTTTTAGTGGGGTCTCTGGTTTTGGAATCAAGGTAATGCTGGCTTCATAGAAAGAGTTTGGAAGTTTTCCTTCCATTTTTATTTTTTGGAACACCTTCAAGAGAATAGGTGTTAACCTCTTCCTTAAATGTTTGGTAGAATTCCCCTGGAAAGCCATCTGGCCCTGGACTCTTGTGTTTTGGCAGATTTTTGATTACTAATTTGATTTCCTTACTGGTTATGGGTCTGTTCAAATTTTCTATTTCTTCCTGTTTCAGTTTTGGTAATGTATATGTTTCTAGGAATTTGTCCATTTCTTCCAGATTACCCGTTTTATTGGCATATAATTGCTCATAATATTCTTTTATTATTGTTTTCATTTCTGCTATGTTGGTTGTGATCTCTCCTCTTTCATTCTTGGTTTTATTTATCTCAGTCCTTTCCTTTTTCTTTTTGATCAAATTGGCTAGTGGCTTATCAATTTTGTTAATTCTTTCAAAGAACCAGCTTCTGGTTTCATCTGTTTTACTGTTTTTTTAGTTTTGATAGCATTAATTTCTGCTCTAATCTTTATTATTTTCTGTCTTCTGCTGGTTTTTGGTTTTATTTGCTGTTCTTTTTCCAGCTCCTTAAGGTGTGAGGTTAGGTTGTGTGTCTCAGATCTTTCTTCCTTCTTTAGAAAGGCCTGGATTGCTATATACTTTCCTCTTATGACCATCTTTGCTGTGTCCCAGAGGTTTTGGGTTGTGGTGTTATCATTTTCATTGACTTCCATATACTTTTTAATTTCCTCTTTAACTGCTTGGTTAGCCCATTCATTCTTTAGTAGGATGTTCTTCAGCCTCCAAGTATCTGTTACTTTTCCAAATTTTTTTCTTGTGGCCGATTTCGAGTTTCATAGTGTTGTGGTCTGAAAATATGCACAGTATGATCTCGATCTTTTCGTACTTACTTAGGGCTGATCTGTATCCCAGTACATGGTGTCTTCTGGAGAACATTCCATGTGCTCTGGAGAAGAATGTGTATTCTGCTGCTTTAGGATTAAATGTTCTGAATATATCTGTTAAGTCAATCTGGTCCAGTGTGTCATTCAAAGCCACTGTTTCCTTATTGATTTTTTTATTAGATGATGTGTCCATTGCTGTGAGTGGGGTGTTGAAGTCTCCTACTATTATGGTATTACTGTCAACGAGTTTCTTTATGTTTGTTAATAATTGATTTATATATTTGGGTGCTCTATATTTGGTGCATAAATGTTTAAAATTGTTAGGTCTTCTTGGAGGATAGACCCCTTAATTATGATATAATGCTCTTCTGTATCTCTTAATACAGTCGTTATTTTAACATCTAGCTTGTCTAATATAAGTATGGCTACTCCGGCTTTCTTTTGTTGACCATTAGCATGGCAGATGGTTCTCTATCCCCTTATTTTCAATCTGAAGTTGTCTTTAGGTCTAAAGTGGGTCTCTTGTAGACAGCATATAAATGGATCTTGTTTTCTTATCCATTCTGTTACCCTATGTCTTTTGATTGAAGCATTGAGTCCATTGACGTTTAGAGTACTGAAAGATATGCATTAATTTCCATTATGTTGCTTGTAGATTGGAGTTTCTGGTGGTATTCTCTGGTCCATTCTAATCTTTGTTGCCTTTGGAATTTATTTATTTATTCATTTATGTATATACACAGATAGATAAATATATATATGTAAATATATATATATATATTTTTTTTTCATCGTTTCTCCCCTCAAAGAGTCCACCTTAATATTTCTTGCAGGACTGGTTTAGAGGCCACAAATTCCTTTAATTTTTGTCTGGAAAACTTTTAATCTCTCCTTCTATTTTGAATGACAGCCTTACTGGATAAAGAATTCCTGCCTGAATATTTTTCTGATTCAGCACATTGAATATATCCTGCCACTCATTTCTGGCCTGCCAAGTTTCTCTGGATAGGTCTGCTGCAAACCTGATCTGTCTTCCCTTGTAGGTTAGGGACTTTTTTTTTCCCTTGATGCTTTCATGATTCTCTCCTTGCCTGAGTATTTTGTGAATTTGCTAAGATATGCATTGTTGATGGTCGGTTTTTGTTGAATCTAATGGGGGTCCTCTGTGCTTCCTGGATTTTGATGTCTGGTTTTTTTCCCAGGTTAGGAAAGTTTTCCACTATGACTTGTTCACATAACCCTTCTGCACCCATTTGTCTCTATTTCTCTTCTGGGACTCCTAAGATTCTGATATTGTACTCTTCAGTGATAAAATTTTTGTTTGACATATATTTTGTACATTCTATTTTTCTTTTTCTTTCAAGAATGTTCATGATTGCTTATTTCTTCTTAATTTAAATCTAAGTTGGTTAATGTATATCATAATAGTGACTTCAGGAATACAATTTAGTGATTCATCACTTGTATGTAACACCCAGGGCTCATCCCAACAACTGTCCTTTTTAATGCCCCTTGCCAATTTAGTCCTTCCTCCCACCTAGCAAACCTCCAGCAACCCTCAGTTTTCTCTCTGTGTTCAAGAGTCTCTTATGGTTTGTCCCCCATGATATATATATATATGTGTGTGTATATATATATATATATATATATATTCATAAGTTGATGAGATTTGTGTTTTTGCCATACTTTGGCTATTGTTTATAGTGCCGCTATAAATATTGGAGTGCTTGTGCATCTTTGAATCAGCATTTTTGTAACCTTTGGATAAAGACATAATAGTGTAATTGCTGGGTCGTAGGGTAGTTATATGTTTAATTTTTGAGGAACCTCCATACTGTTTTCCAGAGTGGCTGCACCAGTTTGCATTCCCATCAGCAGTGCAAAAGGGTTCTTATTTCTCTGCATCCTTGCCAACATCTGTTGTTTCCTTAGTTAGGTTTAGCCATTCTGACAGGTGTGGTTTTGATTTGTATTTTTCTGTTGATGAGTGATGCTGAGCATCTTTTCATGTGTGTGTTGGCCATCTGGATGTCTTGTTTGGAAACATGTCTGTTCATGTCTTATGCCCATTTCTTCATTGGATTATTTGTTTTCTGGGTGTTGAATTTGATAAGTTCTTTATAGATTTTGGACACTAACCCTTTATCTTATATGTCATTTGCAAATATCTTCTCTCATTTCATCAGTTGCCTTTTAATTTTACTGATTGTTTCCTTCACTCTGCAGAATATTTTTACGTTGATGAAGTCCCAATAGCTCATTTTTGCTTTTGTTTTTCCTTGCCTCCAGAGACATATCAAGTAAGATTTACTGTGGCCAAGGCCAAAGGGGTTGTTACCTATTTTTTCCTCTTGGATTTTGATGGTTTCCCATCTTACATTTAGGTCTTTCATCCATTTTGAGTTTATTTTTGTGTATGGTGTAAGAAAGAGGTCCAGGTTCATTCTTCTGCATGTAGCTATCCAGTTTTCCAAATACCATTTGCTGAAGATACTGTCTTTCTCCATTGGATATTCTTTCCTGCTTTGTCAAATTAGTTGGCCATATGTTTGTAGGTCCATTTCTGGGTGCTCTATTCTGTTCCATTGATCTATGTGTTTGTTTTTGTGCCAGTACCATACTGTCTTCATGATTACAGCTTTGTAGTAGAGACTAAAGTCTGGGATTGTGATGCCTCCAGCTTTGGTTTTCTTTCTCAGGATTCCTTTGGTGATTCAGGAGTTTTCTAGTTCCATACAAATTTTTGAATTGCTTCTTCTAGCTCTGTGAGGAATGCTGGTGTTATTTTGATAGGGATTTCTTTGAATATGTAGATTTCTTTGGGTAATATAAACTCTTTAACAATATTTCTTCTTCCAATCCATAAGCATGGAATGTTTTTCCATTTTTGTGTGTCTTCTTCAAATTCTTTCATAAGCTTTCTATAGTTTTCAGTCTATAGATTTTTCATCTCTTTGGTTAGGTTTATTCCTAGGTATTTTATGGGTTTTGGTAAAATGTAAATGGGATCAATTACTTGATTTCTCTTTATGCTACTTCATTATTTGTATATATAAATTGGTGTATATACATTATTGGTGTATATCCCAAGACTGTTCTGAATTCACACATCAGTTTTAGAAGTTTTGTGGTGGAGTCTTTGGAGTTTTCCACATAGAGAATCATAATGACTGTGAAGAGTGTAAGTTTCATTTCTTCCTTGATGATTTGGATGCCTTTTATTTCTTTGTGTTGTCTAATTGCTGAGGCTAGGACTTCAACACCATGTTGAATAACAGTGGTGACAGTGGGCATCCTTGTCATGTTCCTGACCTTGGGGGAACCTCTCAGTTTTTCCCCATTGAGGATGATATTAGCAGTGGGTCTTTTATATATGGCTTTTATGATCTTGAGGTATGATCCTCTATCCCTACTTTCTTGAGAGTTTTTTAAAGAAAGTTTGATGTATTTTGTCAAATGCTTTCTCTGCATCTATTAACAGGATCATGTGGTTCTTATCCTTTTTTTTTATTAATGTGTTGAATCACATTGATTGATATGCAGATATTGAACCAGCCCTGCATTCCACAAATAAATCCCTCTTGATTGTGGTGAATAATTCCTTAAAGGTATTGTTGTATATAATTTGCTAGTATCTTGTTCATCAGGGAAATTGGTCTGTAGTTGTCCTTTTTAATGGGATCTTTGTCTGGTTTTGTAATCAAGGTAATGCTAGCCTCCTAGAATGAGTTTGGAAGTTTTCCTTCCATTTCTGTCTTTTGGAACAGCTTCAAAAGAATAGGTGTTAACTCTTCCTTAAATGTTTGGTAGAATTCTCCTGGAAAGCCACCTGCCCTGGACTCTTGTTATTTGGAAGGTGTTTGATTACTGATTAAATTTCTTTACTTGTTATGGGTCTGTTCAAATTTTCTATCTCTTCTTGTTTAAGTTTTGATAGTTTATATGTTTCTAGGAATTTTTCCATTTCTTTCAAATTGGCCAATTTGTTGGCATATAATTTCTCAAAATATTCTCTTATTATTGTTTGTATTTCTGTGGTGTTGGTTGTAATCTTTCCTCTTTCATTCGTGATTTTATTTATTTGGGTCCTTTTTCTTTTTAATTATTCTTGTTAGGGGTTATCAATTTTGTTAATTCTTTCAAAGAACCAGCTCCTGGTTTCATTGACCTGTTGTTTTGTTTTGTTTTGTTTTGTTTTGTTTTGTTTTGTTTGATATCATTGATTTCTGCTCTAATCTTTATTATTTTCCTTCTTCTGCCGGTGGGGGCTTTATTTGCTTTTCTTATTCCAGTTTTTATAGGTGTAAGATTAGTTTGTGTATTTGAAATCTTTCTCCCTTCTTTACAAAAGCCTGGATTGCTATATGCTTATCTCTTATGACTGCTTTTGCTGCATCCCAGAGTTTTTGAGCCATCGTGTTTTCATTTTCATTGGATTTCATGTAATTTTTAATTTCCTCTTTAATTTCTTGGTTAACCCATTCATTCTTTAGTAGTATGTTCTTTAGTCTACAATATCTATGGACTTTCCAAATTTTTTCTTGTGGATGATTTCATGTTTTATAGCGTTGTGCTCTGAAAATATACAAGGTATGATCTCAATCTTTTTGTACTTGTTGAGGGCTGATTTGTGTCCCAATATGTGATCCATTCTGGAGAATGCTCCATGTACATGAGAGAAAAATGTGTATTCTGCTGCTTTAAGATGAAATGTTCTGAATATATCTGCTAAGTCCATCTGGTCCAGTGTGTCATTCAAAGCCATTGTTTCCTTGTAGATTTTTTTCTGCTTAGATAATCTGCCCATTGCTGTAAGTGAGGTGTTGAAGTCCCCTATTATTATTATTATTATTATTATTAATGATATTCTTTAAGTTTGTGATTAGCTGTTTTATGTATTTAGGTTTTCCATGTTTAGAGCATAAAGTATTTACAATTGTTGGATCTTCATGGTGGATCAACCCCTTAATTATGCCCTGCTCCATCTCTTTTTACAGTCTTTATTTTAAAATCTAGTTTGTCTGATATAAACATGGCTACTCCAGCTTTCTTTTGATGACCATTAGCCTGATAGATGTTTTTTCCATCCACTTAGTTTCAATCTGCAGTTGTCTTTAGGTCAAAAATGAGTCTCTTGTAAGTAGCATATAGATGGGTATTATTTTATTATCCATTCTAATACTTCATTTCTTTTAATTGAAGCATTTAGTCCACTGACATTTAGAGTGAGTACTGAAAGATATGAATTTAGTGCCATTGTATTGACTGTAGAGTTGGAGTCTCTGGTGGTGTTCCTTGGTCCTTTCTAGTCTTTGTTGCTTTTGGTCTTTTTTTGTTTTGTTTCATCTTTTCTCCACTCAAAGAGTCCTCCTTAAAATTTATTTTAGTAGTCATGAACCCCTTTATTTTTTGTTTGTCTGGGAAACTCTTTATCTCCCCTTAAATTTTGAATGACAGCCTTGCTAGAAAAAGAATTCTTGGCTGCATATTTTTCCATTTCAGTACGTTGAATATATCCTGCCACACCTTTCTGGCCTCTCAAATTTCTGTGAATAGGTCAACTGTGAACCTGATCTGTCTTTACTTATAAGATAAGAACTCATTTCCCTTGCTGCTTTCATAATTCTTTCCTTATCTGCGTATTTTGTCAATTTGACTATGATATGCCTTGGTGGTTGCCAGTTTTTTTTTTTTTTTTTTAATCTAATGGGAGTTCTCTGTGCTCTTGGATTTTGATGTCTGTGTCTTCCTCCAGATTAGGAAAGTTTTCTGCTATAATTTGCTCACATAACTCTTCTGTCCCTTTTTCTCTCTCTTCATCTTCTGGGACTCCTATGATTCAAGGTTATTCCTTTTTAATAAGTCACTAAGTTCTCTAAGTCTTTTATTGTGCTCTTTTCCTTTGTTTCCCTCTTTTTTCTGCTTCATTTTTCTCCATTATTTTCTCTTCTATAACACTGATACACTGCTCTGCTTTGTGCAAACTGTTGTCTTGGCATCAATTTGAGATTGAATCTTGGTTATAGCATTTTTAATTTCATTCTGATTAGATTTTACTTCTTTTATCTCTGCAGAAAGGGATTCTATGCTTGCTTCAACCCCAGCGAGTTTTCTTGTTATCGTGGTCCTAAATTCTTTTCTTTCTTGCGGGGTGAATTCTTGTTGAATTCTGTGGCTCAAGTCATACAGATTGTTGTGTTAATCCTCACATCATTTTCCTAGGTGTGAGAATGGTTTGGTGCTATTCTAGCTGTGCTTTAGGGATGAGACAAAGTCAGAGTCTCCATGCTTCTTAATGCCACCCTCCCCCAAACATTCCATGATTGCTTATTGAGTAGTCTTAAGAAGATTTAAATATCCTTGTCATATAATTCCATCATCTGTGTTGTCTCAGCTCTTACGTCTATTGATATTTTCATTTTTTTCATGCAGTATTAAATTTTTCTTGTTCTTCATGTGCAAAATAATTTTAAATGGTATCTTGGGCCTTTTAAATGTAACAATATGAGACTTTAGGTCTTATTTAAATCGTATAAATGACAATTTCGTTTTGTTTTGTTTTAGCTGGCAACCATCCTGTGGGCTGTAGTTCCACTATCAGTTCAGTTTTCAAAGGCTTTACAGTACATTTTGAGTATGTTACACATATTTACCACCTAGTAGTCTAAGGCTTGGTTGTGATCGACTTATAGTTCCAAAAAGTATTCTGATTGAGATAGCATCAACACATGTGCCACTCAGAGTTGAGCTCATGAATTTAAAAACAAATTTATAACTTTAGCTCCCTGAGCTCCTCTATCTCCATGAATTTCCAGGTTAGTACAGACTTAATTGTGTCCCCCACCCCCACGAATTCATATGTTGAAGCATAAACCACCATGCGGTATACTTGAAGGGCCTTCAGGAGGCCCAGTGATTAAGGTTAAATGAGGTCATAAGTGTGAGTTCCTATTCTGATAGTATTTGTGTTCTTATAAGAAGAGATAACAGAGAAGCCTCTCTCTTATCTTATCTCTTTACTGTGTAAGGACACAGCAAGAAGATAGTCATCTGTAAGCCAGAACAGAATCCTCACAGGGAATGGAACATAAAGGCGCCCTGATCTCAAACTTCTGTTCTCCATAACTGTGAGAAAATAAATCCTGTTGCTGAAGACACACAGTCTATAGTATTTTGTTATGGCAACATGGGAAAAAATAGTACTATGGTGGTTTCTAGTTCCCTGGGGCTCATCTTTTCAGGGCTTCTGTCAGATTGCTAGGGCTATGGTTGTCCTCAGATGCATATATATTTTTTATTATTATAAGACAAACTTTTATTGTTTCAACCAAGAACAAAGGTAGAAATTCTTACCATGATTTTCTAGGTCCCAGATTCCTGACCAAACTACCATTTCAATTTTCATATCAATGACTTCCCAGCAAGATCCTTTTATTTTAGAAAGAACACTACACTGTCCACCCCCTGGGCCCTGTTCAGTCCTAATAGTGGGCACTTATAAGTAAACTCTTTTTAAAAAAATATAATTTATTGACAAATTGGTCTCCATACAACACCCAGTACTCATCCCAACAAGTGCCCTCCTCAATGCTCATCACCCACTTTCCCCTCTCCCACACTCTGCATCAACCCTCACTTTGTTCTCAGTATCCAAGAGTCTCCTATGGTTTGCCTCTCTCCTTCTCTGTAACTTTTTCCCCTTTCCCCTCCCCCATGGTCTTCTGTTAAGATTCTCAAGATGCACCTATGAGTGAAAACATACAGTATCTGTCTTTCTCTGACTGACTTATTTCACTTGGCATAATACCTTCCAGTTCCATCCACATTGCTGCAAATGGCAGAATTTCATTCTTTCTCATTGCCAAGTAATATTCCATCATATATATAAACCACATCTTTATCCATTCATCAGTTGATGGACACGTAGGCTTATTCCATAATTTGGCTATTGTTGAAAATGCTGCTACAAACATTGGAGTACATGTGCCCCTATGCATCAGCACTCCTGGTATCCCTTGGGTAAATTCCTAGCAGTGTTATTGTTGGGTCATAGGTTAGATCTATTTTTTTTTTTTTGAGAAACCTCCACACTGTTTTCCAGAGCACCTGCACCAGTTTGCATTCCCACCAACTAGTCCAAGAGGTTTCCCATTTGTCCACATCCTTGTGAGCATCTGTAGTCTCCTAGTCTCCTGATTTGTTCATTTTAGCCACTCTGCCTGACGTGAGGTGGTATCTCAGTGTGCTTTTGATTTGTCTTTCCTAGATGAGGAGGAACGTTGTGCATTGTTTCAGGTGTCTGTTGGCCACCCGGATGTCTTCTTTGGAAAAGTGTCTATTCATGTTTTTGCCCATTTCTTCACTGTATTATTTGTTTTCTGGGTGTGGAGTTTGGTGAGTTCTTTATAGGTTTTGGATACTATCCCTTTATCTGATATGTCATTTTCAAATATCTTTTCCCATTCTGTCGGTTGCCTTTTAGTTTTGTTGATTGTTTCCTTAGCAGTGCAGAAGCTTTTTATCTTCATGAGGTCCCAGTGTTCATTTTTATTTTTAATTCCCTTGCCTTTGGAGATGTATCAAGTAAGAAATTGCTGTGGTTGAGGTCAAAGAGGTTGTTGCCTGCTTTCTCTTCTAGGGTTTTGATGGTTCCTGTCTCACATTCAAGTCCTTTATCCATTTTGAGTTTGTTTTTGTAAATGGTGTAAAAAAGCTGCCTAGTTTCATTCTTCTGCATGTTGCTGTCCAGTTCTCCCAGCACCATTTGTTAAAGAGACTGTCCTTTTTCCAAAGGATACTCTTTACTGCTTTGCCAAAGATTAGTTGGCCATACTTTTTGGGTCCAATTCTGGGTTCTCTACTCTATTCCATTGGTCTATGTGTCTGTTTTTGTGCCAATACCATACTGCCTTGATGATTACAACTTTGTAGTAGAGGCTAAAGTCAGGGATTGTGATGCCTCCCACTCTGGTTTTCTTCCTCAATATTACTTTGGCTATTTGGGGTCTTTTGTGTTTCCTTACAAATTAGGATTGTTTGTTCTAGCTTTGGGAAGAATGTTGGTGTAATTTTGATTGGGATTGCATTGAATTTATGGATTTCTTGGGGTAGTATTCACATTTTGTCAATATTTATTCTTCCAATCCATGAGCATAGCATGTTTTTCCATTTCTTTGTGCCTTCTTCAATTTCATTCATAAGCGTTACGTAGTTTTCAGCATACAGATCCTTACATCTTTGGTTAGGTTTATTCCTAGGTATTTTATGGCTCTTTTTACAATTGTGAATGGGATTAGTTTCATTATTTCTCTTTTGGTTGCTTCATTATTGGTGTATAAAAATGTAACCTATTACTGTACATTGATTTTGTGCCCTGTGAATTTGCTGAGTTCATGTATCAGTTTTAGCAGACTTTTGGTGGAGTCTGTCAAGTTTTCCATCTAGAGTATCATGTCGTCTGTGGAAAGTGAAAGTTTGACTTCATCTTTGCCAGTTTGGATGCCTTTTATTTCATTTTGTTGTCTGATTGCTGAGGCTAGAACTTACAATACTATGTTAAACATCAGTGGTTAGAGTGGACATCCTGTTGTGTTCCTGATCTCAGGGGGAAAGCTGTCAGTGTGTCCCCATTGAGGATGATATTAGCTATGGGCTTTTCATAAATGGCTTTTATGATGTTTAAGTATGTACCTTCTATCCTGACTTTCTTGAGGAAAGAAAAATTATTAAGAAAAGTGTTGTATGTTGTCAAATACTTTTTCTGCACTTGATTGAATCACTTAGTTCTCTAATTCTCCCCTTTTAATCCTGAATGTTTTTATCTCTCTTTTCCTTGGTTTCCTTTTTTTCCATAATTTTATCTTCTAATTCACCTATTCTCCCTTCTGCCTCTTCAATCCACGCTGTGGCCACCTCCATTTTATTTTGCACCTCATTTATAGCATTTTTTTCATCATGACTATTTTTCCCTATCTCTGTACCAGTAGATTCTCTGCTGTCCTCTATGCTTTTTTCAAGGCAAGCAATTAATTTTATGACTATTATTCTAAATTCTTGTTCAGTTATATTGCTTAAATCTGCTTTGATCAATTCTTTAGCTATCACTTCTTCCTGGAATTTCTTTTGAGGAGAATTCTTATGTTTCTTCATTTTGGCTAGTTTTCTGTACCTTATGTGTCTTCAAAACTTGTTATGTGCTCTGTACCTGTAAGCACTGATATTTTAAATGGGGGTCATACACTGTCCAGGGCCTGGCCCTTCAGGAGGTGTTTTTTGGAGTGTTACTTGCTCTCTGTTGTTGTGAGTTTGCTTATTTTATTTCCCTACTCATAGTGATGTTTTGGATCCTCTGCCAGGTGTACTTTGCTTTGTTCCTTGAAGTAGCCCTATAAGGTAAACAAACAGACAAACAGGAGACAAAAACATGCAAAAACACAAACAAGTGAAACAAAGAAACAAACAAAAACTAAAAACAATACAAAAGTAAAAAACCAGAAAGACCATTTACCAGTAAAGAACAGGGTAGAGGCAGTGCTGATGGAAGAGCATGTACAAAGAGAGAAATGACAGGGGCGAAGAAAAAGAAAAAAATAAACATTTACCAGGCAGAGAGACTGAAAGGCTTAATCCAGAGAGAAAGAAAGAAAATAAGGAAGGAGGTGGGAAAAAAGAAACAAAGATAAAGTTACCCAGACAGAGAAACTATATGGCTTGATTATTCCAGAGAGGGAGAAAGGAATGTAAAGAAGGAGGTGTAGAACATGTATCAAGAGAATGGATTAAATATGTCTGTTTAAACAAACCAATAACCAGAGTAAACAGCCTAGAGGAAGGTAGAGATAAGAAGGAGAAATGAAAGGGAGAACATATCTATATAGCCAGGATTGTCTTAGAGTTAATCAGGCAATGCTGCAGCATTGGTCTGGAGGAGCTTTCCATCTAGTTCCAGAGCATCTATCCCGCTCCAGTAGATATGCAATTACTCAGCGTGGAGGGGTGTGATTTGGGGTAGGCTGGTCCCACCTCCACTGTGGGCCCTTGGACCATCCTTGAGGCCCCACCTTGGTGGTGGTGAGGAGAAACATGGCAACCCCCCAGTCTTCTCCAGGACTGAGGCTCCAAATCCCTCCTTTGGAGCTGTCCTCACTGTTCTGCAGGCACAGACGAGGCTGTCTGCTTGCTCTGGCAACTCCTTTGCCCAGGCACTTGGCTGGGAATTAAACTCCTGCTCTGTGTGTCCCAGTACTAGGGAAGCATCTTCTGATATGACGTCCTGGCTGGTTTTGTCCTGTGCAACAGTACTTCAGGGAGGGGAGCTGTTTCTCCTGCTGTGGAATGTGACCCTGATCTACCACTGAGCCTGGGGGACCTCCCCTCCTCCCCAGGTGTGAGAACAGGGCAGTGGGCCCCATTCTGAAGATGGAATCTGCAGTTAGAGATCCTCTAATTTGCCATTAGAGATGGGATCCCTCTCTGTCCTGGTCTGAGTTTTTTTTTTTTTTTCTCTTGTCCAGATACAGTCCTATGCTTCCCCAGCAGCTCTTTCTCTTCCCCCTTTGTCTCTCAGCTGAAAGGGATCTCTCCCCTCCATGTCTATGCAGCCTATTGTATCTCCCCCAGCTCACAATCACCCACCTATGGACTCTCAAATTGTCCTGGTTTCTTCCTGGTAGATTCAGTCTCTTTTCCTCCCAGACTCTTGGGGTTCAACGTCCTTTGGCTTCAGTCCTTTTTGTTTGGGAGACAGGGGAAGTATGGATCGCCCTACTTCTCTGCCATGTTGGCCGTCCTCTCACAGCTGCATACTTTTTTGAATACACCTGCATTCAAGGCAATGCAGGACAGATAGAGATGGGAAAAAAAAATGAAATATTGTCCCTCACTCTTGGAACCACAGTTCCACTGATCAGAGATGTTTCCCTTTCATTAGAGTTTTGGCTCCTGTAGGCTCATGTTGCTATAATTGTCACTTTTCCACAGAATTTGCCTTGACACTAGGATTTGAGAAAAGAAAAAAAATGAGAGAGCATTCTGCATACACTCTGAATTAGGAGTTTTTTCTTCTTGTTCTTCAAGGCAAAATTAGAGAGCTCCTTTAAAGCTCTCTTTGTGCCCTACTACCAATTTCCAAGTATTGTTTATGCCCATGGGATGTTAGAGGAGGAAAAAAAAAAAAAAGAAAGAATCTGTCAGTTTGGTTACACTTTGAGTTTGGGTTTTTGTCCTCATCCCAGCTGCTACTATTTTCTTTTCAGAGTCCTCAAATATTTATTTTATGTTAACTTTAATCAAAACTCATTCTCAATTAAATTTTCAAATAGTTTTTCTCTTAAATAATTCAGAATCAAAACTATAATACAGTATATTTATAGTGTGAAAATAAATAAAGAGAACCACATTTGAAATGGAGTCTGGAATCCCCAAAGTGAGAGCTCTTAAACACTACCACCTGACATAAAAATTGTGTCTCACATTCCCCAACAGGAAGAAGTTTACATTATATACTTCATCATGAGAAAAAAAAAATAACTTATTGCCCAGCAACAGCTCAGTGAGAAAGCACCACACTTACCCATTGAAAAGACATAAGAATACCTCCCATCTTCTTTCCTTCCCCTATAAAAGAAAACCCTTTTTGTTCTCCAGACACGCTATAGTTCACCATTGTTTGCTTGTCCCAAACTACAATTCTCTGGTTATTCCCCCAAAAAACTCATTTTGTTTTCACAAAATAGCTGTTTATTTTGTTTTTAAGGTCAACAATAGAAATAAAGTATATGCATTTATTTATAAGCATACATAATAAAGCCACGTACTTGAGATGGAAGATATGTATCAAAATACATATTTGGGTATGTAGGCAAAACAGTAAGACAAGGGCCTAAAAAAGAGAAAAAATTTGCTAATATTGTATAGAATGAAAAGAATGGTGATCAGAAAACAGGAAAGCATACATTATTATACTATATATGAGGAGATTTAAGTAAATTGTCTTTAAGGTTTCAGTTCAAACTGTAGTCCTTTCGTTCTAAATTTGTGTGGCTATTTAGTATTTTTATATATGACTTAACAAGACTACCTCTGTTCTCTAGACTAAATGACCAGAATTAGCTATTTTAATGGAGTGTAGTAGACATCAGTCTTTGGCTTTTTGTTGTTTTGTTTTTGTCTTTTTTGATAGAGAGTGTGTGAGCAGGGGAGGGGCTAAGGATCTCCATTGTGAGATCACCTGAGCCAAAATCAAGGGTCAGACTCTCAACAAACTGAACCACCCAGTTGCTCCTAAACATCAGGTTTTAAAGGTCTTGTTCAATATAAGTTTGAGTTAAAATATGAGAGGAAATCATTTTAGGTCAAATGATATTTTACAGATTTTTCTCACATCCAGTTGGGATTTTAAAAAATGCATCTAAAAATATTTCCACACGTTGCCTTCTACTCACTTCTACTCAGATTATAAATTCTATATAATTAGTTTTGTTCTTCAAATAAATTTGATATTTCCATATACACTTACACATTAGATATTTTTAATAAACCTGTTTTAGCATAATTTATTATATTTAAAACATATTTTAAATGCTATTGACTTGAAACCCTTAAAACAATTACTTGTTCTGATTCAAAAAGATATTATTTTATCTTTTGGGGATGTTAAACTAATCTCTGATAATCTCTGTGACTTTCCCCAAGCATTATACTTGGCATTAAAAGAAAGCCTTTAGATTTTCCAAATCTACAACCGTTAAGGTGGATAAGTCTTAGTCTAGTATAAAGAAGACAAATCATGGTAGAACCAAAATTATTTAAATTGGGTTGATAGCATTTCAATTTTCACAAAGCTTTTAGCCTGCTGTTATCTTTGCTTTCACCAATTTAAATGCATTAACTCCAAGGCTGGTTTTAAATTGAACATTTAAATTAATGCATTGTCAATTTGTTGTTATGGTAAAGGAAAAAATTAAGTTAGAAACATAGATGTGGAGAAATAATGACACCCTCTTGATTTGCTATTTTAATCCAGATATACTCTGCCATTATCCTTGTTGCCATTACCCATGTAAACCTCAAGACATCTGAAAGCAGTATTGGCAAAGCCCATTAACAATATGTTCTTTTTTAAAGCTAGGGTAAATTGTTTTTCAAAAACAAGTGATATTATTGTGTATGACTGACTTGGTATGCACCTAGTACCTCTGATCACTTTAGCTAAAAGAAAGGAAGGAAGGAAACATAATGATGTTAATTAGCATCAAGCTCATTCTGAAGTGATTTTCTTTTAGATATTCAATTTCACCTTAAATGAAATATGGGGAAATAGTTGGCAGAGTATTTAAACATGAAATGAGCTGCAAAGAAATGATTTCCTCAATGCCTTTTTTTTCTGAGTATAATTTAAATGATATATAAACAACATAGTGCAGGCCCAATTTCTTCCTCCCTTGGGTTTAGATACCCATAGGCAAGGAATTGAAAATAAGTTGTTGCTGTTGTTTTTTTGTCCTCTAATCCTACCCCTTAGGATTTGTCCTTTTTTTTTCTTCTGTCCTCTAATCTTACCTCTTAGTCTATAGTTATACTTAAAGGAACACAGTGTCTTCTGGATACCTTGAAGTGCTGTGCATTTCCTAAGTGAAATAGGTATGTTTCTGAAAGTCCACACATGCATAATTTGGTAATGAGGCTATTGACTTTAGCATAGTGAAATATTTTACTTAATGCTCAAGAAGAGTGGGCAGATACACATGTAACTGTAACTAGTACTTTCATTTCATCCTTCATTAAGAATTTTCACTATTCTCTAAGTATTACCTTAGGAAACTCTAAATATGAAAGAAAAATAATTGGTCTCACTACGAATCCGTAGACCAAAAAAATATTGATAGCATCAATTTTAAATGCTCACTCTCACATAATTTTGTGAACTTTGAATTAAATCTCATTACTATATTGATGGATATACTGGGTATAAGTAGAATATATAGGCCTCTGGTGGACACATTAGATACTTGGAAGTTTTTCTTTTGTTTTGTTTTTGTATTTGTTTGTTTGTTTTAAGAAAACAGAATCATGAGACATCAGTTCTCCTCTCACATTAGGTGATGTTTCAGAGAATTCTATCAAGTCTATTTGCTATTAACTTGCAAAAACTCTGTGCTTAATCAATTAATTTTACTGCAATTACTATTTTTCCCTGAATATTATTATTTCTTTCTGTCCATTAACACTAGCATTTTTCTTCGCATATTTATATCTTGTCCACTTTTTAAGTAATGTTAGAACATCTAAGATAAATCCTAATGCTTTTTTTTCAGTAGAGATTATATACCATTCTGAATTTTCTTAAATATGTTCTGTACTTGTGACACTTGTTTTCCATGTGCCTCAACTTTCTTTCTTATATTTTAAGAATCACGAATCAGAGTCTTGCCTATACAGGTGGTCATTACGTTTAGATTGAATGAATTTAACAGTGAAAAATTTTTTGTAGGGAATGCATAGGGTAATTCAAAATACAAAAATTATGAATGTTCTGGAAGGCAACACACATGATTCAGTCTTACATAGTAGATCGAATGAAGATATATTCCATGGAAAAATGGTGGGAAATAAGAAGTCTATTTCATAAAGAACCACATATAATTTTGCAAAAGAAGACATAAAGTTTAACTCCATAATATCCAACCCTTTGTCTCCATGATTATTACTAACTGGTTGTTACTAACTGGATTGCCTCCTGATATTCTTATCTTTTCATTACCTGAAATGTATCTTCTATATTACTTCCAGACAGAATTTGTGAACTCTGCACATAATATATTCACCGTTGACCAGTATTCTCCAAAGCCTTCTTATAATGTTCAAAACAACATTCAAAGTCATTAGTATAGAGTTTCTTTTAATTTATCTCTAATGCACATCTATTTTTCATTCTAATGAATTCCACTTAATATATCTTCCTGAGATGCCTGTCTGGCTCAGTCAGTAGAACATGCAACTTTTCAAAACAACATATATTTCTGCCTTATGAGTGCTGTGTCTGGAATAAATTTTCCTTTAATTCTTTACCTTATCTTTTTAACTCAAATTATATCATTTCTTCCAAGAAATGTTCATTTACTCCCTAGTTTGATTTGTATTTCAATACTAATTCCTCAAATATCTCTACAATGAAGGTGACTAGAACCTCTTTGAGAGTAGACATTACCTTAAGTATAACAGAAGAGAGCATTATCTCTCTATAGATGCCATACACATATCAAAATCTAGGAATTGTCTTGGGACAGGGAATGAACAGTAAACTGAGACAGGTCAGCAAATCAACAGAATAGAAACAAATTGTGGTGGTTTACTTCTTTCTCTATTTTTAGTTATTTTTTTTTTTCAGTTAATGTACCTAACCTAAATTCTGAGCCCAAAGATCATGTAAAGTGCCTACCTTACCATAACTTAACCCTGTTTGTATTATTTGACATTTGAAATGTTAGTAGGAGGGAGTTGTGGTGTTAATGACTCAGCAGAATTAGTAGAAAGTTTAAAATGGACACAGTAATGGTTAAGGGAACTTATTAGGAGGGTAAAAAACAAAAACAAAACATAAATAATGGATCTAAATTAGAGAGCAAACTTTGATATATGGAAAATGGGTGAGGAAACAGAACATCTTAGGAAGATAAACAAACAGATGAAGGTGGCAAAACTCTCACTTCAACCTGTGTCAATACTCAGGATGGTCTTTATGATGAGAAGCTGAGCACTCAGAAAATCAGTTCAAACACTGAATCTTAATTTACCTTCTGAGATTCCTGAATCAAAAGCTGTATACTTAAGGGTTCATAGGTTTCTCTGGAATTGTTATACTCATAAAATAATTTATTGCATGCATCCTATAGCTTTCAACTCACATCTAGGGTGATTTTTTTGCCTTACAAATTAGAAGAGGATGCTCTTCCATATTCAATAGTTAATTATATGTAAAACAGATTCTGTGCAATGCTGGATATAGAGTATTTCTCAAATCTTCATAGCTAAGTGGAAATCAGATTATCACAAGGATATTTTTTCTTAACCAGTCTTGTGGAATGTTATTATGATATATCAATTACATGACATTGCATATATAACTGTATGTTCTGAGGAAGGTTCTAAAAAATATTACTCATATCAGAAATAGTGAAAGCAGTTATTAGAAATACATATGTGGGTTTTAGGACTCTAATGTTGAGTATCAGATTTTCAAGTTTTCTGTTATTCTCATTTTCTCTCTCTTCATATAAACAGATACTTAGGCTCTTGGTGCTCAAAATGTTTGATAATATCTGTTTATATGAAGAGAGAGAAAATGAGAATAACAGACAACTTGAAAATACATGTATGTATACATGTATACATGTATACATGTATGTATATGTATGTATATGTGCCACACCATTTAAAATGACCTCATATAAACTGCAAACTTCCATGGATATTGCTTAAGCATGTGGGCTATGGTACTGAAATAATTTTCCTTTTAGCATCTTATTTGTTTTGTGATAAACCACACTTCTAGAAATTTTGTAGAGGCCAAATACCATATCAATAGAGCATTGTTTTGTTTACAATTCATGATTCACACATTACTATACTTAATATTATTAATTAAGATCGAAACCGAGCACTTACACCTTTCTTGTTTAATGAACACTTCCTATAATGATAATGATGATAATGAATTATTGGTTATAAGAATATAAGCTTAACCAAAGAGGTGAAAGACCTGTACTCTAAAAACTATAAAACACTGATGAAAGAAATTGAAGATGACACAAATATATGGAAAGATAGTCCATGCTTATGGATTAGAAGAACAAATATTACTATAATGTCCATACTATGCAAAGGAATCTATAGTTTTAAGGCAATTCTTATCAAAATACCAATAGCATTTCTCATAGAACTAAAAAAAATAATCCTAAAATTTGTATGGAAACACAAAAGATCCCAAATAGCCAAAGTAATCTTGAAAAAGAAAACCAAAGCTGGAGGTATCACAATTCCAGATTTCAAGTTATACTACAAAGCTGTAGGACTCAAAACAGTATGCCAATGACACAAACAGAGAAAGTAGGATTACAAGCCAAGAAACAAATACACAAATATATGGTCAATTAATTTCCAACAAAATTGGCAAGAATATGCAATGGGAAAAAGTCTCATCAACAAAAGATCTTGGGAAAATTGGACAGCTACATGAAAGAAAGAAAGAAAGAAAAAAAGAAAGAAAGAAAGAAAGAAAGAAGAAAGAGAAAAAGAGAAAAGAAGCTGAACTACTTTCTTATACCAGAAACAAAAATAAACTCGAAGTGGATTAAGGACCTAAATATGAGACCTGAAATTATATAAGTCCTAGAGAAGAGCACAGGTAATTTCTCTGACATTGGCCATCACAACAGTTTTCTAGATATATCTCCTCACACAAGGGAAATAAAAGAAAAACAAACTATTGGGACTACATCAAAATAAAAAGCTTCTGCACAACAAAAGAAACAATCAACAAAACTAAAAGACAATATACTAAATGGGAGAAGATATTTGTAAATAACATGTGATAAAAGGTTAGTATACAAATATATAAGGAATTTATACAGGAGTACCTGGGTGGCTCAGTAAGTTAAGCGTACAGCTCTTGATTTCAGCTCAGCTCATGATCTCATGGATTGTGGGTTCAAGCCCCAAGTCAGGAGTGCTGACAGTGCAGAGCCTGCTTGGGATTCTCTCCCTCTCTGTCTGCCCCTCCTCCACTCTCTCTCACTTAAAAAAAGAATATACATCTCAACACCCAAGAAACAAAAATTTAACTAAAAATGAACAGAAGACATGAACAGACATTTTTTTTTGAAATAAAACATACAAATGACCAACAGAGACATGAAAAGATGCTTAACATCACTCATCATCAGTGAAATGCAAATCAAAATGATAGTGAGATATCTCCTCATACCAGTCAGAATGGGTAAAATAAAACCACAAGAAACAGCAGGTTTTGGTAAGGATGTGGAAACTGTCAGTGAGAACCCAAACTTATTCAGCCACTGTGGAAAACAGTATGGAGTTTCCTCAAAAGGTAAAAAATAAAACTATTCTCTGATTCACTAATCACACTATTAGGTATTTACCCAAAGATATATATTTTTTAAAGAGCCCACTAATTTGAAAGGATATATGTGCTCTGATGTTTATAGCAGCATTATTTATAATAGCTAAATTATAGAAGCAGTCCAAGTGTCCATCAACAGATGAATGGATAAAGAACACACACACACACACACACACACACACGGACTATCATGCAACCTTTAAAAATAATGAAATCTTGCCTTTTGCAAAAACATGGATGAAGCTAGACAGCATAATGCTGTGCAAAATAAGTCAGTCAGAGAAAGACAAATACCATATGATTTCACTCATATGTGGAATTTAAGAAACAAAACACAGAGGAAAAGAGAGACAAAACAAAAATCAGATTCTTAACTATAGAGAACAAACTGATGGTTACCAGAGGAGAGGTAGTGGGGGGATGAATTAAATAGGTGAAAGGGATTAAAGAGTACATTTATCAAGGGGCACCTGGATGGTTCAGTCAGTTAAGTGTCTGTCTTCAGCTCAGGTCATGATCTCACCATTCGTGAGTTTGAGCCCCACATCAGGCTCCTGCTGTCTGAGCAGAGCCCACTTTCTGCCCCTCCCCCTTTTGTGCTTACTCTTATTCTCAAAAATAAATAAATAAAAATCTAAAAAAGGAAAAAAGTACGTTTATCAAAATGAGCACTGAGTAAGGAGAATTGAATCACTATGTTGTACCCCTGAAACTAATATAGTACTGTGTGTTAACTATACTGAAATTAAAATTTTAAAAAACCTTTAAAAATTTGAAAAGAGAATGCTTGCAGAATTTAACAAAATGAATTTAGAGAAACTATTGAGATTTTGTAAGAAAAATTATAGCCCTTGATTAAAGTAATATTTTCATTATTTTTTAACTCAGTTGTCTGTAAAAGTGAGGTAGTAATTAGTAATTATGTGACACAGCCAGGAAGCAACTATAAATTTAAATGATGCTTTTTATAGGTCTATGTTGTTAGCATCATTAACATTCTTTAAAAGTCTGTTCTTCTAGACTTCTTGTCAAAATAATCAATCATCCATAAGTATAGCATCAACTGAAAAACATTGGTCATGGGTTTCCTTCTATTTAGGCAATAGCAATATCTGTATTCATTTGCAAAACAACATAAAACATTGTCAGTGACATATCTGTTCAAGCATTTCTACTTCAGAGATGCTCAGAAATGTTAGATAAAAGAAAGGTTCTTGTAGGGATGGATTTCTTTCTTTAAATCATAACATTATAAGTTAGAAGCGTATGAGGTTGGTTGTGATGGAATGATGGAAGCATCGTGACAAATTTAGTAAAAGGACCTTGGCCACAGCATCTGTAATTTCTAGACAGTGGCCTAGAGAGTATGAATCTTAAGGCATTTCTTCCAGCTGGTACATCACTATTCCTTCTCTGCATACAGTTCAAGAAGTTTACTGTAGAGAAGTGTCCTGTGAAATCCTTCTCACAAAGTAGAAATCATGCCTCATCCAGAACCGAGGATCTTTCGTTTAGCAAATTTCAAATAAAGCAGATGCTGAATTTAGCAAAAAATAAATATCCAAAATAACATCAACATGATTTTTTTTCCTAAAATAAATCATTGAATACTAAATATTCTACATAAAAAAAATGTATGGACAGATAAATATGAGTTCTGAATAGTACTCACTATGCATGATATATATTTTTTGTTTTACACAAACTACTTTTTATGAACCAGAGAAATTTAATTTGTTATATAATTAATATTTTTCCTTTTTAATTGAGGTATACTTAACATATAACATGGTATTAGTTTCAAATGTACAGCATAATGACTTAATATTTGTATATATTGTGAAATAATTACCACAATAAGTCTAATGAATATCCATCACCATACAGAATTTTTTTTTTCTTGTGATGAGAAGTTTTTTTTGTTGTTGTTAATGTGTATTTACTTCTGAGAGAGAGAGAGAGACAGAGCACGAGTTGGGGAGGGGCAGAGAGAGAGAGACCCAGAATCTGAAGCAGGCTTCAGGCTCTGAGATGTCAGCACAGAGCCCAACGTGAGGCTGTAACTCCTCGACCACGAGACCATGATCTAAGCCGAAGTGGGATGCTTAACTGACTGAGCCACCCAGTGACCCTGCGATGAGTTTTAAGATTTCCTGTCTTGGGGCGCCTGGGTGGCGCAGTCGGTTAAGAGTCCGACTTCAGCCAGGTCACGATCTCGCGGTCCGTGAGTTCGAGCCCCGCGTCAGGCTCTGGGCTGATGGCTCGGAGCCTGGAGCCTGTTTCTGATTCTGTGTCTCCCTCTTTCTCTGCCCCTCCCCCGTTCATGCTCTGTCTCTCTCTGTCCCAAAAATAAATAAACGTTGAAAAAAAAAATTTTTAAAAAAGATTTCCTGTCTTAGCAACTTTCAGATGTGCGATACAATATTATTAAGTATAGTTCCCATGCTGTATATTACATCCTCATGTTTTATTTATAATTAGATTTTTGTACTTTTTCATTCTTTTCACCCATTTTGCCCACCCTGCCTCTGGAAAACACCAATCTTTTCTCTGGATCTATGGTTTGTTTTTTGTTTTTTAGTTTTGTTTTATTTTTGTTATTAATTTAGATACCACATATAACTGAAATGATATGGTATCTGCCTTTCGCTGACTTATTTCCCTTAACTTAATGCCCTCAAAGTCCATCCATGTTGTTGTACATGGTAAGATTTCATTCTTTTTTATGGCTGAATAACATTCCATTATATCTATCATCTATCTATTATCTATCTATCTATCTATTTCACAATTTCCTTGTTCATTCTTCTGAAGAAGGACTCAGGTTTTTCTATATCTTCGTTATTTTAAATAATGTTGCCATAAACATGGGGTGCATAAAGCATTTTGCATTAGTATTTTTGTTTTATTTGGATAATAGCCAGAAGTGGAATAGCTGGATCATATGCTGGTTCTGTTTTCAGTTTTTAAAGAACCTCCATACTGTTTCCCACATTGGCTGCACCAATTTACATTCCCACCAACAGTAAACAAATGTTCTCTTTTTTTTTCTACATCCTTGCCAACACTTGCTATTTCTTGTCTTTTTGTTATTAGCCAATAGATTACTTTTTAATTCATGCCATCCATATATCATTAAACATTTCAGAAAAAGTAAAAAAGGATCAATATTACTTTGCATTTCAAAGATAAAAATCAAAGGATAGTAACATATTTGTGCTTTGCTTTTTAGAAACAACCTGTCTGGGGGACAGAACGAATATGATTTTATTGAACTAGTAGGCAAATTATATGATATCATAATATGTAGATCTGAAGCAGGAAGAGCTGGAGAGAGGCAACCATAAGGTAGAATAAGTACGCCAGTATAGGTCAGGATTCAGTCTTAGTGTAATGAAATGCTAATAAAGAATTTACTAAGAGAATGTTACATTATATGATTTGTGTTTAAATAATACATCTTAAGAGGCTATTCCAGGGGCACCTGGGTGGCTCAGTCAGTTAAGCATCCAACTTCGGCTCAGGACATGATCTCACCATTTGTGGGTTAGAGCCCTGCTTCAGGCTCTGTGCTGACAGCTCAGAGCCTGGAGCTTGCTTGAGATTCTGTGTCTCCCTCTCTCTCTGTCCTTCTCCCACTCATGCTCTGTCTCTCAAAAATAAATAAACATTAAAAAAAATTAAGAGGCTATTCCAGATAAGTAGCTATAGTGGTTAAAGCTAACAGAAAAATATGTTTATGGACTCAATTTGTATTTCCAAATCAGAACAATTAAGATATAATGGTAATGTGAATGGGGAATTCTGTGGAGGAAAGGAGGACAACTGGCTTTCTGAACAAAAGAGTAGATAATGCTATTTTCTGAGATTTGGAACAAAAGCAAAAAAATGGATATTTGTTGAGAAAAGAACATAATTACATTTGAATAAGTTCAGTTATCTATCTGAGATATTTCCAAGTGAAAGTGTTGACAGAGACAATTAGATAATATGAATCAAAATCATGGAGGAGAGGTATGGTTTGGAGATGTATGGGGGTGAGTCATGAGCATGTAAATAGTAATTACTTAAGAGAAATAATAGAGAAAGAATAACAAGATATCAAGGCCTACATAAATCCAACATTAGAAGTCCAGCAGAGGAGGAAAAACCAGCACAATGGACATAGACAAAACGGTTAACAGTGTTGTACTGAGAAATTCAAGGAAAAAGGACATGATTAATAACAAATTAAAATATATATCAAATAATAATGAAAGCATCCATGTCAGAAATACAAATAGAATTTTACTTATAGCATATTTCATAATTTACTGCCTCTTTCAGCAGTTAATTTTTATTTCTGGATATGACAATTTCAACTGTTACTAGATAAAAGTTTTTAAGGTTTTGACAGCACAGAACTAATCTACCAACACTCTTTAAGAACTAGAATTGCCAAATCCTGACATCAACTGGCATTTTAAAAGCTCATTGCTTTGAAGAATGATCCTTTAGTTCTATGATAGAGCTGGTTTTAATGTCATTATATATAGTGAAGAGCCAGGTATATAGAAAATATATGCACCAGAGCTCTGAGTTTCTTTTGTGAAGATACAACCAATAAACATATTTAACCTTACTTAGAAAATATTCAGCCATAGGGGCATCTGTGTGGCTCACTCAGTTAAGCATCTGACTCTTGATTTCATTTCAGGTCATGATCTCAGTTCATGGGATCAAGCCCCATGTTGGGCTCTAGGCTAGCATCATGCAGCCTGTTTGGGATTCTCCCTCTGCCCCTCTTACTCTTGCTCTCTCTCTCAAAATAAATAAGTAAACAGTAAAAAAGAAAAGAAAATATTCAGCCACAAAAAGAAAAGGTGACTCAAAGCTGTTATAGATGAATTTTGATTCAATTATCTAAATCCCCATAATTTTAAAAAGTGTACAAAAGGTCCTAACAATGAATAAAACTAAGTTATCAATATAAGATACCACTTTATGCATTTGTGCTAATTTTCTATTTCTATACAAAGACTGTTAATTAATGCTACAGCCTTGTTGGGTTTCTTACTTCATTCCTCTTTTTAAGACAGTGCTCAAAATTTAAAGAGTCTTTTTTTTTTTTTTTTTTGTAAAATTTTTTTTCAACGTTTATTTATTTTTGGGACAGAAAGAGACAGCATGAACGGGCGAGGGGCAGAGAGAGAGGGAGACACAGAATCGGAAACAGGCTCCAGGCTCTGAGCCATCAGCCCAGAGCCCGACGCGGGGCTCGAACTCATGGACCGCGAAATCGTGACCTGGCTGAAGTCGGACGCTTAACCGACTGCGCCACCCAGGCGCCCCTAAAGAGTCTTTTAAAAGACTCAGCACAAAGCCCAAAGTGGGTCTTGAACTCATGAGTGGTGAGATCATGATCTGAGCTAAAGTCAGAGGCTTAACTGACTGAGTCACCCAGGAGTCCCTAAAAGACCTTTTTTAAGTGAGGTATTATTAAATATTGATTCTGATTTAGTACTTCTGAAATACTGTCTGAGATTCTGTATTGCCAACAAGATCCCTGGTAATGCCAAAGTTCTGCATTGTGGGACACACTTTGGTTAGAAAGGATGTAAAGAACTGATTAGCTCTGAGCGGCTTATGGGGTAAAGCAAACATATTTCTTCTTATAGCCAAAAGGGAGGGGAGGCTAAAACCTAATTGATTGTATAGTGGTTACGCAATTTTCTTTGGCTCTAAGAATCATAATACTTATATAAAACTTAATTTATGTGGTTTTAAAATCTTATTTCTCCCCCAAATTTATTCCAAGCCTTGATGGCTAAAAGCAACCAACATTTACTGTCTCACAGTTTCTGTAATTCTGATATTCAGAAGTAGCATAGTTGAGTAGTTCTAGCTCAAAGAATCTCAGTAGGTTTGGTCATGATGCCTACAGATGTAGTCATCTGAAGGTTTCAATGGAACTGGGGGATCTGCATCCAAGGTGGGTCACTCACATATCCTTCAAAAGACCTTAGTTCTTCATCATGTGGACTTGTCTATATGGCTACATGAGTGTCTTCACAACACAGCAACAAGCTTTCCCCAGAGCAGACAATACAAGACAGAGCAAGGCAGAAGAAGACATATTATTTTCTATGACTTGGGCTTAGGAATTATGCACCATCATTTTCATGATATATTGGTTGCACAAGTCAGCCTTATTCAAGGTTGAAAGGAAGTACTGTGTTTTTTCACCCTCAGTAGTATTGACAGTTATTGGTCAAGATATTTCTTTGTCAGAGACAATAGTCCATTGTCAGATTTTAGGCATCATTTTTGGCTGTAGAAACTATAGTGGGACCTTTTTACCTCAGTTGAAAAAACTAAATTATCTCATATATATTTCTTTTGAGTTATAATTGACATACATCATTTATTAGTTTCAGGTATACAATATTAAGATTCAATATTTATATATATTTTGAAATGATCACCACAATAGGTCTAGTTAACATACATTACCATACGTACATGAGCTTTTTTTGTTTTGTTTTTCAGATTCCACACATAAGTGAGATCAAGCATTATTTGTCTACTACTATTATATGCACAAACACTTATAGACCATACTTGGTACCACTCCCATTTGAGAGAAATGAAAATAAATGTAGAGATGCAGTATTCGATCATAACTGCTTAAAATTACCTGTAGTGCATTCTGTTCTACTGTAACAATTTTGTAGCTACCTCCCATTGCTATTTTGATGAGCTCAAGTGTTGCAAGTAGTCACTTAAAAACACCACGTGATGCCAATCATCCCCATGTAAAGTTTGTCTTTCCAGTAAATTTTATATCACAGTAAAAAGTGATCTCTTGTGGTTCTTAATATTAGTAGTTACGTTTTGGGGGAGTCAAAACTATACACGAATGTTTACAGTGGGGGCCCATACCCCTAAACCCCATGTTATTCAAGAAGTAACTGTAATTGAGGATGTGCCAAGGCCATCGTTGTCCCAAAGGGGAAGATTCTCAGCACCAAAATCAAGCTGATTCAAAGCCATATTCCATTTAAAGAATGGAAACATGTACAGACCTGTGGGCCCACAAGTATAAGCACAGCTGCCCACCCACCTGATCCAAGCAGTCTGAAGGTGTTCTCTGAGGAACAGTGGCAAAAATCACAGCTCCAGATGAGTATACAAACTCCTTTCTTTCTTAGAGAGGTTAGTGAGCTATAGTGAAGTAGAAAGAGAGCACAAAGATGGCATTCCCTGGACTATGTTCCATGACAGCACTTTTGTAGCCTTTATATAGGTGCCACAACTGAAGCCTGCCCCTGAGACTAAAGCTCCAGGACTAGCAAGTAGCTGTCTCTCACAGGAAGGCTAAAGATCTATTTCAGTCTGTTGTCTGTGAAGTGCCCTAGGGCTGGGAGCCTGCCAAGGACCATCTCCTATTGTTAGTCTCATGGGACCCTAGAATGCAAATCCTCCTGACCACCAGACCCAGTTATCAAGGGGTATTTCCTGGGTAGCAGTTGTAATACCAGAACACCAGATAGAGCAAGTGGGGTACCAGACACATTTAAGAGCTCCCTTCTGGGAGATGCTGGCACTCTGGAATGTGACAGATGGAGAATACAAAAATGGTGCCTGCCCTCAGCTCTTAGATATTTTTTTATTAGAAACCTGCCCCTCAGGCTGTAGTTTAATGATAACCTAAGAGGTCTCTTCCACAGAATGATTGAGGCCCTAGGTCTATTGCTTTTTGCTGTGTCCTGGGAGTAGTATCTATAAAAACCTTTAAAACAAAGCAAACCAAACCAAAACAAACAAACAAAACCAAAACAAAACAAAGCAAAAACCCACAACTTTTTCTCCATTGGTTTCATTCTTGTGGGGCCCATGAACATAAGCCTCATGGCTTCACCAGAATCAAGCAATATAGAAGTGTCCTCTGGCAGGAGCTGCAAAAATGTGGACAACAGAGAAGGGTGTAAACTTTTCTGTAAGACACTGACAAACTGGTGTGAAGCAGAGGGAGAGTGCAAAGATGGTGTTCACAGCCTCTGTTTCCTGAGAGGCCCTCTGTGAGCCCCTTTGGTCTTTAAAACCAGAAGTTTTGGGGGCTCATCTTTCAGGTGTTGGCCTTAAAATGTGGGGTGCCCAGTGTGTGCTAAAAGCCCTTTGCTCTGCAGGGAGAAGTTCTGCGTTTTGAATTGCCTCCTGATAACGGATTGCCATACCAGGGGTGTGATCTATAATAGGCTTGTGTCTCAGCCTTTCCTACATACTTTGATGTGACTTTCATCTCATTTCCCCTATATGAAGAGGTCATTCTGCCAGTTTTAGGTTTCTTTTTCCCAAAGGAAATTATTTCCTTTCCATATATAACTATATATTTCCATATATAGCTATAGATTTGATGTTTCTGTGAGAGAAGGTGAGCTGAGGATCTTCTTATATGGCCATTTTGAACTGGAATTCTCACCCCCAGTATACGTATAAATATGCCCCAGTGATGGCAAATTAAATCACCTATGATTGAAAACACTTGGACTATAGAATATTATGGATAGCAGTAAGATGAACAAATCATTGGTGCTCACTCCAAGATGGAAGCGCCTATGTCGTTTTATAAGCACATAAACAAAACTTGTTTCACTCATTGATACATTTATAATATAGTTTTAATAATACATAGTTTTAATTATAAGTATTAAAATAATAATTTTATTTTGAATAAATAAGATATTGTGCTGTTAGCTTTATTATCATTCTGTTATTAATCAGGAAAAACTTATCATATAGACTGCATAGCAGAAATCTATTTGTAATGGTTTATGTCCTGTGTGTTTTATTACTGAATTCAAAAGGCCAGGGCACACAGTGTGAAGAGAATCAGCGTAAGACAAATACACACACACACACACACACACACACACACACACACACTCCTTCAGTGTGCTGTTGCCCAGAAGGAATGAAAAGACTTCATTGGATCCAGCAGTCATTTTCTTTCCCATTTAATGTAAATTAGACTAAACCATAATCATGTTTTGTGCCAAATTTTGAATCTACTCTAAATTTTCAAGATTGAGGACATGGTAAAGTGATATTCAAAATATCTTTTTTGCATAAGGCATTCCCTAGTACCTAGGAGAGAAACTATTTTTAATATCTACAAAAAACTTAAAAGTATAACCAAAAAAACCCCTCTTTGGACAAAAGGGGACATCCTGGGCACTGGGATATAAATCTGATGATTTACTACCTCATATTGTCTAAAAAGTCCTTTTCATTTATCCAGATCATATTGATCCTTCAAAGCCCATTTCTAGCTAAGCTCTTTCAAAAAGATTTCTGCAACATTCTGAATATCACCTTTAAGATCTAGTGTCAGGAATTATTGGACAATGAGGCTACATCATTTCTATAGTCGTGCATCTATATGTGTATGTTACATCATCTCAATAAGATTATTTAAGAGCAGGGCTTATATTTTATGCCACTTGATTTTCTCTAGGTTTGTAGAGAACCTAGAATTTTCTAGAGAACTCAAATTTTCTTATTTGTTGTGGTTACTGGTTGTTATCCATTGACCATTCCAGAATGTAAGAACTTTTTTGTTTACTGAAGTATCTCATGTGTCTAGGACAGTGACCGGCAACTCATATACAATTTTCAGAAACGGGGAATGCTTTTAGGAAAAATCATACAACATTACAAATACTAAATGAGGTACAACCATATGATCATAATCCTAGGGATCCTTTCAGGGCATTGGAAGGCATCCCTACAAATGAACAACCATGAGGGATAGTCTTCATTAACTTCCATAAGTCCACATTTGGTAGGCACTCAAATATTTGCTTGAATAAATATTCAGTTTAGCTGAACCTTGATTTCCTAATCTAAATAATCATAATAAAATGACTTATCACATAGAGATGTCAAGAAGAAAATATGAATATATAGATGTAATATTCTTAGAAAATGTCCTGGGATATAATCAGTCCTCAACAAATATTAATCATTGATAGCTTTGGAGGCTAGGCAAACAGAAAAACTGAGAAGTTGTTGTTGTTCTCCACTGAAAATCCAGATTCTATTTTCCAGAATTAAACAATACAGTAAATGAAAAAGTATAGTCAAACCACATTTCTGCTGAGGATCCCATATTAAAATGCATTAATTTATCCTGTTTGTGGATTTGCCAAAGACATGAAAACAATCTCATTCTAATAAAAGAACCTTAGGGTGATATAAATCCATTAATCCTGTGAGTTTCCAAAGTGCCCTGCTAGCTCCTTTCATATGGGGATCATTTCACCACTGAAATGAGGCCATTTTAAGGGCTATCAGCAATAGCCAAATAGGTGGTCTGCACAGAACATATGGTACAACACTGGGGAGAAATGATTTGGGCTAAGATGAGCAGAACAATTCTTGTAAAATATGTCTTGTACTTCTTTAAAACTCATTCATGGCCAAAATAATATGAAATATTAAGGCCATGCCTAGCCAGACCAATAATCAATGCAGCTGGGAGTGGCATTCATGGAAATGAGAACCCTATATTGAAATAATTGTATTCTTGAGGTTTTATCATTTCAAGATAAATTTTATTCAAAGAAGAATCCCTTATGTCTATTTTCAGAAGGTCATACTAGCTTCAAAGCAAGGTGAATTCCTTTGTATAAAGGTGAATTAAAAAAATATTTTCATTCATCCAAATACAGTGAATCAAGAAATTTCTTTCCAGTGAATGCATCTCTTTGGTGTAAAATGACAAAGGATATAATATAACTTTCAACTTATGTCAAGACATCAGTGTGGTAATGGTAAAACTTGAAGGTGATCTCATTCAACTTGAAGGATATTACACAGCATAGTATAGTACAGCACATTCTAATACGAGAATTCATTTATTTTGAAGTGAATTGAGGTGGGTTTTTTTTTCCTCCCCATAAATTTATGTTTAAATGTGGATCAGTAATCTTGCTGGCAGCCTCACTATGCATTTGTATGGGAATTTTCAATGTCATGAATTATATGATTTGTATCCTCAAATAGTTTCAAATAAAAGTTGTCTGCTGTTTTCTGGTGGAGTGCCAAGTGAATGAATACCCATTTGATTTGCTATCTGTACATATAGTTTTACATCTTCTATAATTAACCTGTCAATCTAGTGTCTCTGGAAAAACTGTTGCCAGGTATTGTGGAGTATATTAAAAGCTAACAATTCAGGCAGAAATATTGGCATTTTTTCATACCTGTACCCAAGTTTCCTTAATAGACTAAGCCCAATTTAATTTTTGGTTTTATGTGTCTTGTTTGATTTTACACCTGGGCTATAATTTCACATTCTAGAAAAAGAAAATAAAACCAATTCCACTTAACATTTGGAAAAACAAACAGACTTTACTGGGGTGGGGGTTATATTAAAAACTGAGGTACAGCTTCTGTTAGCCCAAGTTGAACCCAGAATTCATAAATTAGCCTATTATAAATTGCAGGATAATTAAATTATCAAATACGTTGTCTGACATGTTTACTATGTTTAGTTAATTAAACTTTCTGTTATAAATTATGGCATTTATCAAATGCAAATAATTTAGTGCTTGTGGTTTTTTAAATATGAATAGCAACTTAATATATTACTAAAGCGACTAAAACTTTTATTAGAATTATTATTAATGGATCCACATTGCAGAATTTTTATGTGGAAGACCTAAATTTGGAGGATTATTTGTGACTGTAGAACATTTACTCAATTTCCCCGAGGTTTTGTTTTGTTTTGTTTTTTGTTTTGTTTTGTTTTGTTTTGTTTTTGCAGGAAATTAGAAATTTTCCTACTTATCAAGTTATGATAAACTCTTCATCGCAGGTGGCTTAGAAGCAACAGTCTAGCTGAAACGGCAGGCTACAGGCTTGGCCAGGTTTTTGCCTAGACTTTATGTGCATATATATGTTTTTATTAAGCATTTATTTATTACTTATGACAGAGAGAGAGCATGAGCAGTGGAGGGGCAGAGAGAAAGACAGAGGATTTGAAGTGGGCTCTGCACTGAGAGCAGAGCCACCAGTCGCCCCAGGTGTATATTTTGAATTTGTTATAAAATTGATGGAGATGAAAACATAGGTAACCTCCTCCACTTAACACAAAGCAAGGCAACATTTTGCATCAATTCTCAGGCCTTTTTTAAGGTAAATCATGACTTACTATAATTTGAATTTTTTTATATATGTGGACTGATACTATTGTGGTTTATCTGACCTAAAGTTTAATTCAAATGAATTTATGAATGAACCTTTGTAGGACATGGTTTGCCAAAAATAGGATAGGCTATACAACCATATGCATCCATTTTGGCTATAGGAAATACTTCCTTATCTGGTCAGTTAATGCAAAGTTGGCACAGATAGGATAACTAAAAGGACTCACAAGATTTCACAGATAATAATCATTTAAGATTCTAATCAAGGTAAAGAATAGAGTATACTCAGAGAAAGAGAGAACAGGTAAACACATGGGTCCTAAGAAATCTCTAAGCCTAACTCCCTCAGATCCTTTCTTAATTTCATAAGATGTACCTTATGTATGGATTATGATTTATCAAGATGTACATAAAGATCTTTGTTTTAAGATATTTACAGCAGAATTTTTTTACTTTTGTTGCTATTTATTTATTGGTTTCAATGCACCCCAGATTACATAGGGAAAGCAGATTGCTAGATGTCTGCCATTTATCCATGTATCTCCAAACAATGGTCCTGGGTACTGCCAGAGGAATTTCAAAATTTAAAAGAACACATTAAAAAGTACTAGCTAGTCCTTCTAGTCTTTATCACAGAGAAGAGTCTTCAGCTGACTTCCAGGTAATCCCAGAGATAATCATAGGTATGTTCCCATCTAGATGTAAGATATATCTATCTTATACAGTTCATGAACCAGATTTTCGTTCTGGCTATGTAGACATAGACAAACACCCTACTTTTTCAAACATCATTTACACTAGACAAAAATTATTGGTATTTAATCTAACATTATTTTATACTAGGTAAAAAATCATTGGCATTTTGATTAATGTTGCCTTTGTAATACTATTTGTGCTTTGGAATCCAAATCATTCACCTTGGACATATGGTAAGGTTTAGCAAATTACATACAAGTAAATGTTTGATCTAAAATTTCAGTTGACTCAGGTGACATCAAATTTTAGTCCTAGAATGGGTTGGCCCCAAGGAATGTGTCAACAGAAGAAGATTGCCATGTTTTCACCCTCAGTCTGTCATTAAGGAACAGTCATTAACTTTTAGGCTATTAATAGAATATGGAGCACTGACAGCCAGGATGTATTCATCAGATATACTACATGTCCTCCAGCTTTTCCAGAATGCCCAGGAGGGAAGATATCCTAGAAGCTACCAATTACCTGTAGAATTGTTTCAGTGCCTTTTGAGACTTGAAGATATCTACATTTGCTTATCTACTGTGGTATACTATGAAGTTATTTGTACTGACTTCAAGTCTTTATTCCTTAGGGAGTTACCCTCAGCTTTTATATTAAGGATAGAAAGTGCCCACTTTTACCTTTGCTAGCATGAATACTAGGAAAAACTCTCATTAGGAGTATTTGGTATTAGTTACTAAAGCAAATAATAACATTGTAGGATAACATAACGTTCTTGAATGTCCCCTGAAAATTGATTGTGTCTCCTAAATGTTTTAAATTATAAGATACACCAACTTATATGAAGTATTTTATCTTACATTTTACAACACTGTATTATTTTTAAAGAAAAACATAATTTTAAAACAAGAGCTTTAAAAATGCACAAAATGATAGCATTTAAGTTGTCAAGAGACTCCCTATGAATATTTTAGCATAATATAATCTGTATCAACATCTCCAAATCTATTCCTAATAAAATGCAATTAAAAGCAACAGCTTTAAAACAAATCTCCTTTTCTTTTATTTTTTTTAAGTTTATTTATTTTGAGAGAGAGAACAAGTAGTGGAGGGGCAGAGAGAGAGGGGAGAGAATCTCAAGCAGGTTCTACACCAGTATCACAGAGACCAATGTGGGGCTTGAACTCACCAACCATGAGATCATGATCTCAGCTGAAATCTAGAGTTGGATGTTTAATTGACTGAGCCACCAAGGTGCCCCAAAACAAATCCCCTTTTCAATCCAAGTGTTGTTCTCAGGAAACTTCAAATTCAAATTCTGAAATCTCAACTGAGAGCTTGTTTTTCTGATCAAAGCAATGTACAGATTCAATGCAAACCTTATCAAAATTCCTATAACATCTTTACAGAAGTAGAACCAACATACTAAAATTTGTATGGAGCCACAAAGTAACTAAAGCAATCTTGAAAAAGAAATCCAAAGCTGAAGGCCTGACACTTCCTGATTTCCAACTATATTACAAAGCTATAGTAATTAAAATAGTATGGTATTGCTATAAAAACAAAATAGACCGGAAATGAACCCATTATTATATGGACAATTAATTTTACATGACAAAGGAGCCAAAATTATACAATGGGGAAAAGACATTTTCTTCTATATATGATGGGAAAATTAGACACACACATGCAAGAGAATGAAACTAGACTAATATATTATGCCATACAAAAAATTAACTGAAAATGGATTAAAGACCTGAATGTAAGGTCTGAAACCATAAAACTCCTAGAAGAAAACAAACCATTAAGCTCCTTGACATAGATTTTAAAAATAAGTTTTTGGAACTAACACAAAAGCAAAAGCAACAAGAGCAAAATAAACAAGAAGGGCTACTAAAAAGTATCTGTATGGCAAAGGAAACTATCAACAAATGAAAAGGCAACTTATTGAAAAGGAAAAAATATTCACAAGTCATATATCTGAAAAGAGACTAATATCAAAACTACATAAAGAACCTACAAAATTTAATAACAAAAACAATCTAATTTTAAAATGGGTAGAGAATATGAGTGGACATTTTCCAAAGAGGATATACAGATGGCTAACAAGTGCACTAAAAGATGCTCAATGTCCTTAGTCATCAGGGAAATATAAATCAAAACCATAATGAAATATCTTCTCACACCTGTAAGAATGACTATTACCAAAATGAGAAGAAATAGCAAGCTTCAACAAAGATGTGAAGGAGAGGGAATCCCTGTGCACTAGTGGTGGGAAGGAGAGTAAATCAATGCAGCTGCTATGGAAAATAGTATAGATGTTTCTCAAAAATTTAAAAATAGAAATAACAAATGATCAAGGTGCCTGGGTGACTCAGTAGGTTAAGCAACAGACTCTTGGTTTCAGGTCAGGTCATGATCTCATGGTTTGTGTGTTCAAGCCCCACATTGGGCTCTGTGCTTACAGTGCAGAGCCTACCTGGTATTCTGTCTCCCTCTGTCTCTGACCCTCCCCCACTTGCTCTCTAGATCTCTGTTAAAATAAATAAAAATGAACTTAAAAAAAAGAAATAATAAATGATCTAACAATTCCATACCCATGTATTTATCTGAAGAAAATGAAAACACTAACTCAAAAATATATATGCATCCCTTATGTTTACTGCAGCATTATTTACCATGGCCAAGATATAGAAACAACCTAAGTATCCATTGATGGATGATTGTATAGAGAAATTGTGATACACACATACACACACACACACACACACACACACACACATACACACACACACATTGAAATATTATTCAGCCATAAAAAAGAATGGAATTTTGCCATTTGCAACAACATTAATGGGCCTTGAAGGCTTATGCTAAGTGAAATAAGTCAGCGACAAGAAGGTATCTTATGATCTCTCCTATATGTGGAATATAAACAAACAACAAACAAAACCGAAGCTCATAGATCTAGAGAACAGATTGGTGGTGGCCAGAGGTAGGGGTGGGAAGTGGGACAAATGGATGAACTGTGTTTTTTCTTTTGGGGTTTTGTTTAGTTTAAATGAATAAAAAAATCAAGGAAGTGGTTTTCTCACAGATACTAATACCATTTACTGTAAAAAGATAGGCCTTTGGGAAAGGAGAAATACAAGGGAAGTGACATTTATTATTTAGTTGTCATGTGTTTAATAAAATACCAAACACTTTACACATTAATTCTATTCTATCTTCACATCTACTCTAAGAGAAGGGTACAGTGTCACTATTACCATTTTATAGAAAACTGAGACTCAGAGAGCTTAAGTAACTAAAATCTCTTGGCTTATTAAGAAAATGTGAAATATTATTTCTAAACATTATTCCTGAGGATGTCCAAAGCTAAGAATCTCACAGGCCAAACCAATATAGGACAAAACAAAACAAAACAAAACAAAACAAAACAAAACAAAATGTGAAGATAATTCATTTGATATGCTTCCTAAGTGTGACACTTGGAGGTCAGCTCTTGCAGAGATAAAAAAAAGATGAGCAAAACATGGTCCTGGACCCTAAGAAGCTAACAGTATAGCAGGGAAGAGAAGCCACATAAAAATAACCACAATAGACGTCAGAGTGGGATTACTTGCTATATTGGAGGCTCTGATACATTGTCGTAATGGTTCAAACAAAGGAGACAGTTTACTTTTGATCAGTAAAGCCGTATGCAGGTGGTGAAATGGACAAACAACAAAATTGTGTACAGAACAACTGATTGGGGAGAACTGGAAAGCTAAAAACTCCTTTCTAGATTATTTTATATGTGTTTCTGCATTGATGCAATATAATTTAGACATTTAGGTAGCGTTCATTAACATCAAACAAAATTAGAGTTTACATTTGTGTGGTTTATTCGATCAATGGAAATAATTAAATCAAACAAAATCAATCCAGTATGGATTTTTGGTATGAAATATCTTTCATTTTAAAATATGATATACAATGCACTTAGTCATTTACACATGAAAATTTTCAACTATTTTAATATAATCTTATAAAGAAGATATATTTTATGTTATTTTTTGCAGTATAACATACTGATGATATCTGGGAGGTAATATTGACTTCAGATGATCTCATGTTGAATTTTTCCTTGTATTTCAATATATGCATCTTAAAGGAATATAAGTATCCTATATACATAGATACATATTCTATATGTATGTATTTAGACCTTTATCAATAAAAATATTCAAAAGCACAGCACATATATTTGACTTCAAAATTTTATTGAAGTATTATGACAACATGAAGATGCACATTGTCATGTTCCAGTTCAATACATTTTCATTAAGTGAATACCACCAAAATCTGGATCCAAATCAAGAAAAAAGTATCAACATCCTAGAAGTCCTTTTTGTACCCTCTTCCAATTATCATCACCCATACCCCAAAGATAATTGTGGGGGATAGGCTTAGGAACCCCCCAGGCTTACACCAATGGGTTAACAAGACATGAAGAAGTCAAAGCTATAGGATGCTCACACCCGAGTTTGGGCAAACAAGACAAGGCAACCAAGAATAGGGAGGTGCAAAGGTACCGCAGAATAGAGAAGGGGTGCAGAGCCCCCAGAATAGATAGGGAGGGGTAAAGGCCCAAAATTAAGGGCACAAAGGTGCCCAATACATAGGTATATAAAATAAATAAGATTAGATTTTCAGGGTGGAAGCACCCCCGATTTAGTACTATAGCAGAAAGCTGCTCTCACAGGAAGAAAGGACCAAGTTAGGTAAACAGGCAAATTGGGCTATAGGCCGCTGCGCTGCAGGTGTAGCAGTCCAGAGCAGAGAGGATTAACAAAAGAAAGGTGCCTTGTTAACTCTGAGGTTATTTCCCCTACCTGTCTTATCCCCAAGGCTGGGTAAGATAAACAGAGGTGCTGCTTTATGTCCACTGTAAACAACCTTCCACCCGACTGCCTAGAACCCAGATTTTGTTTTGTATTAACCCAAACCCCTAACCCCGAATATTTCAAGACCCCCTTTCCCTCCTGTCCACAAGTTAATGTTAACAGATTCATTGTCTCTTTGTGCACATCCATGACCATGTTTGTAAGCCTTCTGATCCTAATAAAAATGGGGCAAGGACACTTATTCGGGGCTCGTGTCTTTTCCTGGACATTAGAAATCTCTTGTTTTTCATCTGCATCCTGCTCTCTTGCCAGATAAGAGAGAACTTTAGACCCAGAGTCCACAAGAGATAATCACTATTCTGGCCTCTAATGATATAAATTAATTTTTCTGAGTTCAAGTTTATATATGTGATTTTGTTCAGATTTTTTAAATTTAGCTTCCTTTACAAAGTTATGCATATAAAATATATTATTCCACATAGTGTTAGTCCTTTCTTTCCTCATTGTTATATATAATTTCATTCTGTGAGCATACAGCAATGTTTTTATCCATTTTACTATTAAGCATTTCAGAATTTTCCAGTTTGTAGTTATTGTAAATAGTACTGCTTTGACATTCTAATATGTGTTATTTCTATTTCTATGCCCGTTTATGTTTTTATTAAGTAAATCTAGGACTGGAATTTTTAGGCCACTGAGTCTAAATATATTTAGTTTTAGAAGATAATAGCAAACGATTTGAAATAGATCATAGTAATTCACACTTTCAACAGCATATGGAAACCAGGATGCTTCATGTGCTCACTAACACTGTCTTTTATTTTATCCATTCTGGGGACTACATTTATCCAATTATAAATACTAACAATTATATTTTAGTTCAAAAGTATCTTTGCCTTACTCCATGTGTTGAGAAATATTTTCTTGATTTCTAGATACATAGGTAATATCTATTGTATTAATTTATAATAGAATTTTTTAAAATACTTAGGCGGCCCCTGTGTGATTTAGTCTGTTATGAAGCTAACTCTTGATTTCAGCTCAGGTCATGATCTCATGGTTCGTGAGATGGAGCCCCATGTTGAGCTCTGCACTGACAGCATGGAGCCTACTTGGGATTCTCTCTCTCCTTCTCTGTCTACCTCTCTCTCTCAAAATAAATAAATAATGAATGAATAAATAAATAAATAAATAAATAAATAAATAAATGAATAAATAAATATTTTAAAAATTAACTCAGATCAATCACATTTATGTCAATTTAATTTTATTTTTTTTATTATTTCCATGGTTATTGATTTCTTAAATAACTTTTGTCAGTATCATTCATAAGCTCTTAGGGATCTGTTTTGTTTTAATTTAATTTAATAAAAATGTTTATGTAATTATGAAGGAAATGCATGCTCAAAATGATTTTTTTATGAAATAAACTTTTATAAAATAAACTTTTATAAAATAAAAATAGGAAAAGAACTTGTCTACTATAATTATAGTATATATTCTACTAGTCTTTCTGATCATATAATTAATGCTTATAATACATTTTTTTGAAAATTTCAGAAACCTATGTGAAAGAATTTTAATGAATTACTTAGAATTTCATTATTCCTAAATATAAAGTAGAAATAATATTGGTGATTAGTTGGACTCATACATTTTTATAGTATAGCTTGCAATATTATAGTCATATTTCTATTTATTTATTTATATTTAAACATCTATTGGGATATAGACTTTTTAAATTTTAATTCCAATACAGTTAACATCCAGTGTTATAGTAGTTTTAGATGTACAATAAAATGATTCCACAATTCGATACATCACCCAGTGCTCATTACTACAAGTGCACTCCTTAATCCCCATGATCTATTTCACCCATCCCCCCAACGCATGTCTCCTCTGAAAAATGTCAGTTTATTCTCAAAAGTTAAGAGTCTAATTCTAGGCTTCTCTCTCTCTCTCTTCCCTTTGCTCATTTGTTTTCTTTCTTAAATTCCACATATGAGTGAAACCATATAGTATTTGTCTTTCTATCATTGACTTATTTCATTTAGCATTATAATCTAGCTCCATCCCTCTCATTGCAAATGACACAATTTCATTATTTTGTAAAGCTGAATAATACTCCACTGTATTTATAGATACTACTTCTTTATCCATTCATCTATTTATGGACCCTTAAGCTGTTTCCATAATTTGACTACTGCAAAAAATGCTGCTATAAACAAAGGGGTGCATGTATCCCTTTGAATTAGTGTCTTTATCTTGATGTACTCCTAATAGTTTTGGTTTTTATTTCCCTTGACTCAGGAGACATATCTAGAGTAATGTTAGAGACATTACTGCCTGTGCTCTCTTCTAAAATTATGTTTTCAGATCTCACATTTATGTCTTTTTTTCCATTTTGAATTTTTTGTGTGTGTGTGTGTGGATGATGTAAGCCAGTGGTTCAGCTTCATTCTTTCATATACCTGACCAATTTTCCCAACATCATTTGTTAAAGAGGCTGTCCTTTTTTCATTGAATATTCTTTCCTGCTTTGTCTAAGTTTAGTTGTAGGTTTATTTCTGGGCTTTCTATTCTGTTCTATTGACTATGTGTCTATTTTTGTGCCAGTAACATACTGTTTTGATTACTACAGCTTTGAAACATAACTTGAAGTTTGGAATTGTGGCACCTCCAACTTTGCTTCTTCTTCTTTCTTCTTCTTCTTCTTCTTCTTCTTCTTCTTCTTCTTCTTCTTTTTAAACTGCTTGACTAGTCATGGTCTTTTGAGATTCCATACAAATTTTAGGGTTGTTTGTTCCAGTTCTGTGAAATATGCTGTTGGTATTTTGTTTTTTGATTTTTTTTTTAATTTTTTTTTCAACATTTTTATTTATTTTTGGGACAGAGAGAGACAGAGCATGAACGGGGGAGGGGCAGAGAGACAGGGAGACACAGAATCGGAAACAGGCTCCAGGCTCCGAGCCATCCGCCCAGAGCCTGATGCGGGGCTTGAACTCCCGGACCGCGAGATTGTGACCTGGCTGAAGTCGGACGCTTAACCGACTGCGCCACCCAGGCGACCCTGCTGTTGGTATTTTGATGGGTATTGCATTAAGTCTGTAGATTATTTGGGGTAGTATAGATATTTTAACAATATTTGTTCTTCCAATCCATAAGCATGGAATGTCTTTCCATTTCCTTGTGTCATCTTCAATTTCTTTCATCAGTGTTTTATAGTTTTCAGAATACAAGCTTTTTACTGCTTTGGTGAGGTTTATTCCTACATGTCTTATTGTTTTTGGTGAAATTGTAAATGGAATTATTTCCTTAATTTCTCTTTCTACCACTTTATTATTGATGTATACAAATGCAACTGATTTCTGTATATTGATTTTGTGTACTGTGAATTTACTCAATTCATTTATCGGTTCTAGTAGTTTTTGGCAGAATCTTTCCTGTTTTCTATATACAGTATCATGTCATCTGCAAATAGGGAAAGTTTTACTTCTTCCTTACCACTTTGGATGCCTTTTATTTATTTTCTTTCTTGTTCCTGACCTTACATGAAAAGTTCTTAGTTTTTCCCAATTAAGTATGTTTCCTGTGGATTTTTCATCTGAGGCCTTTAATTATGTTGAGGTAAATTCCCTCTAAACCCACTTTGTTGAGGGCTTTTATCATGAATGGATGTCATGCTTTGTCAAATGCTTTTTTCTGTGTCTATTGAGATAAGACATTTAAAAAATTTTTAATGTTTATTTATTTTTGAGAGAGAGAGAGACAGAGAGACAGAGAGACAGAGAGAAACAGAGCATGAACAGGGGAAAGACAGAAAGAGAGAGAGAGAGACACAGAATCTGAAGCAGGTTCCAGGCTCTGAGCTGTCAGTGCAGAGCCTGACGCTGAGCTTGAATTCATGAACCATGAGATCTGACCTGAGTCAAAGTTGAATGCTTAACTAACTGAGCCACCCAGGTGCCTGGAGATAGACATTTTAATGTGATGTATCACACTGATTTGTGAAGATTGAACCACACTTGTAACCCAGGAATAAATCCCACTTGATCATGGTAGATGTTTATTTTATTGCTGGTCGGTTCGGAAGTATTTTGTTGAGTATTTTTGCATTCATGTTCACCAGAGATTTTGGCCTGTAGTTCTCTTTTTCACTGGTTGCTTATCTGGTTTTGGTGTCAGGGTAACGTTGGTCTCATAGAATGAATTTGGAAATTTTCCTGCCTCCATTTTTTTGGAATAGCTTGAGAATAGGTATTAACTCTTCTTTAAAGGTTTTGGTAGAATTCACCTGTGAAGCTCTCTAGTCCTGGACTTTCATTGCCATTGTTTTTAATTACTGATTCAATCTCCTTGCTGGTATTTGGTCTTTTCAAATTTTATATTTCTCCCTGCTTCAGTTTTGGTAGGTTATACATTTCTAGGAATGTATCCATTTATTCTAGGTTGTCTAATTTTTGCCATTGTTATTCATAATATTCTCTTATAATTGTTTATGGTTCTGTGGTGCAGATTGTTATTTCTCCTCTTTCATATTGATTTCATGTATTTTTCTCCTTTTTTTTTGTGAGTCTGGATAGAGGTTTATCAATTTTGTTGATCTTTTCAATGAACCAGTTCCTGGTGACATTAATCTGTTCCATTGTTTTCTTAGTTTTCATATCATTTGTTTCTAATCTTTATTATTTCCTTCCTTCTGTTAGTTTGGAGTTTTGTTTGATGTTCCTTTTCTAGTTCCTTTAGATGTAAGGTTAGATTGTTTATTTGAGATTCTTCTTTTTGAGATATTCCTGTATTCCTATAAATTTCCCTCTTAAAACTGCTTTGCTGCATCCAAAAGGTTTTGGACTGTTGTGTTTTTATTTTCATTTACTTCCATGTACTTTTTTATTTCTTTTTTTAAATTTCCTAGTTGACCCATTGTTTAATAACATTTAATTTCCATGTATTTATGTTCTCTGTAGATTTATTTATTGTGGTTGATTTCTGGTTTCATAACATTGTGGTCAGAAAAGATGTGTGGTATGATTTTGATCTTTTAAATTTGTTTAGGCTTGTTTCATAGCTTAATACGTGATCTATTCTGAAGAATGTCCCATGTGCACTTGAAAAAAAATGCGTTCTGCTGTTTTAGCATGGAATATTCTGATTACATTTGTTAAATCCATCTGGTCCAGTGTGTCATTCAAAGGCACTGTTTCCTTTTTGGTTTCCTGTTTGGATCATCTGTTCATCAATGTACATGGGAACTTAAAGCCCTCTACTAATATTGTATTATTATATATTAGTTCATTTATATTCCTTTATATTGTTATTTATCTGGGTGCTCAGATTTTGGGTGCATAAATATTTACAATTGCTGTGCCTTCTTGTTGGATTGTCCCCTTTATTATTCTATAATGTCCTTTTTATTTCTTTTTACCATTGTTGTTGTCTAATATGTCCTTGTTACTCTGGCTTTCTTTTGACATCCATTTGCATGATAAATCTTTCTCCATCCTCTCACTTTCAATCTGTAAGTGTCTTTAGGTCTGAAATAAGTCTCTTTTAGGTAGATGGGTCTTGTTCTTTCATCCACACCATCAACACATGTCTTTTGATTGGAGTGTTTAGTCCATTTACATTCAAAGTAATTATTGATAGATATGTATTTATTGCCATTTTGTTACTTGTTTTGTGGTTGTTTTTGTAGTTTTTCTCTGATCCTTTCTTCTATCTTTCTTCATCGATTGCTGGTTTCTTTAGTGAAGTACTTAGATTTCTCACTCTTTATTCATTGCATATCTATCAGTGGTTTTTGATTTGTGTTACCATTTGGGTTATATGTAACATCTTCTGCATATAGCGGTATATATTAAGTTGATGATCACTTAAGTTCAAACCCATTTTTTTACTCCTCTCCTCCCTACATTTAGGTATCTGTTATCATATTTTATATCCTTTTATTCTGTGAATCTTTTATCTGATTTTTTACAGAAATACTTATTTTTACTGCTTTTGTGTTTCTTTATTTTCCTACTCTCACTTATGGTCTTTCTTTTCCACTCAAAGAATTGCCTTTAATATTTTTGCAGGGCTGGTTTAGTAATCATGAACTCCTTTAGTTTTTGTTTATCTGAGAGACTATCTCTCCTTCTATTCTGAATGATAGCCTTGCTTGGTAGAGGACTTTTGGCTGTAGATTTTCCCTTTCAGAACTTTGAATATATCATGACACTCCCATCTGGCTTGCAAAGTTTCTGCTGAAAGATCTGTTCATAGCCTAATAGGGTTTCCCTTGTGTGTACTGCTTTCCTGTCTTTTGATAAATTTGTCTCCTTATCAGTCCTTTTTGCCATTTTGATTACTATCTGTCTTGATGTGAACCTCCTTTGGTTGATTTTGTTAGGGGATTTCTGCACTTCCTGGATTTGCATATCCTTTTTCTTCCCCAGATTAGGGAACTTTTCATCTATTCTTTCTTCAAATAGATGTTCTGTCCCCTTTTTTCTTTCTTCTCCTTCTGGGATCCCTATAATGAAAATGTTTATATGCTTGGTGAAGTCACTGAATCCCCTAAGTCCATTCTCCTTTTGCATAATTCTTTTTTCCCTCATTTCTTCAGCTTGCTTACTTTCCATTTTTCTGTCTTAATGTTCATTAATTCATTCCTCTACTTCTTCCAGCCTGCTATTTACTCCATTAAATGTATTCTTGACTTCATATATTGTGTTCTTCATCTTGAATTGTTTTTTTTTTCTAATTAGTTGTTTTTTTATCTTTGTGTTAAGCCATCTCACTGATGTTCATCACTCATTTCTCAATCCCAGTGAGTATCTTTATGATCATTACCTTAAATTCTCTCTCAGGTATGTTACTTATATATTTTGCTTAAGTCTTTTGCTGTGGTTTTGTCCATTTCTTTTATCTGCAACATATACTTCTGTCTTCTTATTTTACATACCTCTCTGTGTCTGTGTGTTAGGAAAGTCAGTTATGACTTGCTCCTGAAAGTAGTGGCCAAGACTTGAACTTTTAACTAAGTGACACCAGTCCTTCTCCACAGGGGACAGTCAGCCAGGATAGACACTTGGGCTGTGACTTGGGTCACTCCACAAAGCATGAATGAGATTGGGGCATGGCCCTGCAAGCTGCGGGTGCCATTCCCTTCCATTGGCCATTGAGACTAGGCCAGCCATGACCACTCTGCTCAGCACACGTGGGCAGTTTTAATAACGTGTGCATGTCCTCCACAGAGGTTGGAAGAAGCACTGTTAGCAAGATTTGTGTGGGTCTTCTGTGGGAGGGGACTTGCAGCCCAGGGACTGAGACAAGTCTGGCCTGGGGGTGGGGCTTGGTGTAATCAAGTTAGGTAGTGAGTGCCTGAGCTGTGCTTGTTCCCACAGATGGCTGTGTGTTTATGAGGGGCAGGAGAGAGAAATAATGCCTGTCAACTCCTTTGTTTCTGGAGAAGTCCCTCAATGAACTCAGATTAGTAACTAACTCTTCCTCTCATAAGCCCCAGGCACCTTTCAAACTGCTGCTTTGAAGCTTTATCTGGAATGACTATTTGCTATGCTATCTCTTTAATGGCAGGGGCTTAGCTTTTTATCACCCTCTGGGCTTTCTCAAAGCTGAGTCCACTGATTTTTAAAGTTCCATGATTTAAGTCCCTCTGGTTATAAGCACTGATGAAATTTCAGCCCCTCTGATTTGCAAAGCCAAATGCTATGGGGATTTCTCTTCCTTTTGTAGGCTCCCTGGTGTGCTAGTCTGTTTCTTGCTCCTGTCTGCACCTGTAGTTTCCTCTCTCAGGTACTCAGACCACAGGGTTTAAATTTCCATTGAGTTCTTACCCTTCCTACCCTGTCCAATGTGGCTTTTTTTCTACATTTAGTTGTGGAGTTTATTTGGCCAGTCTTTGGGTCCTTTTCTGGGTTGTTTGCTCTCGTGCAATTGTTATCTAATTGCCTCCATGGAAGGAGATGGATTTAAGATCCTCCTAGTCTGCCATCTTCCCAAGAAGTCTCTAGGATACAGATAATTTTAAAGTAGCAGTGACAGCCTGAAATACAAATTTTATTCTATTTCCCTTTAAAAAATAAATATGCTTTAGTCCGTCAACTGGATGCACCTTTTAGTTCAATCTCATGTGTCAAGTACTCATTTTTTCCTAAGGTATTTAAAATTTTCATCTTTTTAATGTCTTTATAGATTTATCTCTCTTTAATATATTCATCACTGATTTCCAACTCTTCCAAAGATTGTACTAAAATATATACCGTCTTATTGGAGGTCACTTCCATTTGCTTTAACAGCGTTTGATATTTTGTGGGTTTTTTTTTTCATTATTTTCATGAATGCAATTATTTAACTGATATAAGGTTTAATTGACCTAATAATATATGCTGACTATCTTCCCATACTGTGACTTACTTTCTCATATATATATATATGCCTAAAATATAAACATGCTAAACATTCACAGGTATAAATTCTATATATACTCAAATGACTATAATTTTTTTGTATGGAAATATTTTTATTAAACTAACAGTGTATAACACTTTGTTGCATTTTGTATTTTATAACTCTTTTCATTTTAATCCACCTCTATGCTTCAAAATGCTTTAGTGAAGTTAAAGACAATAAATTTTTGTATAATTAGAAGATAGAAAGATAGAGATAGATAATAATAGATGATAGATAGATAGATAGATGATAGATGAGACAGAGAGAGACAGGGAGAGAGAGAGAGAGAGAGAGATTATCAATGGCTGTTTGCTGGAGCATAAAAAATAACCTGAAAACTACACATGACACAATCTAAAATATAAAATTACAATCTTTAACAAAGAGTGACATATAAAATAAATTACTGAATAAATGCTTGAAGTGCTCCCTCCTTAAAAAAGTATACAAAAGAGTGCACCACTACAGACTAAGAATAGAAAATAAAGTATTAAATCTGCCATAGTCTTTACAATATTATTGTTTTGTAACCCCAGACAAGGAAGTTTCACATGTCATTACTGGATCATACTCCTGGAAGCTTTCCATGTCCGCCCAGTGAACCACTTGATCAGCTTTCGGCAAAGACAAGATAAACAGATATCTTAGAACAAAAGCAAAACTTTTGTAGAAAAATAGTGCTAGAAGTAGTCTATTCTATTGTATGTTTAATTACAACATCTCTTTTTTGGAATCATGTTTCTGAGAATAAAAATGAGTAATTATTGTAATCATTGATTAGTTGTAGATTTTATCATCATTGAAAGCTAATGACCTAAGGACTGTGTTCCAAGTTACAAATTATTGTTTAATATTTTTTATTTCAATGTAATATCAATCAATATTGTGTATTCTATTGTGTTTTTTTAATTTTTTTTTAACATTTATTTATTTTTGAGAGAGACAGAGAAAGAGTGAAAGCTGGGAGGGTCAGAGAGAGAGGGAGACACAGAATCCCAAGCAGGCTCCAGGCTCTGAGCCGTCAGTACAGGGCCCAACGTGGCACTCAAAGTCACGAATCACAATATCATGATCTGAGGTGAAGTTGGATGCTTAACGGACTGAGCCACATATGTGCCCCTGTGTATTGTATTGCTTTATAGCAATGTTAAGTCCATGGCTTTAAAAAGAAGTATGGACAGATGGGTAAGAAAATGCATGTTTTTCCCTTTTGTACCCTTTCTTATCCTAACTAGTATCTAACAATTTTTATGATTCTCGCTGAATTATTGTTTTTTCAGTAATATTTTTCTACCTTTTGTGTTAGTTAAAATCTAAATGTTAATGCCCTCTTATTGTCTCTTTATATTTTCCACAACTAAAATGTATATTTATTTAAAGATTTGCTAAATGTTTATTTTCCTTACCAAATAATACATTTTATGAGGAGAGAGGACAGTTGTTACTCTCTAGTATACCCTAAATTCAGAACACAGTGAATTACACATAGGATATAATCAATACAGTTGTTGAATTAATATGTCTTCTTATTTATTTTCCTACAATGAAAACAGATAGATACAGTTACTTATGTAAAATATCCAATGCTAGAGAGGATACTTATTATCATAATGATGCTTCAAATATATGACATCTTTTCACTATTATAAGTACCTTCACATTTCTCTTAAAGGAAAGGACTCTCAGAATGCCTGGAGTGGGGGTTAATACAACGAGTGTCACTCAGTGTAATAAGATCCTCAAATTCTTGGTCAAGAGTGTGTCATAGAGAAGATGTCTTAAAACATTATTAATCAAATTCAGATTTGTATGAACAAAATTGTCAGAACTTTGGGCATTAGAATGAGTTAGGTTCAAGTGATATGGAATATTAGGAGAAATATGAAAATAAATGGGTCAGGAGCACCTGACTGACTCAGTGGAGTGTACAACTCCTCAACTCGGGGTCATGAGTTCAAACACCACATTGGGTGTAGAGATTTTTTTTTAAATGAAATCTTAAAAGAAAAAAGAAAGGAAGAAAGAAAAGAACAAAATGACCTCAAGCTTAAAGTATAGATAGGTTTTAATCAAGGTACATGTTTGTGCATCAGCCAAGAGCAGAGGAGGGCTATATGACCTGAATTTATTTTGATGGGGCACGTCTTTGAATGGAATTTCTTCGGGGAAAAAAAGTCTGACAAGTTTAATTAGCTTTTCTCGTCTATATTCAGGTTTTGTAAGTCAGCATGGAGCTTCTAGATTGCTTCGTATAACTTGCAAAAGGTAACAATATACAGAACAAACATACTATTTGCAAATAATTGAATTAGTTTATGTTACAGTAGTCTGGCAATTATATTTTAAATACTTTTATAAAATCATAATTAAAGTGCAGTCTAGTTTACTATGATAAATTTCCTTGGCCCTAAATTAAAATTAAGGCAGTTTTCAGTTCATAATTTTGAATGAGACTGCAAAAATCAGCAGTTCTCCCTCATCAGGGAAATACAAATCAAAACCACACTCAGATATCACCTCACACCAGTCAGAGTGGCCAAAATGAACAAATCAGGAGACTATAGATGCTGGCGAGGATGTGGAGAAATGGGAACCCTCTTGCACTGTTGGTGGGAGTGCAAATTGGTGCAGCCACTCTGGAAAACAGTGTGGAGGTTCCTCAAAAAATTAAAAATAGATCTACCCTATGACCCAGCAATAGCACTGCTAGGAATTTACCCAAGGGATACAGGAGTACTGATGCATAGGGGCACTTGTACCCCAATGTTCATAGCAGCACTCTCAACAATAGCCAAATTATGGAAAGAGCCTAAATCTCCATCAACGGATGAATGGATAAATAAATTGTGGTTTATATACACAATGGAGTACTACGTGGCAATGAGAAGGAATGAAATATGGCCCTTTGTAGCAACGTGGATGGAACTGGAGAGTGTTAAGCTAAGTGAAATAAGCCATACAGAGAAAGACAGATACCATATGTTTTCACTCTTACGTGGATCCTGAGAAACTTAACAGGAACCCATGGGGGAGGGGAAGGCAAAAAAAAAGAGGTTAGAGTGGAAGAGAGCCAAAGCATAAGAGACTCTTAAAAACTGAGAACAAACTGAGGGTTGATGGGGGGTGGGAGGGAGGGGAGGGTGGGTTTGGGTATTGACGAAGGCACCTTTTGGGATGAGTACTGGGTGTTGTATGGAAACCAATTTGACAATAAACTTCATATATTGAAAAAAAAATCAGCAGTTCTCTCTTTGGTTTCTGGAAATAATTTATAAGGTAATAAAAAATATAAATATTCAAATCACTCAGCTTTTGATATAAAGAAGTACTAGTTAAACCCAAGACATCACAGTTGGGAGAAAGGCACTTATGTCTTGAGGAAGAAAAGTTATAGAACCCTGGCTAAAATGTACTATGACTCAAATATTCAGATGGAATATGAAAAACACACTTTCTCAGAATAAGGAGCCAAGTCTACCATATACCTTTTTTAAACCCCTTGTTTGCACCCATGGGAAAACAAAAAAAAAAAACAAACAAAAAAGATGCATATACTGGTACCGGGAGTGAACTTGGTTCTCTACTGAAAACAAGATAAGGTGAGACTAGATGAGGAATCTCGTAGAAACATTCTGACTACGGTAGTAGAGGGAATTAGACTATTCTATTTACAAAAATAAGATAATGGTTTAGTGTTTTCCCTATTTTCAGATTTTAAATCAGGTTAATCATACACATAGAATCTGGGATCATAAGAATAGTTAAATCTCTCCTGAAACAATTTTTGGCAAATTCGTGCAAGATTTTCATTCAAACTGATCATCTTGTAAAATATCACTGTCAGTTATGATGAATATTTACCAAAACAAAACAAAACAAAACACCTCATGATCTAAACAACATTAGTTAGCATTAGGTTTCACTGGGAACATAAAGACCTGGAAAATAATTAGTTAAAAGTGAATTTCTTTAAATTTTCAAAAAATGTTTATTTATTTTTGAGAGAGAGAGAGAGAGAGAGAGAGAGAGAGAATGAACGGGGGAGGGGCAGAGAGAGAGGAGACATAGAATCAGAAGCAGGCTCCAGGCTCCAAGCTGTCAGCACAGAGCCCCTCCCGGGGCTCGAACTCACAGACTGGGAGATCATGACCTGACTGAAGTCGGAGGCTCGACCGACTGAGCCACCCAGGTGCCCCTAAAAATTTTTTTTAGTGTTTATTTAGTTTTAAGAGACAGAGAGAACACAAGTGGGGGAGAAGCAGACAGAGAGAGAAACACATAGAATCTGAAGCAGCCTCCAGGCTCCCAGCTGTCAGCACAGAGCTGGATGTGGGGCTCAAACTCACGAACCGTAAGATCATGACATGAGCCGAAGTTGGTAGGTTAAATGACTGAGCCACCCAGGCATCCCAAAAGTGAATTTCTAAAATATGTACAACTCTAGAAATGAGTACACATGCTCTCATGACCATTCCAACGCCATCAGAAACTCCAGTACTTTATCTTTGTGCAATTGGAGTACCCAGAGAAAACTGAGAGTAAAAGTAAGAAACAGTGTAAGTATATAGAGATGTAATTACAAAGAAAGAAAGAAAGAAACAGAAAAAATAAGAAAAAAAAGAAAAGAAAAGAAAAAGAAAAGGAAAAAGGAAATACGAAACTCTTGAGTGTATACAGATGCAGAAGAATCAATCCTACATCATATGGCATAAAATTAATTGGTTGCAAAAAATATATAAAATTCCTTGTGCTGCAAGCAAGAATACTATTTATTTCCAAAAGCTTAAAAGAATTATAACTGGTCTTAGATTTTTTCAGAATAATTGCCAAAGGTAGAAGACAGTGGAACAATTTCCCTTAAATCTTCAGGAGAAAAAAAAAAAGAAGTGATCCAAGGATTTCATACATTCCTACACTAAACAGAGATAACAGAAAAGCGTTTTTTTTTTTTTTTTAATTAAAAAAAAATTTTTTTTCAACGTTTATTTATTTTTGGGACAGAGAGAGACAGAGCATGAACGGGGGAGGAGCAGAGAGAGAGGGAGACACAGAATCAGAAACAGGCTCCAGGCTCTGAGCCATCAGCCCAGAGCCTGACGCGGGGCTCGAACTCACGGACCGCGAGATCGTGACCTGGCTGAAGTCGGACGCTTAACCGACTGCGCCACCCAGGCGCCCCAGAAAAGCGGTTTTGAATGTACAAATAAAAGAAGAATTTTTTTGTGTGACCCTTCTAGAAGAACCAAGCTAAGCAAAAGCTAAAAAAAAATAAAAAAATTCAACAAAAAGACTGGTGGTGAATGCTGAATGTATTTAACTGGAGGTGGAAGACAAACATTGTGAATTTGGGTGCAGGATGTAGGTGTAATTACAATCTCACTGTTGTATTCCTATTATTCATTATATTATTATGAATTGTATTATCATATATTATTCATTATATATTTTATATTTTGTATTATATCATATATTATTCATTACATTTCATAACTGTCCTTTTCCAGTCTGTCATGAGCAAGTCCTGTCAACCTATATCCAGAAGTCTTTCTCAGCACTCTTGCTGCTACCTCTGCCTCTATCCTAGGGCAGGATCTAAGGACAGATGAATCCTCTGTCCCTCACCCTGTAGCAGTGGAACTCTGGCTTGTACCAGTGTGTTCCCGTGGCCAACCAATTTCTGGCCGCCCATCCTCTGGAGAAGCATGTCTCTGTTTTGAATCACTGCAGGATCCTGACCATGAAAAGCTTTCCTGCCCCTGGTCCCCAACCATTACAGATTGTGTTAGGGTGACAGCCAACCTTTGCCTAGTGTCAAGTTAGGGAATAGGGATATGGGTAGCTTTTATTTCTTCTCTCCAGTAGCAGTTGATCTTCACCTCCTATGAGAGCAGGGTCTGATCTGGGATACAAAAATGTTGCTTGTTCCTTCTATAGCAAGAAATACGTTTGCTTATTACCAGAGAAGGGTTTAGGGCACCAGCAGGTTTCATTCTTATTTTTCATTCGTGAAGAACCTAGACCATACATGGACCTCTATAGTTATTCTAGCTCTATCCTCAGATCTTGGTAAGCCTTAGAAAACCCTAAAAATTGTCTCTCCAAGGTCCTCTGACTTTCCTCTATCCTTTTTTGTGAGCATCTTTGGCAGCTTGTGGAAAAAAGCCAGTGAGTGGAACAGATTCCCCTTCTATTTGAAACTCCCAGGGATACTAATTTGTCACTCTAGCCTAACTCAGACTTTAAAAATTTGTTAAAATATCAGTTGTTTACTTCTTACCCCTATAAAAAAAAATACTGCATCAGAACTCAAATGTTAAATAAACTCAAGATACCCATATCCCAATCACAGAAACTCTGAATATGCTATGTTACATGGCAAGGAGGAATCAGGTTGAAGATGGAATTGAAGTTTTTAATCAGCTGACTCTGGGAAGGAGAGCTTATTATCCTAGATTATCGAGGTGATTTCGCTCTAATCATAGGGCCCTTAAAAGTGCAAAAGGGAAGCAGAAGAGACAGAGATAGTGTTATGCAATGAGAGAAAGACTCAACTGGCCATTACTGGTAGTGAAAATTGGAAGGAGGGTAGGTATAAGTAATGAAATGCAAGCAGCCTCTAGAAAGTGGAAAAAGCAAGAAAACTGATTGACCTTTAGTGCTCCCAGGAAGGATAGTAGCACTGCCAACACCTTGATTTTAACCCATTGAGTTAAAATATTTTCAAATCTCTGAGCTCCAGAACAGTAAGAAAGTAAGTTTGTTTTTGCTTTAGCCACTACATTTTCTGCAATTTCTTAAAGTAATCTAATAAGGCTTTGTTATTAGATTGATTTAACTTGATTTTGTGTGAAAAAAAAAATAAAACATTGTGATAGTCAGGATTCTAAGATGTTTCCTGATGAGCCATACCCTTGGATGGTCCCTTCTCCTTGGGTGTGCACAGGCATGACATGTGGATATGATAGATTATGACTCTCATGATGACCTACATAACAAAGATCAATATATTCTGGAGATGGAATTAATGTTCCAAGCCAGTTCATTTGAGTTAATCAGGGGAGTTCTTAAAAGAGTATTAAAGCAGCAGAAGACTCTTTCTTATTGAACTTGAAAAAGCAAAATTTCCTGTTGTGGAGAACCATGACAGGAAATCCACTGGCTATAATTCTCAGTCCCACAAACTCAAGAAACTGAATTATTTTAGCAACCTCAGTGAGGTTGAAAACTGATTCTTCCTTAATCAGACCTCCAGATTATACCTTGTTTTCAGCCTTTTGAAATCCTGAGCAGAGAACCCAGTTATGTTATGCCTAAATTTCTCATTTGTGGAAATATGCTATATAACAAGAGAAAATGAATACAAGCATCTTTATATGCATAAAACAAATTAATATATATACACATTTTAAAACTCTCATTCCTTTAGCAATTTATAGTCCAAAATTAAGTGAAAGAGTAATTTGGCTAGCCTATTTTCTTTTCAATTGTGTGACTTTTGTCTATTCCAACTTGGTTAACTGATAGGTAGATCCAAAATTTATTTGGTATTTCAAATCATAGTATTTATAATAAATATTATATGGTAATACTTTTTTCTGACATTTTAATTTGAGTGATTAGTGAAAGTAAGTAACTTTCAATTGATCATGCTGACTTCTTGATGCCTACTCTCAGAATTGAATGAGTATGCCTTCCTTATCTCATTTTTATTACTTTCTACCATGCCAATATATACTAAATTTTTGTGGTGATTGATTTTCAAATATTACATTATGAAAAAGATTTGGTTTCACTTTATCTTCTTATTTCAAGTACCACTTTTCATTGTTTCTCCATAGGATGTTTTTTACAAGCTCATGCTCTCATTTCTTAAATAACCAAACTAGTAGTAATTGAATTATTTTTTAAAAAGTTTGTATCAACTTTACCTGTAATAAATATGCGATGGCTGGTGAAATTTCTGCCACTATTCCACTTGCATCACTCTTTGTAGAAACTTGTTTCTCCCATGGATGATGAAGGAATAAAGTTTGTCTCTGACTATAATTGAACTCCCGTTAGAGGGGGAAATGATCCCATCCTAGATTTAGGTTTACTCTTAGTCAGATATATTTGTTTTTGTGTTAACATATTTAAGCAAGTCAATTATATTTGCATTCCTGTTGACACATTTCTTCATAAATTTCAAGGGATTTTCTCATTAAACTAAATTTAACAATATTCCATCATTTACAAAATCGGCTTAAAAGAGCCAAGTATAAAATACAGCAATTCCACTATTTTTAACTGAAGTTCTTCTCATGTTATACTTTGTTCTTTGTTTCCTGCTGTGCACACTTACTTGAATCTGCTTTTGGGATTTGTTTCCTTTCCTTGCAATAGTCTTGGCTTTCTCTCTTTTGTTTTGTCATCTGTTCTGTTTTCATTCTTTGAATTTTCCTTCTTTATTATTATTATTATTATTATTATTACTATTATTATTTGTTTTTCCTCTAATTTATGCTAGATTAACCACTGCTTATTTCATAATCTACCTCTTTGCCCTATGCTTTTCATGAGGCTCTTTTCCTTGATTTCAAAGTATGCCTTTTTAAAGGAATTGGTTACATTATGTTTATTTATTCTCAGTGTTCTGTGTGTGTTTTATCGTCTCATTGTCATTTTTATGCTAGAAATCTTTAGCTATTTTATCATGAAAGTTCCCTAGATATCATATAGGGGTTAGACTTACTGTTCTGTGATGAGCCTTTCTAAGAAGAGTCAGTATATAAGTGCAATAAAAGAAAATTGAGTGTCCAAGTTTCCCACTTACTTGGTAATTGACACCCAATATAGTTTCCTTCATCTATCTGTGCCTCTTTAGTCTCACATGAAGGGAGTAGATAAACAAGTATGTTCTAGATACTTGTTAGGGCCTCTTACTAGGAAACACTTACAGCAGTTGAAGCAGACTTTTTGTGAACTGAATATTAATGGTATTCAGCAGGCCTGTAGTTTTATGTGACTGTCATTCAATATCACTTTCAGTTGCTTCTAGTGGAACTGATTGCAGTTGATATATCAGTTAGATCACTAAAGTTAAAGAGATAAACTACCTATTAGAAGTAAAAATGCAGTGTAAATATACAAACAAGTTGCATTGTGTTGTTCAATTTGAATAATTGCTCCAAAACAGAAATTATTACCAGCCACCATTTAATGAAAAAGAAGTCAGCTGAGAAGCCCTCAAGGATTTTTGTAATCCTCTGCCTTTCCATCTGGTTTACCTTCCCCCATTTTTTGTAATAGCAGCTGTCTACAGATATTATTCTGATTTTGATTGCCAAAGTAATGTTTGAGTGAGTAAAGCATACACAATATTAGAGATAATCAATCTCAACAAAAACAAATTCATTCTGTTCATGACAGCATAAATGGGAATTTTTGACATAACTATTATTGCTTCTCTTATATAAAGGTAAGATCACTGGAAATAGATATGTAATTGAATGTGTTATTTAAGGACTCATATTCTAAATTATTCACATGGAAGCAATAATATAGGAGAATAATTCTAATTATTAGGAATATTGGAATTAATTATTTTAATGTTAAAAATATATCTGTGAAGACATGTGAGAGAAAAAATCAGTTCTCATTTGATTTCAAAGTTTTAACATGTGTGCAGTACATAATCTGTTAGTGAGAATGACTAATTTTTGAAAGTAAGATATCAGGGTCATGTCCTGTATAAACCTGTTACCAATTTTTAAAAACTGTTTATTTATTTATTTTAGAGCCAGAGTACAAGCAGGGGACGTGCAAAGAACGAGAGTCCCAAGCAGGCTCTGTGCTGATGGCACAGAGCCCCAATAGGAGTAAACTCACAAACTGTGAGATCAAGACCTGAGCCAAAATCAAGAGTTGGATACTTTGCTAACAGAGCCAACCAGGCCCCCAACCTTTTACCAATTTTAAAATCACAGTTGCTCCTCCAACTCTGACTTCCTTGAGAATTCTTGACATTGTAAATGACTATTTAGTAAAAATAAATTACTATTATTGAAATGTATCTTTATTTGTCATAATAATAGTGGGGAACAAATGTGTTCAGACCAGGAAGTTTACCTCACCAAGTACTGAAGCCTTGTGTCAAAAAACAGCACTGAGACTATCATCCAAAACCTTGGTTAAAGTTCCAGATTATTCATTTACTATAAAACATTTCATTTCAATTTCTTTTTTTTTTTTTTGTAAAATAAAGGTAAGGTATCGATTTGATATTATAGTAATTAAAAATAAAAAACAACATGCAGATTAATAGTTGTTCAGAAAAAAAAGATAGAAAAGAAAATGGACTAGGATATAAACTACAATAGAGTTGTGCAGATAATTTATGTTAGTGTTCCTCATATTAGGAAACAGGAATATTAAGAAAAAAAAAACTTGTTAGATTTTGATGTGCAGACTTACAGTGGGGGTTGAAGAAATGAAAAGTAATGCCCTTAAGATAAAATGTCATCTTTGAGAAGAAGCAATGTCTTAGCTATCAGTTAGTGATTAAGAGCTTGTGAATTGTTAGTTGTCAATAGTTCCCTGAAGATATTTCTTTTTTTTTTCTTTTTTTTTTTTTAATTTTTTTTTTCAACGTTTATTTATTTTTGGGACAGAGAGAGACAGAGCATGAATGGGGGAGGGGCAGAGAGAGAGGGAGATACAGAATCGGAAGCAGGCTCCAGGCTCTGAGCCATCAGCCCAGAGCCTGACACGGGGCTCAAACTCACGGACCGCGAGATCCTGACCTGGCTGAAGTAGGACGCTTAACCGACTGCGCCACCCAGGCGCCCCCCTGAAGATATTTCTTTAAATGTAACACACACTCTCTAATGTTTATTAAATACTTGCCCAATGTAGAATGAATGCAAGTAACAGAAGGAATTTCAGAACAATGGCATCTAATTTCCATGCCCTCAAATTTTTACATTTTAACCGAGAAGTAAAAAACATCTTGATGAAATAGAAAAAAATAACAGAAGGCAGTGTATGATTATAGGCCATTATGTTTTACAAATTCTGTAATATTGGCTTCTTTTTTCCTTTTAGTTAAGAATTCTAAAATGAAAGATTTTTTTACAAAAGAAGATGTTTATTTTATTTTTATTTTTAAGAAAGAAGGAACTTTAGGTTTTAGATTTTGTTACTAATTTCTATTTTACTCCTCTTACTGTGATGAGATTATTGTTTGTAATATTTCTAATTTTGGAAATTACTGATGCTTTCTTTGATCAAATATTTGATTACTCATTGGAATGTTTTATGTTTGAGAAGAAGGCATATTTTCTATTATCAATATGTAAAGTTTTATATCTTTCAGTAATATTTATGTTAAATTATGTTGGTCAGGTTACCATATCCTGCAAAAAACTTGAACTTTACAGGGTAAAATTCTCTTCTATAAGACTTTTCATCTGGAGACATTTTACATTTGGCACAGGGTAGGACTATGGACTCAAGCAGAAAGTCACAATGTTACTTGCTTAAGGAGTTATAGCAGAATGTGGACATTCAGAATAGATAAAATGGAAACAATGTAGCTATTTGAATATTTACTCAGCCTAATTTATTGGATGACATTCTTAATTTTGCATATGTGAGATAATATCAAAGTTTTTACCAAAAACCACAATAATTAGAATACTGAAAGAATGAAAATTTTACTTGCTTCTCACTTTAGGGTGAGAGAGTTTAAATTTTTAGTCCAGCAATGTTACTGCAAGCTAGAAAAAATTAATATTTTTCAGAAAAAAAACAACAACATAACATCTACAATGTCCAGTATATGATAAAAAAAAAGTTTAGACTTGCAAAGAGATAAAAAAAGTATCCCATTAGTAGTCAATAGAAATATATTCCAAAATGATTCAGATTTATGAATTTATGGAAACGAACTGTAAAGAAATTTAAATATCTGTTCATTAAATGAATAAGAAAAGATAAATATAATAAATAAAAATGTGGCTACTATTAGCAGAAAAATGAAAACTGGAAAAATGAAAAAATGGAAATTCTAAACCTAAAAATGAAATACATAAATTGCAGATTTCAACAACAGGATTTAATGGCAGATTAAAAATACAAAAATTGGAAAATTTGAAAAATACATGAACATTAAACATGCAATAAAAACAGAGAAGAAAAGAACTGAAATAATAGAGTCCTAGTGACCTAAAATCATATAGTCTAAAAAATGTATTATTGGAACAAAAAACAGCTGAGAAGAGAAGGAATGGGAAAATTTTAAAGATAGATAAAAATTCTCACACTAAATATAAAAACTGAATGGAAATACAAATATTTCAGCTAATCAGGATAAAGAAACATACCTAGGAAATCATAGTCAAACAGCTAAAAAAATTCTAAACCACCGTAGAAATACATCCCCTATCAACAACAAGAACAACAAGAAACCAAGTATCAAAAGATAAATAAAAACAAATGATGTGTGTATGTATATATATATACATATATACATATATGTATATATGTATATATATGTATACACATACACACACATATGAACACAAAAATGTGACAATTATGTCCATGATATATTAATAACCATATTAAATTTAAATAGAGAATGTGAGATTGAATTAAAATAATACTTAATTGTATGGTGATCAAAAGAACAAACTTTAGGGGTGCCTAGGTGGCTGAGCTGGTTGAGCATCCAACTTCAGCTCAGGTCATGATCTCACAATTTGTGGGTTTGAGCCCCACACGGGGCTCTGTGCTGAGAGCTGAGAACTCAGAGCTTGGAGCCTGGAGCCTGCTTCATATTCTGTGACTCTCTCTGTCTCTCTTTCTCTCTCTACCCCTCCCCCACTTTCTATCTCTCTCTCTCTCTCTCTCTCTCTCAAAAATAAATAAACATTATTTTTTTTTAAAGAAAAAACTTTAAATTTAAAGGTGCAGGTAACTTGGAAGAAAATGGGTAAAAAATTATAAGCCTTGAAATAATAAGCATGAGAAAACTGAAGTAGCTAAATTAATATCAGACAATGTGGACTTCAATGTAGAGTATTACCAGAATTAAAGTGACATGTTATGAAAATAAAATAAACAATGTACTAAGAAGGTATAAGAATCCTAAGTCTGTGAATGCACCTAACCAGTCAGGTGTCATACTCATGAAACAAAATTTGATACAACTAAAGACAGAGAAACAGACAAATTCACAGTTGTAAAGTCTCAGTAATTGACAAAGATTTAGACAAAATCAGTAGCAGAGACAAATGGAATAACACTATCACACAATTTCATCTAGTAGATATTATATAACAGTATCCCCAACAACTACAGAATATATATTCTATTAGTATACATGGAACATTTCACCATTCACCAGGCTAGAGCATATAGTGGTCTATAGAACAAGAATCACAAAGTAACATAATATCAGTCATAGAATATGTTTTCTAACAACATGGTAAGAAAATGGAAACAGTTTACAATAGGAAATTTGAAAAAATCTCCGAAAAATGTTTAAATAATTAAAATAGAGTGTGAGTTGATTGATTTAATTTTTAAAAATTTTTTTAAGTTTATTTTTGAGAGAGAGAGAGAGACAGAGTGTGAGCAGGGGAGGGGAAGAGAGAGAGGGAGACACAGAATCGAAGCAGGCTCCAGGCTTGGAGCTCTCAGCTCTCAGCACAGAGCCCCACATGGGGCTTAAACCCACAACCCATGAGATAATGACCTGAGCTGAAGTCGGACACTTAACTGACTGAGCCACCCAGGCTCCCCTTAGTTAATTGATTTCAAAAAGAGAGATCCAAGTGTGTAGGATGCTGTAAGAGCAAGCCTCAGTGGGAAATTTATTATCTCTTAATGCTCCTGGTTAGAAAGTAGATTGGTTTCACTGGAGTGTTTAGTCCATTGACATTTAGAGTGAGTACTGAAAGATACGAATTTATTGCCATTATGTTTCCTGTAGAGTTGGAGTTTCTTGTGGTGTTCTCTGGTCCTTTCTAGTCTTTGCTGCTTTTGGTATTTATTTATTTATTTATTTATTTAATTTATTCAATTTTTTCTCCCCTTAGAGAGTCCCCCTTAAAATTTCTTGCAGGGCTGGTTTAGTGGTCACAAACTCCTTTAATTTTTGTTTGTCTGGGAAACTTTTTATCTCTCCTATTTTCAATGACAGCCTTGCTGGATAAAGAATTCTTGGCTGCATATTTTTCTGATTCAGCACATTGAATATATCCTGCCACTCCTTTCTGGCCTGCCAAGTTTCTGTGGATAGGTCTGCTGCAAACCTAATCTGTCTTCCCTTGTAGGTTAAGGACTTTTTTTTTCCCTTGCTGCTTTCATGATTCTCTCCTTTCCTGAGTATTTTGTGAATTTGAGTAAGATATGCCTTGTTGATGGTCAGTTTTTGTTGAATCTAATGGGAGAGGAGCCAAGATGGTAGAACAACATGAAGTTTTTTGTGTCTCGCATCCATGAAATACAGCCAGACCAACACTAAACCATCCTGCACACTTAGAAAACTGATTGGAAGATTAACACAACAATCTGCACAACCTGAAACACAAAATTCAGCAGGTACGCGGTGTGGACAGGTGAACTTTGGGAGAGAGAAGCCATGGAGGGCAGAGAGCTGCTTTTTCATGCAGAGAGAGGATGGACACATGGTGGGGGGAGGGAGAATATGGGAAAATCACCCCTCCCCAAAAGCACCTGGAGAGAAAGTGGAAAATTGCAAGTAGCTGCAGGGACTTAACTAAAAAGGGAGAAAGGAGAAAGGAGAGGGTTTAAATTCCATTAAGACTGTAAACAGGGGAAGCACAGAGTCTGCAACTCTGCAGCTTGATACCTGGCAGTGCTCTGGTGGGAAGGGCAATTCCCCAGGAACAGAGTGGGGTCTGGGAGTTTCCTGGGCCACACGGGGAGAAGTGGTTCCACTGCTGGAAGAACATTTGCTAGAGGCTCTGATGCCACCTGGGCCCAGCAGACCCCAGAGAATGGCCACATTAGCTGGTGCTGGAACAAAGTCATTGGGGGTAAAGGGTGCCAGATGTGTGTTGTGATATTCCATAATCCCTGAGGCCCTGCTGCTACACTGTCTTGTGAACTTTTTCTGGGGCGGGCTGGCACCAGGCTGCAGTTTCTGGGCATCGGCAGCAGCATGGTCCCAATTGCGCTCCTGGGTGTTGCCGGCACCTCGCCATTGCTCAGTGAGACCCTCCGCAGAGGGTCAAAGCCACAGTCCCTCAGAAGTGGGGGGACAGGGAAGCAAGATGCATCTGAGACAGAACTCAGGAGGGAGGTGCTGCTTGGGGCATGGTCCCGGACAGTGTGGAAGCAGGGAGTGGACAGAAGCTGAAGAGGAAGGATGGGTGCGTGATTGCTGATCTGGGAAAACGGAGTTCCGATACTAGAGACTGGGTAGCTGGGAGACACCATTTTCACCTCTCCCATGCATGTACATAAACACAGACAAGCACCATTAACAATCCACCCCAGTTGGGTAGAAGCTCCATCTAGTGGAGAACAGAGCCATTACACTAAGCCCCGCCCAACTGGGCCAACCTCGCTCTTCAAGAACACAAGTCTCACTGCCTGCTTAGTTTATAGACTATAAAGTGCTTCATAGTTTGACTTCTAGGCAAAAATGAAGTAATTTGAGTCATATTTCAGTCTGTTAACTGGTCCATCTATTCAGTTTTCTTTCTTTTCTTTCTTTTTCATTCCTTTTCTTTTTTTTTGATTACAGAAAGAAAATATTCATTTTTATTTTCAGTTTTCATTAAAAATATTCTTTATTTTTTTCTACTATATTTTTTACTTTTGTGTAAATTTTTTTCATATTCTATTTTACTTCCAACATTTCTTTTTTGTCTACTTCAGTGTATTCATTTTTTTCAAATTTTCAAATGATTTCCTTTTTTTTCCCCTTTTTTCTCTAATCTATCAAGCCACTTTCAACAGCCAGACCAAAACACACCTAGGAGCTAGCATCATTTATTCGATATTTTGCATCTGTGTTTTAGTTTTTAATTTTTTAATTTTAATATTTTCTACCTCCTCATTAATTCCTTTTCTCCTTTCAAAATGACGAATTGAAGGAATTCACCCCAAAAGGAAGAGCAGGAAGAAACAATAGCCAGGGACTTAACCAACACAGATACAAGCAAGATGTCTGAACCAGAATTTAGAATCACGATAATAAGAATACTAGCTGGAGTCAGAAATAGATTAGAATCCCTTTCTGCGGAGATAAGAGAAGTAAAAGCTAGTCAGGATGAAATTAAAAAATGGCATAACTGAGCTGCAATCTTGGATGGATGCCACGGCAGCAAGGATGATTGAAGCAGAACAGAGAATCAGCGATATAGAGGACAAACTTATGGAGAATAATGAAGCAGAAAAAAAGAGGGAGATTAAGGCAAAAGAGCATGATTTAAGAATTAGTGAAATCAGTGACTCATTAAAGAGGAACAACATCAGAATCATAGGGGTCCCAGAAGAGGAAGAGAGAAATAGGGGTAGAAGGGTTATGTGAGCAAATCATAGCAGAAAACTTTCCTAACCTGGAGAAAGACACAGACATCAAAAAGCAGGAAGCACAGAGAAAGTAGAATCGTTTAAATGTAATTAAATTTCTTTTTTAATAATTTTATATTTTGTTTTATATATTTTATATTTGTATAAAATAGCAAAGGACTTAGAACAGCCAAAATGTGGATTGGATTTGAGGGGTTTTCCTTGCCTGACTTTAAGACTTTCAACATAGCTTCAGAAACAAGTCACTGTAGTATTGGCAAAATGATAGACAGTGGATCATGGGAATTAAATTGAGAGTCCAGAAAAAGACCTGCATTCATATAGTTAATTAATATTTGACCAAGGCATCCAAGCATATATTTATTTATACATATTTTATTTATTCTATTTATATAAAATATTATAAATAATATAAAATATATAAAGTTATATGTTTATGTTTATAAAATAAAAGTATATATAAAGTATATAAGATAATATATAATTCATAAATATGTAAGTTTATATATTTATGTATATAAAATAAAAGTATAAATAAAATATGTATAAATAAATATATGTTATATATGTATATAACATATTGTACTGAATACCTGGATAACCACATAAGAGGTAAAAATTCTGAACCCTTTCCTCATATCATACACCAAAATTCACTTAAAAAATAATCATAGAGCTAATAATAAAAACTTAAACTACAAAGTTTAAGGAAAAATTTATGTAGGTAAGCAAAATTTCTTAGAACACAATAAACTGATAACTATTAAAATTGTAAATATATTTCATCAAAATTGAAAACTTTTGCTTACAAAAAGTCAATGTTATAAGAATGAAGAGTCAAGCCAACAACTGGGAATAAAATATGCACAATACCTACATCTGCAAAGGATTCATATGTAATGTTTACAAATAACTCATTTTTAATGAAAAAGACAAATTCACCAATAGAAAAAAAAAGCAAAAGATCTTAAAATACATTTCATAAAGCAGAAGTGTGCCATTAGGGAAATAAAAATGTGCCCAACCTCAGGTAATTCTAAGCCAAAGCCTCAGTGAATTATATTTTCATATCCATCAAAATGGCGACATCTAAAAGACTTAAAAAACCAAATGTTGGCAAAGATATGGGACAGCCAGTATTTTAATTTTTTTGATGTTTATATATTTTTGAGAGAGAGAGTATAAGTGGGGGAGGGACAGAGAGAGAGGGAGACACAGAATCTGAAGCAGGCTCTAGTCTCTGAGCTGTCAGCGCAGAGTCCAATGTGGGACTTGAACTCACAGACTGCGAGACCATGACCTGAGCCAAAATCAGACGCTTAACCGATTGAGTCACCCAGGTGCTCCTGGGACAGCCAGTATTTTAATACATTGGTAAGTGAAGTGTAAAATGATACAACCACTTTGTAAATAGTTTGGCAATTTCTTATAAAATATATATATATATATATATATCTACCAATGACTCAGAAATTTCAGTCCTAAGTATATATCCTAAGTATATATCCAAGAAAAGTAAAAATATTTGAAAAGGACTTGAATATTTATTGTCATTTTATCCATGATAATCAATAACAAGAACAGTCAACACATATTCCAATGGGAGAAAGGATATATAATTGTGGTGTGATCATACAACAAAACACTACTCAGCAAGGAAAAACAGATTAAAATTTTTTGACTGTCCAACACTATGAATGAATTTTACAGACATTATGCTGAGTGAAACAGACAAGGACAAAAGAATTCAGTAAATATTGTATGAAGTGCTTTTATATGAAGTTCTATGACAGCTAAAACTGTAATATGTGCCAAAAATAACAAATGGGGTTGCTTTTGGAGGATGCCTGAAAAAAGGCATGTGGAAACATTTTGTGTTGATGAAATGGCTCTAGAACTTGATTTCTATGTACATGTATGTATATGTTAAAATATACCAAATTTTAACTAATGATTTGTACTGTCCGTGGTTTATAAATTTTACCTCAAATTAAAAATTATAAAAAATATATTGACTTTGAGCTAGTACACTTGCTCTTTACAATAGTTATGGGTTAGTAATTCTGAAATGACTCTATGTATTCCATTCTTGAGCACATGAGTAAATACACCTGGGATAATGGGAGCCAATTGCTTATTGTTGGAAAAAAGATTACAAATATGCAAATGGAAAGACTAGAATGTATCTTGTGGTGTTGGACTGGAATTGGAAGTACCAGTGTGATGCTTATCTTAATATATAGAGATAAATAGGTATGGGGATAAATAAACATCTATCTGTCATCAATTATTATCTAATTTCCTAGCTCTATGTGTTTGAGAGAATGAGAAGCAATGATTCAGAGTGACTAGCACACCTATCACCCAGATCTTGGTTTTCAAATACTATTATCCAGTCAGAATAACTAAGTTTCCTTAGAGAAAGGCTGATGATATCAGAGTTAAAGAGAAATACATTCTAAACCTAGAATATCATGTGGCACTAGAAAGTAAGGAATCACTCAAAGAATAATGGGGCTATCAAGAAATACTGGCCAAATCTGGGAAAATTTGAGCATCATAATAAACAAACACATTAGTCATTGGCACTTATTAAAGAATTAGATATCTCACTTTTGGATTTTTAAGAGATTCGTAATCATTCTTTCAACTTTTCTGTAAATTTAAAATTATATTCAAATTAAAATTCCAAAAAGAAAACTCTATTGTTCGTTTTTTGTATATATCCAACAGGCAATCAATGCATACAAATGAAAATATGCATTCAACTTGACAAAACAAAAACAAAAACAAAAAACATATACCACTTAGGATTAAATAATAAAAAAAGGTAAACTTACTTGATGAACATTTTAAATCTTTTTAAAAAGCATAGAATACCATCTCCAAAAAATGATAAATCAGGACCTGGTAATGGAGAGGACAGAACATCATAAAATAGCAATATTTTATCACTTACACAATTTAATGCAATTATAAGAAACTGAGAAAACACAAAATTTTTTATTTGTCAAATAAGCAGATATAATTCACTCCAACTTTATATGAAATAGAATCACTATTTGGGAATAACTCCAAACTATGGAAATACTAATAAAGTATGGATTTGGTTAGAAGATACAAAATATACTGAATTATAATCAAGGTACAATAATTTGAAAATTTCACAGTTTAGTGTAAAACAATATATCAAAATAGATGCCAGTAAACATCTGTTCTATCCTCCCAACCCCATGGTAACAACTGATATGGAAAATGTTAGAGTTAGGAACTGACAGCCAAGAAAGAATACTTGAGACACCTTTGGTGCAAAAAGGTGGTTTTATTAAAGTATGGAGACAGGACCTGTAGGTAGAAAGAACTGCACTGAGGTTGTGACAGGTGACTGATTATATACCTTCAAGTTGGAGGGGGTTAGGGACAGCAGAGGTCTCTAAGGAATTTTGGAAGCAAGGTTTCCAGGACCTTTAGGGGGCTAGCTATTGTTAGGAAAAGGTCATTTATTACTGTCTAGTAAACCTCAGTCATGAGACCCTTCAGATGTATTATCAGTGGGCCATAAGCTTGGATGATAATTGCTAACATATATTTGGGGGGTTAATGATGAAGGAAGTTTCCAAAAGAATTTTTTATGTTAAAGTAGACTTACAGGGTCCTGTTGGAGGTGGGGGGTGAGCTAAGTTCACCTTTTGCCCTTAGCAAAATGCCATCATCTAGGCAGTTGAGTTCCTGGAGGAATCTAACTCTGCCTGTCTCAAAGACTTGTCAATGGGTTGTAAGTTGCAAGGAAATTTAATTCTTTTTCTCTTTTGCCTTTGTTTCCCACATCAGTAACCATTTATGATGTGTAAATGTTTGGCTTTTTTGGACTCCACATATAAGAACACACGTATATTATTTGTCTCTGTTTCTGACTTACCTCACTTTACATAATGTCCTCAAATGTTGTATACCTCAAATTTACACAATGTTATATGTAAAATATGTTTCAAAACAATCTATGCAGAGCAGAAACTACTGAAACAAATGTGAAAAAATGGATGTCAGTATATATTTGAATTTGATATGTGAAAATAGTATTTCAATATATTGAGAAATTATGTTTTATTTCATTAACAGTGAAACCAAATTTGGTCTCTGTTCTCACACTGAATACAAAAGTAATTTCCATGTGGATTAAATTTTATACAACATTTATTTGAAAGTAATGTTTAGAAAAAGCAAGGTAATTTTGGTTTGGGGAAATCTTCCAAAACAATACAAGCAGTCAAAACCTATAAAGTTAACTATATATTTCATTAATATTTTTCAAAAGTGATAAAAAATCTTTCTGTTAAGTGGGAAAAAAAGGGCAGATTAGAAAAATACATATAGGAGGGGCACCTGGGTACCTCAGTCGGTTGAGCATCCGACTTTGGCTCAGGTCATGATCTCACAGTTCGTGGGTTCAAGCCCCGCATCCGGCTCTGTGCTGACAGCTCAGAGCCTGGAGCCTGCTTTGGATTCTGTGTCTCCCTCTCTCTCTGCTCCTCCCCTGCTCACACGCTGTCTCTCTCTCAAAAATAAAGATTAAAAAAATTTTTTAAAGAAAAATACATATAGCAGACAAAACATTAATGCACTACTTCATGAAGAGCTAATGAATATAAACACAAAGACACAAAATGCAAAAAAAAAAGATTGGGTAATAATAAGAATAGGCATTTTAAAAAGTATAAACTACAAATGATCATGAATCAAGAATATAATCATTTAAGCCAACATAAAGATTGGTAAAACCACTTATAATCTGTAAAAAGGAACACAGAGATGCACCACCATAAGTGTGTGTGTGTGTGTGTGTGTGTGTGTGTGTGTGTGTGTGTGAAGTGAGATCTAGGAAGATAGTTGCCATGTTGTCAACGTGTCCTTTATGTAAAATTGGATTTCAAAAGATTTATTTTATTATTTATACTTTTTCCAAAAAACAAACAAAATTAAATAAGAGAAAGAAAGCATCTTTAAAATATTTGTATCAATACATATTCTATAATAAAATTATCTACAAGCATTTCCAGCAAATATTTTTGCTGTTTTCAAATAAGTTTCACTGTTTAATGGCAGCATAGTTATGTACTGTGTGCAAATTGATACTTTATTACTGAAATATTGCTTCAATTTATTTATTTATTTATTCATACTAGGCATTCCAAAAGGTTGCAAATATTTTTTTCAGAAATATTTTCATGTACCTAATGATAAGAATATCAAGATACAAGTGAATATTTGGATTAATCAAAGGAAATGAAGTAAAACTTTAGAAATGTTACATTTGTATTTGTTATGTTTAACTCTTCTTCCCTGTCTTGTGCATGGAAGTTCTACATTTGCAAAATGCATTTCTTATACCACATTTTCCAACATGAACAGAGTTTGCCAATTAGTTTTTGTACTGGTACTTCTATTTGACACTGCTAATGTATTTTTTTCTTCTTCTTAACACATTTTTTTTCCTCTTAAGATTTTTTTCTAAGACATTTCACTGTTCTTACACATGGTTCTTTTCATGCTCTTTTCAAGTTCATCAAGTTTAAAACCTCTGATTAATTAAATAAGCCTACACTTTGACTAAACACAAATACATATAGTTCTTATAAATATCTTCACTTATTGTATTAATTTAAATGTATTAGGTACAGTTAATGATATCTGTTATTTAAAATTATAAAACTTAATTTAAAAATATGTCAATACTCAGAAATACAAACAATTCTTATATAATAACCAATTTCATGTTACTGTAGTGGAAGCCCATATAAATATCAGGTACAGTTTTCATTTGATCACTGGATATATGTGCATTACCTGTATGGGGTGATTACTTGAAAACCACAGCCAGCTTGACCTTGGGGAAGCACAGGTGACATTTTATATACACATGTGTCTTCAGAAATTCCCCTTCATATTTTATCAAAAATGCATAAATAAAATATTATTGTTGTTAGCATAGATTCTGAAGCTGGAATTCATGTTTTCTTCATATATAAAACAGAGTTAATGTTCCTGTGATTGAAAACACATAGACTAAGAAATTCATTTTATTATTTTTTAATTAGAAAGAAGAAAATGAAAATGAAAACAAAAACTGACAAAAAGGAATGCATTAGTAACTAACTTTGAATGACTTCATAAATTACTTAATTTCTGAGCCTTACTATCTCAATCTGTACTATCGGGATTATAGGGATTCCTTTCATCACATTAATGTGATCATAATATAAGATAATGTGTGTGAAAATCTTTAGAAAGTACTATGTAAATATTAATAGCTACTACTACTACTGGTGTTAATTTTTCCTTAGAAATCTATAATAAATTGGTTATTTTTTTATTCTAAAGAAGTTAAATAAATATTTGAAACAAGTAACAGGAAATATTTGAAAAGGAAATATAGTCTTTTTACCTTAATAGTGAATTTTATAGAAGAGTATGGAGACTTAAGAAAATGTGAGTTTTTGAAAACAAGAAGTAAACTAGCTACTTGAAAACTTTTATTACCATTAGCCATATCACTCATTTTCAATTGGTCAATATTAAAAAGCCAGCTTTTTACATTTAATATAACTAGGGCTGGAAAGCCTTATTTAGTTTAGAGAACATGAGAATATTAACACAGTATTCCTTCTCTGCAAGCAGAATTTAATGCCAATATATTTTCCAGAGAAGAGGTGCAGTGCATACATATGAACATATTTAGAGTACGTTATTCTGTGGTACTGGTGCTGTTGAAAGTTTTAAAACCTAAGAACCAAGAACTATATTCACAAATATTAAAGTTTTCAAGAGATGTTGCTTTAGTAGTAAACTTCAGGCCTGCAAAGCTCAAGTAGGATTAAAATTAATTCAGTCTCCTTTACCTTCTGACTTGGTAACATATTCTTCAAGGCAATTTATATGCAAATGTTTATTTGAAAAAGTACAAGATTATTGGGATAAACACCCAACTCTGCTGCATGTCAGTACCGTTTTAAAAACTAAAGTAAGACTCATTCACTCTGCATAATAAGCCTTTTTTGTGTGTTTGATGGTTGTTTATTTGGATCTCTAAGATGGTATCAACCAGGTTTCTGAATTCCCATTAGAGTTCACTTGTTCAGAATAAACCAGGCCTCAGTGGTTATTACATTAAAGATACCTACCTATGTTGCCTCTCTGAAAGCTGAGTAGAGGGATATAAAAATGTTTAATACTTTGCACAAAGTGATCAATAAATACTTGTTAAATTGAGTTGCCAGAAAAAAAAAAAGGCAGAGATAATTGCAGTGTAGTGCTGGCAAGGATCTAGCTGCTAGTTTCCTTCAGTCTCTTTAGCTGAGTCCAAGGAAGGGTATCAACCCTAAAGATTAATTCTATTCCTCCCAACTCATTATCTAGTGCAGAGAAAGCAACTGATTGGCAAAACTTAACATATATTTGTCATATTTTTGTTTTCTACAATCTTTCTGATTTTGCTTGGTGGTTAATCTTAGTGAAAATTAAAATATCCAAATACAGAAGATGAAGAGGCCACTTATTCCTTTACTCACCATATCCAATTGGGGAATAGGCCCATGATGTAATGCTAATCAATTAGAAACGCTCTAAATGTTAAGAGGAGAATTTGAGATTAGTAATCCATGACCTCATTATTTTACAATCTTCTAACTCTACCCCATCACTCTTCATCTCTACAAGACTCCTTTACTCTTTGTCTCATGAATTATGACAATCTCAAATTGTGGTTGATTGCATATTTACTTGTTTATTATAATCTCACATTGAAATAAAAAATCCACGACTACAGGGACATTGTTTCCTTCAGTCCTATATTCCCAGTACCCAGAATAGTCTCTTCTATATAGTATTTCCTGAAAAGATACTTGTTAAATTTGTAAATAAATTAGAAGTAATGGCATTTGGTAGATGTAGCAGCAGCCTGATTGGTCTTGGTGCTATAAAACTGTGTTGGGGCCTCTTGTTTCTTGACTTCCCAATTGCATTGGTTTCTGTTAGTATGATAACTTCCCCAATTATTTTTGATGAATTCCTTTTTATTTAAGTTTGCCAAAGTCACCTTCTATTTCTTGCCCGAAAAGAGAAGCCTGAAATTCTTTTATGATCTCTTTCTGAAACTATGACATTCAATAAAAGTACTTACTTTCAAGAATTGTAATGCTACACATCTATACATATACATTTGTAGATTTTGATATCACAAAATATAGAAAGAGCAGGGGAGATTTTTGCCATGTACAGAGAGTGCTTTTTTAGATGTTTGACCTTTAATTTAAACTCCATGGTATTTATAAACCCACTTTGCAGGCCTGTGGGAGTACCAGGAGATAGGCATTTGTAGTTCAGAGCACTTGGTGGCATTGATTTTACCTTACCTGAACAGATCTAAGTAACTTACTCATGGGTGGGAAACAACTGAGAAGTTTTTAATGGTTTATGATTATCCCAGGTTTTAAAAAAAGACTGCTGGTATCTTATATTTGTAAACTATTTTGCATAGAGTTTTTACATATTTGATCAGCAAAACAATCTCCTGAGGTAGGAGTTACAAGTAAAAGCATGGTCCTCATATTATCATTGATGAAAAAGAGCCACAGTGTAAAAAGTGATTTTCAAAAAACAAACATTTACAGTTGCCATACAGCAATGGAATCCTGCTATTCTCACTCAGCTTCAGTCTTTCTATTTCTTTATAGGGCCAGCATAACTGAAATGCATGTGTGGATTCTCATTTCAATCTCTCCATACTTTCAGTCCTTGTGTGCCCATGGTGCTTTTAATATCTCTGGCTTTCTGTACATCCAGTTGGATTTCAATGTGACTAGTCTGACTTATCTCTATGAGAAACATTCTTTGAAAATTTACTTTGAAAATTCTTTGAAAATTTACTCATATGCAACATTATTTTAAACTATTTAAAAATATACTTTATACATTAATAACTTTTACTTTGGGATTAATCACCAGTTTTCTTGGTATTGGGGTTATGGTGTGTGGAAAATGAAAAATATCACTAGAGCAAAAACTATTTAAAAATCACACATATAATTACAGATCATTTTTATAATTTTGTTGAAAGGCGATGTGATCCATTGCTAAAAACTGTTATTGATTTTAATAACATTGTTTGAAGGAGTTAATATTACCTATAATGGAGGAAACATATGCTTTAGAAAAGGACAGACTGGGATTCAATGTTTCAACCTCTCACTAACTTTCTAAACTCAAGAAAATTGTATAATTTCTCTGAGCTCTACTCTATTTTTGAAAACTGGGAGTAATTATACCTACCTCAAAGAGTTATTGTGAAGGTTACAGAAAATCACATATAAAGCCTGCCTTACAAGCTTGTACTTAGTAAATACAAGTGTTCCCACTAGCACCCTTAAACTTGCTTCTTGTTTCTTAACTATCTGTTACTGGGGAAAAAAAAAAAAACTTTTACATCCTCTCACAAGATTGCTCCCTCCTTGACATTGTTCTCTATGTTGTTCTCTTTATTCTCTTCATTCTCTTTATTTTCTGAAAAAATATATCAATATAATCAACATCTCCAGAAAAAAACATACAAAAGGATTTCTGTCTCTGAGTGCAAGTACTTATTTGCAAGGATTCCGTCTACAAATTTGTTGTAGAAATAGCAGTCCCACGCTTAACATAGGAAGTGTCTTTTGACTGGAAGAAACTTAGCTCATCCTTGAAGTACATTATTTTGCCCTCCGCTATATTTCCAATTAAAATGGGAAAACAAAAACTTACTTGTTACTAGGTCTCTAGCTGCTTACTCACTTTCCACTTCTCTTCTGAAATATTCTGAAGTTATTTTTAGTTTTATTTTGTATTTAAACATTGTTTATTTATAAATACATATACTAAAAAAAAAACACTTGTAAGCTTAGCAAAACCCTTAAGTGTATTGTATTATCATAAATAAGGCATGAACATATTTGTACAGGTTTATATTTAAAAAAATTTTTTTTCAACGTTTATTTATTTTTGGGACAGAGAGAGACAGAGCATGAACAGGGGAGGGGCAGAGAGAGAGGGAGACACAGAATCGGAAACAGGCTCCAGGCTCCGAGCCATCAGCCCAGAGCCCGACGCGGGGCTTGAACTCACGGACCGCGAGATCGTGACCTGGCTGAAGTCGGACGCTTAACCGACTGCGCCACCCAGGCGCCCCTTTTTTAAATTCTGGAATGTATAAGAGATTTGTGGTAATTAAATCTTTAATTTTAAATTACTTTTAATGGACTTATGTTTTTTATGAAAGTTTTTCATAAATGTATGCATATCATAAGAATGACAATGCATTAATTTTATTTTTTCCACCTTTATTGAGATACAAAGACATAACATTGTATGTGTTTAGAGAGTATAACATGATGATTTTATATACATATATATTGCAACATGGTCACCACAGTAAGTTTAGTTAACACACCCATCACATTATTTCTAGAGAAGTGTATTTCTGAAATGGCCATACTTCACAAGAAAACATCTGCTGTTTACAATTTTCTCCTGGATCCTGGCTGCTTATCTTGATTCTAATTTGGATCTTCCTCAGTAATGGCTTCCTCTGATACTATGATCATGCTATGATTGTATTATTAAAGATCTTCTGAGTGGAGATTGGTTTTTAAAATGACCCCTATTATGTATGCTGTGGTTGGAACTATAGACATTTCATCATCAATGGGCATCTGGTTGGCTCAGTCAGTTAAGGGTATGACTCTTAATTTCAGCTCAGGTCATGATCTCACAGTTGTGAGATCAAGCTTGGAATCGGGCTCTGTGCTGACAAAGTGGAGCCTGCTTAGAATTCTCTCTCTCTCCCTTCCTCTCTCTCTCTCTCTTTCTCTGCCCTTCACCTACTCACACTCTTTCTCTCTCTCAAAATAAATAAACTAAAAAAGAAATAAATTTCAGCACAAAAAGTGGCATGAATGCAATGCATGAAAATTCTAGCTATCTCAGCAGCTGAAAAGATGTTCTCAAATGAACAGAGGAGAGAGAGAGAGAGAGAGAGAGAGATAAATGGCCAGAAATGTTATTTGAAAATGAATACTGGTTGAAACTTCCCAAATTAAATGGAAAATATTAATCTGTGCATCCAAAAAGTTCATCATTCTCCAGTATGATAAACTCAATGAGATTCAAACTTAGACACGTAAGAATCGAACTGTCAGAAGGCATACATAAAGAATGTTAAAAGCAGAAAGAAAACAGCATACACAAGGGTTGATGAAGAGCTAATTTCTCATCAGAAATCATTGTTCAGAAACAAGAGGATGATATATTCAAACTTCAAAAAATATATACATTTAAGATTTTAGCTGTGATATAACTGTAAATGCCCAAAGACCAAAGAAGAAAGATCACAACTTAATAAACTAAATACACAAACCATTCTCCTTAAGAATCCAGCAAGGGAAAAGCAAGTTCAGCTCAAATAAAACTAGAACTTTCAGTAATTTGTTGAATAGGAATGCTGAGAATGGGCAACCATGTCTTGTTCCTGATCTTTGAGGAAAATTTTTCAGTCTTTGCAATGGAGTATGATGTTGGTGTGGACTCTTTATACATGATTTTTATCGTGTTGAGGTATATTCCCTTTTATACCCAATTTTTTGAGAGTTTTTTTTTTGTTGTCAGGAATGGATATTGCATTTTGTTAAATGTTTTCTCTTCATCTATTCAGATGATCATGTGATTATTATCTTTTATTCAATTAATGTAATGTATAACACTTATTGATTTATGTATTTAAATCATCCTTGCCTCCCAGGAATGAATCCCACTAGATTATGGCATATGATGCTTTCAATGTGTTGTCAAATTCAATCTGATAGTATTTTATTGAGAAGTTTTGTACATGTATTCATTAGAAATATCGGCCAATAAGATTTGCATGCATGTGTGAGTGCATGTGTTTATGCCCTTATCTGGATTTGGTATTGGTGATATTGGGATGAAAAAAAAATGAGTTTCAGAATATTCCATTCTCTTCATTATTTGGAAGGGTTTGACATTAATATTGACATTAATTCCACTTTAAATGGTAAAAATTCACCAGTGAAACCAAGTGATCCTGAGATTTTCTCTGTTGCAAGATTTTTGATGACTGATTCAATTTCCTAATTTGTGATTGGTCTGTTCAGATTTTCTTTTTTGTTTTTTAAGTTTATTTGTTTCGAGAGAGAGAGAGAGCATGCACAGCAATATGGGTGAGTGAGAGAGAGAGAGAGAGAGAGAGAGAGAGAGAGAGAGAATCCCAAGCAGGCGCCACACTGTCAGCACAGACCCGACATGGGGCTTGCATTCACAAACTGTGAGATCATGACCAGAGCTGAAATCAAGAGATGCTAAACTAACTGAGCCACCCAGGCACCCCCAGATTTTATATTTCTTCCTTATTCAGTCTTGGTAGGTTGTATGCTTCTATACAGTTTTTTCTAAATTGTCCGGTTTGTTGGCATATAGTTCATAGTAGTTTCTTTGATACTTTTTTTTTATTTCTGTGCAATTTGTAATATCTCTTTTCTCATTTATAGCATTGTTTACATTGTTCTCATTTTTTTCTTGGTTAGTCTACCTAAATATTTATTAATTTTGTTTATCTTTTCAAAAAATTGAACCCTTAGTTTTGTTAATCTTTTCTATTATTTTCCTGTTTTGCTTTCACTTTTTCCTGTTCTAGCCTTTATTATTTCCTTCCTTCTTATACTTTAGGCTTAGTTTCTTCTTTTTTTTTCTTAGCTCCTTCAGGTGTAAAATTAGATTGTTTATTTGAGAACTCCCCTTTTTCTTTATGTTGGCACTTAACACTATAAGCTTCCCTCTTGGAATTGCTTTTGCTACATGCCATAAGTTTCATAATATACTGTTTCCATTTTCATTTGTTTCAAGATACTTTTTTATTTGTCTTTCAATTTTTTGATCTATTGGTTAAGTGAGTGTTGTTTAATTTTCCATGTATTTGTGAATTTTCAATTTTCCTCCTGTTATTGTTTCTAGTTTCATATCATGTGGTCAAAAAAGATACTTGGAATTATTTTAATCTTTTTAAATCCACTAAAACTTTTTTGTGTGTGTGTGATGTAACACATTATGCTTCCTAGAAAATATTCCATGTATGAGGTGCCTGGGTGGCTCAGTCAATCGAGCGTCTGACTCTTGGTTTCAATTCAGGTCATTATCTCACGGTTCCTGGGATGGAGCCTCACATCAGGCTCTGTGTTGACAGCACATAGCCTGCTTGGGATTCTTTTTCTCTCTAAGTCTCTCTGTCTCTCTCTGCCCCTCCCCCGCTCATGATCCCTCTCTCTCTCTCTCAAAATAAATAAGCATTTGAAAATATTCCATATATACTTGAGAAGAATGTGTATTCTCTTGTTAGATGTATACATCTGTCAGGCCCATTTGGTCTGCAGTGTTGCTCAAATCTGCTCTTTCCTTGATTTCCTGTCTGAATAATCTACCATCCCTCTCTGTCTGGGTGGCTGGAAGTATTACAGTCCCCAACTATTATTGTGTCACTGTTAATTTCCCCTATTTTTCTGTTAGTATTGGCTTTATACATGTAGGTGCTCCAATATTGGGTGTATAGACATTTACAATTGTTATATCTTCTTGATAGACTGACCTTCTTTATCATTATACAATAACCTTCTGTGTCTCTTTTGACCATTTTTAGCTTAGTCTCTTCTGTTTGATATGAGTGTAACTACCATTGATTTCTTTTGGTTACCATTTGCTGGCAATATTATTTTTGATTATTTCACTCTCAGTCTTGTGTATCTTTAAAGCTAACAGAATTCTTTCTTCTATAGGTAACTGAAGGTGGGACCAATTAGCTTAATCTACCAGGAATTGAAATTATCTTAACTTGGGCTTCAGTTTTTATGAGGTTATATTTTGAATTTATTCTTAATCTTAAATGTAGCCTTTTTGAGGAAGTGCTCCAAAATTCTGGGGTGTGTACTTCCTCAATTTGGTGTGAAAAGTAAGGGAGATAATTCATTTCAGAAGTACCAAATAAAAATTGTTCTGCCTAATCAATAGGTTTACAACCTATTGGAAATATATACGAACCTCCCACCCTCTACACATAATGGAGTCCCAAACCCTTAGACACTTCAATTCTTGATTCTTCTTCCCCTCTCTATTTTGCAGGCTTATTTTCATGGGCTTTGCAATAACCATGCACCAAAGAACGAAGGGAGAAGGGACTGAAAGTCTTGCTGTCACCTCAGGGAATGTACATTTGTTCCAGTCAGACTACTTTTTGTCTTACATGGGAATAGGCAATGTCTGGATAAGACTGTAACCTCTGTAGTACTCAGCGAATGAGGAGCCAGGGGAGGGATTTGCCTGCTAGGAGATAAATTGTCTGCTGTGACTGACCCAAATGTCCCTGTCCATCAGACACCTACTCTTGTAAAAACACTGATTAAAGCCTCGCTTCACTGTCTTCTGAGTCTCCACATCCCTCCTTTGAATGGGTCAATGGGCTTATTTCTAACAGGTGGGATCTGAAATTCAATATCCCCTTAGTCATCTTACACAGATAAAAGCACTGTTTAGCTTCTAAACTTCTAAGTACAACCTTCAGAATCGACAATTTCCTCAAGGGCAGAATACTGCCAAAGTCTGGTCTCTGGTCTCTGGCTTCCCTCTACTTGGATTTCTGTACCACATAATCTCATGACCCTAAAAGCTCTCTAATGACTTCAAATATAATTTTTACATTTAACCAATTTTGTTACATGTTACCAATGTAGGAAAAAGGCAGAAGGAAATGGCAAATAAAATTAAATTTCCTTATAACATGCTGTACATTGACAAATACTTGAGGCTGTCAGAGTAAAACATTTCTCTAGGAACTCCCAACTGTCTTAAGGGTAATGCTTTTTACAGGGAAAAATAGCTTTAGCTTGACAGTAGCTAGGCCTTCTCTGGGTCGTCTTTATCATATGAAAATCCCTTTGGAAGTTGCTTTACCTCCCCCAACTCCCAAGTATACAATCAGTCTCTCTTCATGGTCCCGTCCAGGGACGGCTCTTCCTGTCCATGGGTCCTGTCCCCATGCTTTAATAAAATCACCTTTTTGCACTAAAGATGCCTTAAGAATTATTTCTTGGCCATCAGCTCCAGACCCCACCACCATTCCAAAACCCCATCATTTTGAGCATGACGATTGTTACAAAACAAACTAGTTTACATTTACAAAAGCAGAACTCTACCTATTTCTTTTGTAATATTTTATTGTTTTCTGAGATGTATAACATATTCTATGTGCTTGAATACTTCATCTTACTGCATTTTGAACCTATCTTCTCCATCAGATATTAGACTAAATTATATGGTATGATTCAGATAATAGTCGTTGAATAAATTATTGGAAATTATTTTCAGTGGTACAGCAGATCGTCCAAGGAGTAAATCTCATCATTACTCTCAAATGTTTAGAAAAGGTGAAAAACAACAAGACAAAGTAAAATAAAAAACAACGAAACAAGAATAGCAATTTTGGTTTACTACAGAGTGAGATGAATGACTTTTTCCGTGAAGTCAATATGGAAATTTGACATTTCACAAATATTTAAGAAAAATATAGCTTTGGAAATACCACTACCCATATAATTCACTTATTCTTCTAAATCAGTGATATAAAAAGTCTACTTGGTTTTTATATAGGAAGACTACAACAAAAGTGGAATTCTTGTTGATTTTTATACATTTTAAAAGTTATTCTTGGGGCGCCTGGGTGGCGCAGTCGGTTAAGCGTCCGACTTCAGCCAGGTCACGATCTCGCGGTCCGTGAGTTCGAGCCCCGCGTCGGGCTCTGGGCTGATGGCTCGGAGCCTGGAGCCTGTTTCGGATTCTGTGTCTCCCTCTCTCTCTGCCCCTCCCCCGTTCATGCTGTGTCTCTCTCTGTCCCAAAAATAAATAAACGTTGAAAAAAAAAAAAAAAAGTTATTCTTAATTAACACTTTCTTTCAATGAATCTTTTCTTTGCATAACATTGATAATCTAGCCAATGATGATGATAATTATAAGTATACACACATAAAAATACTTCTATTTCATATAGACAAAAATAAAATAGAAATATTAACTCAATTACAGCATTTTGCATGATAACAGAGGTTTGCCAGCTGACTTATTTTAAATGCACCAATGCTTTTATTTGCCAATTAGCAACTTTACCTCTCCCACCAGTCCTTATTAGTTACAGCTGTTGATTTCTAATTTGAAGACCAGTGACTCTTTGCAGGTATTTATAGGTGTGAAAACTTGTCTCATTTGATAGCAGAGATTTAGAAATCAAACTTCCTAAGAAAGAACACATTTTCAGTATCAGCAAATTGAAAATGCAAACATTTTTTTTCTCTCTAACATAGAACAAGTTTATAGTGCTAGAGATTATATGGTCATGCATGCTGATAGAAATTAAAAAATATCATAAAGGCAAAGAAATCAATTCTGGAGGCTGAGGGAATTCTAAAGAATTTCATATAAAATAATTACTTCTGAGGTTAGAGATCTGGTCACACTGAACGATGGTGAGTTAATAAATCTTACAAAACCAGAGTAGTAGTTTTAAGAACTGATTTGGACACTTAATATTTTCGTGAATTTAAGCAAGTTACTAAAATTCTCTAAGTCTCATTGTTCTCAGCCGTTCAATGGTGAAAATAATACCCTCATTGCAGTGTAATTCTCAGAAAAGGAAGTGTGCATATTGAGTCTGGCAAGTAGTAGAATTTTAACAAATGGTAGCTGCCCTTTGCTTACTTTTATTACTGTGGTGAAATTTACCCATTGAGAAGTGTAATTGGCTTTGTGCGTGTTTTGTGTGTGAGTAATCCTTTCTGCTGCCTCCAGCTTTGCTGGACAAAGCTGAAAGCTGAACCCACACTTTTTGCATAATAAGAATAAGAATTTTTGTGTGGTCTCTTTTGGAAACTTTGAAACCTCACCAATAAAATGCAATTTCCATTTTAGCCTTGAGATCAGGAATCACATCTTACTTATTTCTAATTCCCCAGGAGCTGGTTGGTGGTCAACATATAATAGTCACTCAAATATATTGAATAACATTCAGGAATTTTCTCAACTCTAAATTTTTAAAATAATTTTTCTTTATTTCTTTTCCTTTTACATTTTCTACAGTTACAGAAGGTTTTCTTGGATTCTAAAATGATTCATATTTTTATTTTCCTTCTATTTTAGTTTTTTATAAATAAGAGAAATACTTAAAATATATACGATAAATAAAGTTTTCCAATTAACAAGCATACTCATATATCTGAAGATTTTTCTCTTATGTGATGCTGTTCTTTACAATGCAGATAGCTAATGAAATACAAACAATTATAGCATGTATGTTTATCCTCTAACCTTTTGTTCATCCATAATACAGTCTATTTAGAGTCACATTTGTTTCTGCAATACAATGTGTAAGTTTTTAAAAGAAATTTTATTTTTTTATTTTTTTATTATTTTTAAAATAGTTTTTTATTTTTGAGAGAGAGACAGAGTCTCTCTGGGGAGGGGCAGAGAGAGTGGGAGACACTGAATCTCAACCAGGCTCCAGGCTCTGAGCTGTCGGCACAGAGCCCAATGTGGAGCTTGAACTCATGAAACTGTGAGATCATGACCTGGGTTGAAGTCAGAGGCTTAACCAACTGAGCCAGCCAGGCACCCCAAAAGAAAATTTAAATATAAAAATAAAATATATTTACCTTTATTGAAAAACTAATGCCCTTTACTCTAATTTAATAATGTAGAGTCTATTGGACTTTACTTACATTTATTACTCAAATTAACGGTCTGGCAAAATAAATTCTTTAGCTATATTATTTAAGCAAGTACCGAATATACTGTTAAGTTTTAAATTTTGCCAATTAGACTAAGTTGTTCCAGGATAAAATGTGTAATAGTCTCTTTCTTTCTGTGGTGTAGACACTGTGTTACTGTATGTATATGAACGAAAATGAATACTCAATTTATCAAAACATTCACATGTCCATATTTTTTTAAGAGACAAAAATAAATTTAATGTGCATTGATCTCTCATAGAGGGGCATTTCTTTTTAAGTGTTAAACTGACTTCATCTCACATGGTGTGCATTTAATGAGAGCTACAACATTAAACAGTTTGGTTGGAAACTTACCACCCCACTGTGAAAGCAGCAGGTAAGGTTGATGCCTATGAATTACATTTGAAAGGCAGAGTTTCAAAGCAACACATACTGCATTAATTTGGCTCCTGTTACTCACTCCAAATACATATTAGAGCAGTAGCATTATTTCTGTTACACAATCAAAGGCAGAAGCATTTTATATTTGTCATCAGAATATAAATGCTATAAACAAGTCATGGGATAAGTTACCTACTGATGAGATAGCTTTCACTGAAGTTATTTCTATTTATTTAGAAATTCTGATACCTCTTTTAAAAAGTGTTTTCCTACAACTACAAAGAAATTCCAAAAGTAGGAGCTACTTCAGTAAAACACAGATGTTTATTTGGTGTTGGTCTCTAGTATTAATCTTCTTAGTTTAAATCTATTGTTTTCAAAGCAAGCAATTGAATAGAAAGTCCTCTGTAGGGAGTAAACATAAATAAATCTGCTTGGGATGATAGTTTCTTCATAAGAAATTCTTCAATATTTTATAACCAAAAGACTTTTCCCCAGATTTTAGTGTCCTTTTACCATAACAAGAACTTTATTGCTCATTTTTAATCTACAACTTAATAAAAATTAGGAGTGCCTCACTATGATTAATATAATCCCAATCCTACTATCTATGGTTGATAAAATATTGAGGATTATTTTATTCAGGCAGTTTACTAAATAAAAATATAATAATGAAATAAGTATAACTATAAAATGTATTTTTGAAAGGTTAAAAAGCAATTTGAAATTATTTCACATGCTGAAAATAGGGGTAGTTTAGATAAAAACTAAAAATTTCTGGCAGACATTTAATGCTGCCACCAGTTTATTTAGCACGAACAATATTCTATATATTAATTGGAGAACTGTTTTAGGTTTAAAATGTTCAGTGCTGTTTAGCTGCTTGATGATTGTGGGTAAGACAATTTACAATCAACGTCCCTTGTCTTCTGCTCCTTGAGTATATGTAATGGTGATTCTCAGGGAGAATCATCACACAACTCAATGGAAATTCATTCATCACCTGCATCTTCAAGCAGAAATAAATGTTTGTTTGTTTCCCTGACTTTAGAGCAGCTTCCCTTCACTCAATATTATATAGGAAACATGTACATTTAAGTTGTGCAATAGAAAGGAAACTACCATACATCACTCATTAAAAATGCAGTTCAGTAACCAGAAGTAGCTACGTTTATTATGAAGTCAATCAGATATTCGGCTTTTTTTTAATTTAAAATTTTCTTTAACATTTATTTATTTTTGAGACAGAGAGAGACAGAGCATGAATGGGGGAGGGGCAGAGAGAGAGGGAGACACAGAGTCAGAAGCAGGATACAGGCTCTGAGCCATCAGCCCAGAGCCCGACGTGGGGCTCGAACTCGCGGACCGTGAGATCGTGACCTGAGCTGAAGTCGGACGCTTAACCAACTGAGCCACCCAGGCGCCCCAGATATTTGGCTTTTCTAAAGCATATTGTAGGATAGGACACTCTTTGTTGAATCATAGTCAATAAAAATTGTATGTCTGATGAAAATAGTTTGAGAGAGTCTATGAGCAAAGCCTAACAACTATTTCAATTTAAAACTAAGGGCCCTGAGAAAAGAAGCAGTCGTTTCTTGGTAATTGTGAATAAAAACAAAAGCAGTTTAATTGAAATAAAGACATCTACAACATGAAAACATATAATCCATAATAAGATCAAAAGCAAAAGAAATGGATCAAATTAAAATTCCTTACAACTTGCAGCCCATTGATAAATCCCTGAGACACGCAGAGTGTGACATTCCTCCAGGAACTCAGGGCTGCTTTAATGTTGATGATTTGCTACAGACTATAAGCAACCTTAACTTAACAATAACCAGACCTCCAGGATCCTGCAAGTCTTCTTCAACATATGAAAATTTCTTCATAGAGACTTCCTTTATCTCTACACCTCTAACTTGAAATGTGTAATCATTGGCTCTACAAAATCACAGTGCAGCTCTTTCTGCCCAGGAATCCTTATCCCCCTGTGTATAATAAAAACACCTTTTTGCATTGAAAACATCTCAAGAATTCTTTTGACCATTCGCTCAGCAGCCCCACATCAATCCAGACTAAAGTACAAATTATAATTTTTTGACTGTAATTTTTGATAATATAGTTATTTATTGCTTCTTGGTTTATCTCATTTTATGAAGTTATGTCTAAAAAATGTAGAGTTCTGATTTTGGTATGCATATTTAGTCATTTAAAACAGTTCTCAACACTATCACACCCGCTTTTAATGAAAAATATTTGATAATGTCGGTATATTTATGGTACAGATTAGGCTTCCATAATAAAAAGAACCCAAAATATATTTTGGTGTGTTTGAAAAGATGTGTTAAAAAAGATGGGGGTGTATTTTCCCACAAATAACACTTCTGAGGTAGGCAGATGGTCTGGGGCTGGTGGGCACTTCTTCCAAGATCATGCTCGAAAATATTCTATCTTGTTTTCCAACCATCACACAGTGTGTTGTCCTCATTCATAGGACTGGAACTAACTTGCCTTCATTAGTCTCAAATTCTTGAAAAAAAAAGAGCACATACCCCAAACTTTTTAAAATCAAAACGTGATATTACTTATGTATATTCCACTCATATCCCATTGGCAAAAACTTACAGAGAGACACATCAATGCAAGGGATTCTTGGTAATACAATCTCTGTCTAGGTAGACAGTACTCTATTATCATTCATAATATTCTTTTGCTAAGAGAAGATGAGAGTGGGTACTGGAAGTAAATAAATGGTCTCCAGCAAACTCACTTTACATAGTGAAGTGGTGCAAGATGAGATGCCCAAAAATGTTCCACTTTGGCATAAAGATTATTTCAATTTAAAAGTCATAAATACCCAGTAGATGCATGAAAAGTTCTCTGTCTTCCCCTTAACTGCCTAAATTTACATGGCAAAGGAGAGCCTGCAACAAAAGGTGAACTATTAGCAGAACCCCCCTTTACCTAAGGAACTCATCTGCATAAAGGGCAAACTTGTTTTTGCCCAAACATCCCTTTTCATCTTTTCACTACTGAGTTTTCTCCTCTATGTGTGCTCAAAAACCTATCCCTCTCCTTGGCTCCTATAAGTTTCATGTTTCCTCATTGTCTTTGGAATTTCATGTCTGTGTGAATTCCCCTATTAAATTTGATTTTCTCCTGTTAATCTGTCTCATGTCAATTTGATTCTAAATCCAGCTAGAAGGACTGTAGTATGATAGGAAAAGATAGGATTCAGTAGTCAGAGAGGGAACGAATAGGACCTGAGGTTCCTGGGTGGGGAAAAATACATATTTTGGAACAATGCTGGGGACGTCTCACCACAATTCCTAATGGCAGTTAGGAGTCAGTGGGGGGGGGGGATATAATAGAAAAATATAGGATAAAATAGGCAGAGAAGGAACGGATAGGACCTGAGAACCCTGGGTAGGGAAAACACATATTTTGGAACAATGCTGGGAATGTCTGACCACAGCAAACCCCCTCAGGCTTAAGGTTCCTCTTAAGAATGGAACAGACACCACCTATTCTCCCTCACGATTCCCTCAGGAATTTATTAAAAGATCTAACTAAAAATAAGTAATAGACCATAAAACCTATGACCCACAAAGAATAATATGGTTATAGAGCACACCCATACAATGGAATTGAGCCAATCAGGAATGGACAACCCAGCACTTAGACTAATCAAGCCAATAAAGGTAGGACCTGAGAAGGAATAAGAGGGAAGGAAAAGGGGTGCTGATCAGAACCTTGTAAAACAAGAACCCTTGCCTATTGTCTGGGGGCATTCACTGTTGAATGTACCCTCTCTGTAAAGAGAGCTTTCCTACTATTCTTCCTTTCTGATCTTATATTCTAAAAAACTTTTGCTTGATGCTCATTCTATGTTGACCTCTTCATCTTTGAAGTAGCGAGACAACAAACCCCAGGTATTGAGGTAAAAAATCCTGCAAAATTTCAGCAAAGGAATTTCTTCCTCCCCAACAGTAGCTAATAAAACTAACTGCAGAACTAAAAAACAAAACAAAACAAAAACATTCTGCCATAAAATAATGGAGAATTGCAAAATTATAATAAAATAATATGAATAAATGATGGCCATGAAGTCATCAGAGGCATGTAATTGTAGGAAGATATAACTTGGATGAAATACAAAATGACACAAATGTGTTCTATGAGCATCTGAAAAACTAAACTATGTGCTCTATTGACTGTATTGATTTAATTTTCTGACATTGTGACCAAATTTAGCAAAATTCTGCATGAAATAAGGTAGAGTTTTCTCTTAATTTACAGAGTAGTTTCTTTCCTAATAACTCTAATACTTATTACAATCATGCAAAATAAGTTGTACTTCTATTAAAAGCAAAGTTGTAGGCTCCAATAATTATGAACACACTTTTTATCTACATAAATAATTGGTAGTATATTTGAAAGTTATATGGAGCCTGATGGGGTTTTGGGGTGATTGGGGTTTGGAGCCGATGGCCAAGAAAGAATTGTTAAAGATGTCTTTGGTGCAAAAAAGTGATTTTATTAAATCACAGGGACAGGACCTGTGGGCAGAAATAGCTACGCTGGGGATGTGACGGGTAACTGAATATATACATTCAATTTGGGAGGGGGCTAGAGACAGAGTAATTCTCTAAGGTAATTTGGAAGCAAGGTTTCCAGGACCTGAGGGGCTAACTGTTGTTAGGGAAACACCAACTATTACCCTTAGTAAAACCTCAGTCATAAGACCCTTCAGATGAATATCAGGTGTCCATAAGCTTGGAGTATGATTGCCAGCATATATCTTGGGGAAGTTGAGATAAAGAAAGTTTCCAAAGGAATTTTTATATGTTAAAGTAGACTTACAGGATCCTGGGGAGTCAAGATAATGTTAAGCCAAGACTTCCTTTTGCCTCTAACAAAGCGTCATCATCGAGGCAGCTGAGCTTCCAGAGGGAGGCCACTCTGACTGTTTTAAGGACTTGTCAATGGGCTGTTGGAAGTAGGGGAATTTAATTTTTCATTTGCCTTAGTTTTCCACATCACCATGGCAAGCACTTATCCCTTTCCTTTGTTCTTGGGTAGCCAGGAGTGTCCAAGGAATATCACACACAGTCCACCTGGGGCGGACCTGGAGTGTGCTAGCTTATACTTTGCCCTCAGCTTGCATTATGCTCCCTCATCAGAGCCTACACAAGCTTTTTTTTTCCTCCTACAGACATTAATATCCTCTAATCATGTGTCAATCAAAAATGTCTCTATACATTTCTAGGTTGCTCTGGGAGAAGTGAAAATTCCATTCACAACCTCTGTTCAAACAAATTTTTAATTATTGTCAAGTCTATTTTAAAGAAACCATGACAGTATTTTCATGAGTAGGTATTCAGGTAGACAGATAGTCCTTAAAAGTAAGGATCAAGATCCAGGGGTCAAGGAGAAAACTGTGTAAGCAAGACACATTCATTGTAAGAGGCAGAATTACTGAATCTAAGTGTACTTAAGACTGTGTACTACACTTGGGATTGAAAGATGGTCTGTATATTACCAGAACATTCCCAGCCATATGGTCACCAGCTAGATTCCAAGACTTGACCTTTATGGCCACCTGCTCTTATTCATTGGCCTTTATCTTACATTTTCCCCTACACTCTACCCCTCAGGTGATGGCAACTGACCTGACATAACATACAGCATATATACATTTCCTTAAGGAATATGTACAAACTTATGGCTGCCTCTACATAGGATGACAAAGCTTCCCTATCTAAATATTCATCCTAACCCTAGGGGAACCTAGGCAGCTCGGTTATGCATCCAACTCTTGATTTTTGCTCAGGTCATGATCTCCTGGTCCTGAGATTGAACCCCCTCTAGGGCTCTGAGCTGAACATGAAGCCTGCTTGGGATTCTTTTCCCCCTTCTCTGTCTCTCCCGCTTCTCTCTGTCTAAATAAATAAATAAAACATTTAAAAAAATTCTCGTAACCCTAAACAAAAGGAACCCATTTATCCTCTCTTGGAAAACACAGCTTTAGACATTCCCTATAATCTCTTTATTTGCTGCAAATAGAAGTTTTCTTTGTGCAAGAAGTCAACCGGGTACAGTTTCTGACTCACCAAGGAGTGAATTCACTCCTTGGCGCAGTTTGCACATATAAGGTAGCATATCCATTAAAATGTTCTATATCCTCTCTATACAATTAACTTTCTCTGGCATCTCCCCCTCTTATATCAGCAACATTTTTAAAAATTCAATCATTTGTTTTCTTTATTATGTATTTTTCAATATAGTAATCACTTATATCTGAGAACACAGTATATAATCATCATGCTAATTTTTCTTCCATCATTATATACTTACATTATAAACATATAATATTAATCATACTGAACTATGTTGAACTACAGCAATTATTTACCTGATTTCATTCTTGTATGTAGCTAAACATAGACTATCTTTCCTTTCTTTATTTTTTTGTCTAAACACTACCAACAATGACCTTTCCTTTTCTATTGCCATAACTGAATTTCAGACCTAATTTGTTGTTAAGCTTACTGTCTACTCATTCAATCCATAAAATCATGTGAATTGATACTGCTTTATGTTTGAGATGGCAAATAATGGTATACTTTTTTATTTTGAAATCTCCTCTTGCTAATATGAATACCAATACCTCTGATTTTTAATTTTCTATTTATCTGCTGATTTTTTTGAGTTTTTTTTTTTAGGAACTTTGCATAATTTGATCTATGCCTGTTTCTGGTGAACTAACAGCTTTCTAGTATTATTAACCTAGTCTTATAGATTTTACTTATTGAACAGAGAGTTTAACATAACACTTTCTTACTTTCAGCTTATCTGCAATTTTTCCTCTGCAAAGTTTGAAAGTTTGAAATCTTGTTTTTCATTATAAGAGCAGTTACTTATAATTTCACCAGATACATATGAAAATACCTATTTCTGTAAAAATAATTTAAAAAATTAATAAGAGGAAATTGACTTCCTCTTCCACAGTGAAGAATTTAGAACATTTTTATAACTCTTAATATTCCCCTCCATTTTACAATGCTTATTTATTCAAAAGGTAGAAATGTAGGTTATGAGTAATTGTAATGGTTCACTATGCAGATTATATTTCTTTTTTATTTTCTTAATATTTATTTATTTATTTTGACAGAGAGAGGGAGCATGAGAGGTAGAGGGGCAGAGAGAGAGGGAGAGAGAATCCCAAATAGAGCCTGACTTGGGGCTCAGTCCCACAAACCATGAGATCATGACATGAACCGGAATCAAGTGTTGGAAAATTAACCAATTAAGCCACCCTGGCACCCCCAGAATATATTTCTTAATAATTTGACTTTGGTCTTGAATTTAACAATATTTACAGCAATCATTTCTATTTTTAAAATTTTCTTTCTAATGTTATTTTGCTATTATTTTCACAATATTGATTTCTTAATTTTAACTTATCTCTATTTAAGACTGCATCTTTGGGGCGCCTGGGTGGCGCAGTCGGTTAAGCGTCCGACTTCAGCCAGGTCACGATCTCGCGGTCCTTGAGTTCGAGCCCCGCGTCAGGCTCTGGGCTGATGGCTCGGAGCCTGGAGCCTGTTTCCGATTCTGTGTCTCCCTCTCTCTCTGCCCCTCCCCCGTTCATGCTCTGTCTCTCTCTGTCCCAAAAATAAATAAACGTTGAAAAAAAAAATTAAAAAAAAAAAAAAAGACTGCATCTTTAATCCTCCTCCTCCCAGGAGGACAAATAATTATTTTTTTCTAAATGCTTTCATAATTTAAATGTCTTCCTCTTGTCAGATATAAATTATTTGAGTTACAGTAATCTCTTCCTTCTCTCTGCCTTGTTCAGGATATTTTTGCTCATTTTACATCTGGAACTCACCTCTTTGATTAAGGCATTCTTGCTAGTTGGCATGAACTTTTTGAGACAGAATCCTTTGGTCAAATCTTAGATTGGTTAAATGCTCGTTCTATATGACTAAGTCACTTAACCTCTCTTTATTTTAGAAGGTATCAACTTTACAGTTTTTCACCTAGCTAGATAAGTTAATATTTGAGCTAACTGCCTAAAGTATCTAACACTAATAAGTTAGTCATAATATTAGCAGTGACTGTGCAAGAATTCTGAGCTAGCCTGTTTCTCCTACTTGGATGCTTGTAGGAATTTTGGGTAACCTTGAGATTAAAAAAAATTGCTTGAAACTTGAAGACCTTTTGGTATTTGCAGATTGAGAAATATTCTCAATTAAGAAAAAAACATTCATTTATGAAATAACAATATATAGTGTTACTGTTGTTTTAGGTTCTGTTTTTTTATCCATTTTAAATTTTTTCTCAGTTTTTGTATATTTTTTTACTTAATAATTTTCTTGAACTTTCCCACTGCTTAGCTAATTTTATGCTCTATAATAACTTTTTATTTAATTCTGATATTTTGACAATGTTTTCATATTGTCCAACAGCTCTTTCAGTATCTCTGTTGTCGTCTCATCCTTTTAGCTTTTTATGCACCCCGTTTCTATTTCATAGACACCATACCTTTTGCTCTCTCTGGGAAGATATCAAGGAAATTTCTTCAATTTACTATTATTATTATTATTATTATTATTATTAAAGAAAACAATTTCAAATGTAGTACGTATAGGAGACCATACCTTTTAGCACAAAAGCCTCCTGGTTTTTCCTTGTATCCAGCATCCAGTATCATAGGACATAAGCTTTTTCCCTATACTACTTTCTAGTGGTGGAGTCCTAGGAGTTATAATCTAGAAATGCATGGGAAAGCAATGCCCTGATTGATGATGGAGAGTCAGAAGCTGGTTAAATCATCCCTGGGATATGACAATTTAATTTTATGTTCAGTGTATTTCTATATTCCAAGTTTGAAGCAGCAAAATCACTTGTCCTCAATCTTGCATAGATATTCAGTTTTCTTCTCACTGCTTATAATATTTTACCTACATAAATCTTATTAATTTTCATTCATTATTCTAGATTCAATTTATAGTATGGCCATATGAAAATTTTTAAATTCAAATGGTGAAAAGTTTAACATGTTTCATGTATAAAATCTTAGCTTGAGAGGTGCCTGGGTGGCTCAGTTGGTTAAGAGTCCAACTTCAGCTCAGGTCATGATCTCACAGCTCCTGATTTCAAGCACTGTGTTGGGCTCTGTGTCTACAGCTCAGAGCCTGGAGCCTGCTTCAGATTCTGTTTCTCCCTCTCTGTCTGCCCCATCCCCACTCATGCTCTGTCTCTCTCTGTCTTAAAAGTAAATAAAACATTAAAAAAAATCTGAGCTTGAACACCTTTTCCTCAAGGAGACTCCCTCAAAAACTGGGTAGTTTTCTTTGCTTCCTCATTACATCATATAATTAGCTTCTGGTTATTCTCATCACACATGCATTTATGTACACAGGGTCTTTCTTCCATGGAAGACTAGAAATGAGAGCAGGTATATATTTCACCTCATTTACCATTATCTTTCTAGGGCTTGTCCAAGAGCCTTAAAAATTGGTAGTGTTCAATTATATGAATTTATAATATGATAATTTTTTGTTGTCTATTTCTTTCTTATTGAGATAGTGTTAGTGTTCTTTTCAATTTTCTATATATTTATGTGTAACTTAATAGAAAGTTGGGAGTAGCTACATCAGTTCCTGCTTTTACTGTTTGCCCATTTTGACCCGAAAGACCTTAGAGAGGATTATATTAGTTATATTATTAATGCAAATGCTTTAATGAAAAGTGAGGTCCTTTAAGTAAGCAAAGACAAAAATAGGATTCAAAGTCATTTAAACACCAGTTGTTCTCATCTTACTTCTTGTTTAGAAATAGTTCATTGTGTACAAGCTGATTTTTATACATACTAATTCTACCTTGTTTCTCAAAAATATTTTTTCTTCATAATAATCACTGGATTACTTACTATTACTATTCTGTTACTTCCTATCATTGTCTTTCATAATTGTTCTCATGGTTGGGAAATGAGAAAATTGAGTTGGTCATTGTTTTCTTGCTTAATTAGGGTGGTAAGGGAAATAGATTTAGTTCATTCCAAAAATACCAGCTATGTTAAATAAACTTTTGGGGGAAAAATTAATAAATGATCCTCAGTTATTATTAATATTTGCCAAACCTGATGTGTAGTAAATGAAGAATTAATGTTATGATTCTTCACCTTGAAAGAACAAAGAAGTAAGTAACATAAACAACTTAAAATGAGAGATTTCTTTCAATGGATGGTGTAAATCAAATGGTGTACTGATAACTGATGTAGCACTTCAAAAACAGTGATTTTGCAAGGATAAAGAATTGAGAAGATGGGATTTGAGGTTTTACCATTAACAGAAAATCTTTTAACCCATTTTAAAATGCAATTGGCCATCAGATTCCCTTTTCCAAAGTTTGTTATAAATTGAATGCTTCTTCCCTATCCCAAGAAAAGCAGAACAATGGATTCTTGTGAGATTGAAACAGAGATTTCTAATACCATATACAGCTGAAAGCAGATGTGAGCAACTGTCCCAAAGCCAGGAGGCTAAGCAAATGTTTATATCTTGTCTATTCAGAATCTTTTCACCCTCTCATTTCCCCTCTCTAACTACAAGAATGCTGGAAGCCAGGGATTGTGGTTCGAGGTCAGAAGTTGGAGGATTTCTTTCCAAAATTAAAGAGAAATGAACAAAAGATTCCAGACTGAAATGCAATCTCAGTCTGTTCCTTCCTTAGAGGGATATGTGAATTAATAAGTCCCAAACATGCTTAGAGAGCTTTCAACAACAAAACTAAAAAACGGAAAAAAAAAACCCCTTCATAAAATACAATTAAATAGAGGTAACGATGATAGAGACAGTAGAAGACAAAAATAATATCAGTAATATGATCAAATAACACATTATATTGAGACATAAGATATTGTTAAAAACATTTTTCAAAACAAACAACAGCCATTCATCAACATAGCAAACAACAAATGACAAGAAAATCAACAAGCAGCAAACTAAAGAAACAACTGTCAAAACAATCAATAAATAAAAATCAATCAACAAAATTCCCCCAAAAAGCAAATGCTAAAGGGAAATTACTTTCAGCTTAAATTATATATGATTTTACATACATTAAAAGAATAAAAAAAAATAGATGAGTATATTCCTAGGGAAAAGAAAAAAATTACCTCCCATGATGCCTTATTAGGAAGGTAACAAAAATTATACCTTTCAAAACCAGGGAGTGAAACAAGTAACAGGAGACTGCAGGACATCCAAAAAATGGACTTCAAAGGAATAGAAAGATTTTGATAATAGGGCTGTGAAAATAGCAGTACATGAAGCATAAAACACAATTAGTTGAAATAGGAGCAGAATGACTGAGATTCCCAGATAGCATGTTTTAAACAGAGGGAAAAGAAGGGCACCTGGGTGGCTCAGTTGGTTGAACAACCAACTCTTAATTTTGGCTCAGGTCATGATTTTATGGTTTGTGGGATCAAGTCCTGTGTCAGACTCTCTGCTGAGCATGGACCCTGCTTGGGATTCTCTCTCTCCCTCTCTCACTGCACCTCCTACGCTCATACATGCACATACACTCTCTCTCAAAATGAATAAAGTGAAATAATATTTATAAAAAGAGAGAGGGAAAAGAAGAGAGAAGATGAGAAAGAATGAGAGAAATGGGTTGGGGAGAAATATGTTTATCTCACTGCCTGAATATGCTGTAAGTAAAGTTATGGTATACATAAAAGTAACCAAAAATGTAATTATTCATTATAGAAGAAAGAAAATGTTATGTAAGTTATAAATAGTATATTCTAATCTTGTTTTAAGTTTTTTATTTTAATTCCAGTTAGTTAACAACGTTGTATTAGTTTTAGGTGTACAATGTATTGAATAACAATTCTATACATTACCCAGTGTTCATCAAGGCAAGTGCATTTCTTAAACCTCATCACCTATTTAACCCATTCCCCCATCTACCTCCCCTCGGGTAACTCTCAGTTTTTTCTCTACAGTTAAGAGTCTATGTCTTGGTTTGTCTCTGTCTTTTTTCCATTTGCTCATTTGTTTTGTTTCATAAAAACAATCAACAAAACTAAAAGTCTGCCTAAAGAATGACAGAAGATATTTGCAAATGATATATCCAATAGAGGGTTAGTATCTATATAAAGAACTTATACAACTCAACACCCAAAAAACAAATAATCCAGTTAAAAATGGGGAGAAGATATGAACAGACATTTCTCCAAAGAAGACAAACAGCCAAAAGACACATGAAAAGATGCTCATCATCACTTATCATCAGGGAAATGAAGATCAAAAAACTACAATGAAATATTACCTCACATCTGTCAGAATGGCAAAAACCAACAGCACAAGATACAACAGGTGTTGACGAGGGTGTAGAGAAAAAAGGAACACTTGTGCTCTGTTGGTGGGGTGCAGCCACTGTGGTAAACAGTGTGAAGGTTCCTCAAAAACTTAAAAACAGAACCATCCTATAATCCAGGATGGTATAGAGCAGGAAAAATGTATGTGGGAAAACTTAATACCACACTTGTTGTTTGCTACATCTTCCTTATTAGGAAACAATTTATAATTACTAACCTTGAAAAATCAATAACATAGACATTATTTAGAAATATATGTAATTTTCAAGACAAAAGAAGAATTATAATAGTAAATAAGAATAAAGGATATGGAGAATTGCATCTGTGGTTGATTTGTTTTTCATTTTAAATATAGTAATGCTATTGATTTTTGAAAATGTATACATGTATATTGTTTATAAAACTAATTTTTAATTAAAAAATTAGTGAAGTAGATTTAATTTGTGATATTAGAAGTAAATGCCAGGAATCTTCACATGATAATTCAATAATTATTCAAGGATAGTTTAAGGTATGTGTAGATGGAAACATGAAAATATATTAGTTCTCAAAGAAATATATGCAGATGTATGTCATTTCTTTAAAAAAATAACATTTAAAGGCCAGGGAAAGAGTCATAATTGGTGACCAATAGGCTAAAATCCATT